>NW_027189181.1:70000-670000 GCF_040958095.1 Procambarus clarkii | reverse complement strand
CCGAATTCTGACTCTGCACCTATTTTCAGTTTCAAATTACGACGTTTCATACCTAAAATATGCCAATTACTGAAATTGGCGATGGGTCATATTTTGCCCAAACCCCCTTGCAGTTTTCAAAATGTCTGAAATGTCGGAAATTTGACTCCTGAGCATGATTTTTGAGCCGAATTCTGACTCTCTGCACCTATTTTCAGTTTCAAATTACGACGTTTCATACCTAAAATAAGGCAATTACTGAAAACGGCGATGGGTCATATTTTGCCCAAACTCCCCTGCAGTTTTTAAAATGTCTGAAATGTCGGAAATTTTACTCCTGAGCGTGATTTTTGAGCCGAATTCTGACTCTCTGCACCTATTTTCAGTTTCAAATTACGACGTTTCATACCTAAAATATGCCAATTACTGAAAACGGCGATAGTCATATTTTGCCCAAACCCCCCTGCAGTTTTTAAAATGTCTGAAATGTTGGAAATTTGACTCCTGAGCGTGATTTTTTAGCCGAATTCTGACTTTCTGCACCTATTTTCAGTTTCAAATTAAGACGTTTCATACCGAAAATATGCCAATTACTGTAAACGGCGATTGGTCATATTTTGCCCAAACCCCCCCTGCAGTTTTCAATATGTCTGAAATGTCGGAAATTTGACTCCTGAGCGTGATTTTCGAGCCGAATTCTGACTCTCTGCACCTATTTTAAGTTTCAAATTACGACGTTTCATACCGAAAATATGCCAATTACTGAAAACGGCGATGGGTCATATTTAGGCTAAACCCCCTTGCAGTTTTCAAAATGTATGAAATGCCGGATATTTGACTCCTGAGCGTGATTTTTTATCCGAATTCTGACTCTCTGCACCTATTTTCAGTTTCAAATTACGACGTTTCATACCGAAAATATGCCAATTACTGTCAACGGCGATGGGTTATATTTTGCCCAAACCCCCCTGCAGTTTTCAAAATGTCTGAAATGTCGGAAATTTGACTTCTGAGCGTGATTTTTTATCCGAATTCTGACTTTCTGCACCTATTTTCAGTTTCAAATTACGACGTTTCATACCGAAAATATGCCAATTACTGTAAACGGCGATGGGTCATATTTTGCCCAAACCCCCCTGCAGTTTTCAAAATGTCTGAAATGTCGGAAATTTGTCTCCTGAGCATGATTTTTGAGCTAAATCCTGACTCTCTGCACCTATTTTCAGTTTCAAATTACGACGTTTCATACCGAAAATATGCCAATTACTGTCAACGGCGATGGGTCATATTTTGCCCAAACCCCCCTGCAGTTTTCAAAATGTCTGAAATGTCGGAAATTTGACTTCTGAGCGTGATTTTTTATCCGAATTCTGACTCTCTGCATCTAATTTCAGTTTCAAATTACGAATTTTATACAGAAAATATGCCAATTACTGAAAACGGCGATGGGTCATATTTTGTTCAAACCCCCCTGCAGTTTTCAAAATGTCTGAAATGTCGGAAATATGACTCCTGAGCGTGTTTTTTGAGCAGAATTCTGACTCTCTGCACCTATTTTCAGTTTCAAATTACGACGTTTCATACCGAAAATATGCCAATTACTGTAAAAGGCGATGGGTCATATTTTGCCCAAACCCCCCTGCAGTTTTCGAAATGTCTGAAATGTCGGAAATTTGACTCCTGAGCGTGATTTTTGAGTCGAATTCTGACTCTCTGCACCTATTTTCAGTTTCAAATTACGACGTTTCATACCTAAAATATGCCAATTACTGAAAACGGCGATAGTCATATTTTGCCCAAACCCCCTGCAGCTTTTAAAATGTCTGAAATGTCGGAAATTTGACTCCTGAGCGTGATTTTTGAGCCGAATTCTGACTTTCTGTACCTATTTTCAGTTTCAAATTACGACGTTTCATACCGAAAATATGCCAATTACTGTAAACGGCGATTGGTCATATTTTGCCCAAACCCCCCCCTGCAGTTTTCAATATGTCTGAAATGTCGGAAATTTGACTCCTGAGCGTGATTTTCGAGCCGAATTCTGATTCTCTGCACCTATTTTCAGTTTCAAATTACGACGTTTCATACCTAAAATAAGGCAATTACTGAAAGCGGGGATGGGTCATATTTTGCCCAAACTCCCCTGCAGTTTTTAAAATGTCTGAAATGTCGGAAATTTGACTCCTGAGCGTGATTTTTGAGCCGAATTCTGACTCTCTGCACCTATTTTCAATTTCAAATTACGAATTTTTATACCAAAAATATGCCAATTACTGAAAACGGCGATGGGTCATACTTTGCCCAAACCCCCCTGCAGTTTTTAAAATGTCTGAAATGTCGGAAATTTGACTCCTGACCATTATTTTTTATCTGAATTCTGACTCTCTGCACCTATTTTCAGTTTCAAATTATGACTTTTCATATCAAAAAATATGCGAATTACTGAAAACAGCGATGGGTCATATTTTGGCCAAACCCCCCTGCAGTTTTCAAAATGTCTGAAATGCCGGAAATTTGACTCCTGAGCGTGATTTTTTATCCGAATTCTGACTCTCTGCACCTATTTTCAGTTTCAAATTTCGACGTTTCATTCCGAAAATATGCCAATTACTGTCAAAGGCGATGGGTCATATTTTGCCCAAACCCCCCTGCAGTTTTCAAAATGTCTGAAATGTCGGAAATTTGACTTCTGAGCGTGATTTTTTATCCGAATTCTGACTCTCTGCACCTATTTTCAGTTTCAAATTACGACGTTTCATACCGAAAATATGCCAATTACTGTAAACAGCGATGGGTCATATTTTGCCCAAACCCCCCTGCAGTTTTCAAAATGTCTGAAATGTCGGAAATTTTACTCCTGAGCGTGATTTTTGAGCCGAATTCTGACTCTCTGCACCTATTTTCAGTTTCAAATTACGACGTTTCATACCTAAAATATGCCAATTACTGAAAACAGCGATAGTCATATTTTGCCCAAACCCCCCTGCAGTTTTCAAAATGTCAGAAATGTCGGAAATATGACTCCTGAGCGTGATTTTTGAGTCGAATTCTGACTCTCTGCACCTATTTTCAGTTTCAAATTACGACGTTTCATACCTAAAATATGCTAATTACTGAAAACGGCGATAGTCATATTTTGCCCAAACCCCCTGCAGTTTTTAAAATGTCTGAAATGTCGGAAATTTGACTCCTGAGCGTGATTTTTGAGCCGAATTCTGACTTTCTGTACCTATTTTCAGTTTCAAATTACGACGTTTCATACCGAAAATATGTCAATTACTGTAAACGGCGATTGTTCATATTTTGCCCAAACCCCCCCTGCAGTTTTCAATATGTCTGAAATGTCGGAAATTTGACTCCTGAGCGTGATTTTTGAGCCGAATTCTGACTCTCTGCACCTATTTTCAATTTCAAATTACGACTTTTTATACCAAAAATATGCCAATTACTGAAAACAGCGATGGGTCATATTTTGGCCAAACCCCCCTGCAGTTTTCAAAATGTCTGAAATGCCGGAAATTTGACTCCTGAGCGTGATTTTTTATCCGAATTCTGACTCTCTGCACCTATTTTCAGTTTCAAATTTCGACGTTTCATTCCGAAAATATGCCAATTACTGTCAAAGGCGATGGGTCATATTTTGCCCAAACCCCCCTGCAGTTTTCAAAATGTCTGAAATGTCGGAAATTTGACTTCTGAGCGTGATTTTTTATCCGAATTCTGACTCTCTGCACCTATTTTCAGTTTCAAATTACGACGTTTCATACCGAAAATATGCCAATTACTGTAAACGGCGATGGGTCATATTTTGCCCAAACCCTAATGCAGTTTTCAAAATGTCTGAAATGTCGGAAATTTTACTCCTGAGCGTGATTTTTGAGCCGAATTCTGACTTTCTGCACCTATTTTCAGTTTCAAATTACGACGTTTCATACCGAAAATATGCCAATTACTGTAAACGGCGATTGGTCATATTTTGCCCAAACCCCCCCTGCAGTTTTCAATATGTCTGAAATGTCGGAAATTTGACTCCTGAGCGTGATTTTCGAGCCGAATTCTGACTCTCTGCACCTATTTTAAGTTTCAAATTACGACGTTTCATACCGAAAATATGCCAATTACTGAAAACGGCGATGGGTCATATTTAGGCCAAACCCCCTTGCAGTTTTCAAAATGTATGAAATGCCGGATATATGACTCCTGAGCGTGATTTTTTATCCGAATTCTGACTCTCTGCACCTATTTTCAGTTTCAAATTACGACGTTTCATACCGAAAATATGCCAATTACTGTCAACGGCGATGGGTTATATTTTGCCCAAACCCCCCTGCAGTTTTCAAAATGTCTGAAATGTCGGAAATTTGACTTCTGAGCGTGATTTTTTATCCGAATTCTGACTTTCTGCACCTATTTTCAGTTTCAAATTACGACGTTTCATACCGAAAATATGCCAATTACTGTAAACGGCGATGGGTCATATTTTGCCCAAACCCCCCTGCAGTTTTCAAAATGTCTGAAATGTCGGAAATTTTACTCCTGAGCGTGATTTTTGTGCCGAATTCTGACTCTCTGCACCTATTTTCAGTTTCAAATTACGACGTTTCATGCCGAAAATATGCCAATTACTGTACACAGCGATGGGTCATATTTTGCTCAAACCCCCCTGCAGTTTTCAAACTGTCTGAAATGTCGGATATTTGAGTCCTGAGCGTGATTTTTTATCCGAATTCTGACTCTCTGCACCTATTTTCAGTTTCAAATTACGACTTTTCATACCAAAAAATATGCCAATTACTGAAAACGGCGATGGGTCATATTTTGGCCAAACCTCCCTGAAGTTTTCAAAATGTCTGAAATGTCGGAAATTTGACTCCTGAGCGTAATTTTTTATCCGAATTCTGACTCTCTGTACCTATTTTCAGTTTCAAATTACGACGTTTCATACCGAAAATATGCCAATTACTGTAAACGGCGATGGGTCATATTTTGCCCAAACCCCCCTGCAGTTTTCAAAATGTCTGAAATGTCGGAAATTTTACTCCTGAGCGTGATTTTTTATCCGAATTCTGACTCTCTGCACCTATTTTCAGTTTCAAATTACGACTTTTTATACCGAAAATATGCCAATTACTGAAAACGGCTATTGGTCATATTTTGCGCAAACCCCCCTGCAGTTTTCAAAATGTCTGAAATGTAGGAAATTTGATTCCTGAGCGTGATTTTTGAGCCGAATTCTGACTCTCTGCTCCTATTTTCAGTTTCAAATTACGACGTTTCATACCTAAAATATGCAAATTACTGAAAAGTCGATGGGTCATATTTTGCCCAAACCCACCTGCAGTTTTTAAAATGTCTGAAATGTCGGAAATTTGACTCTTGAGCGTGATTTTTGAGCCGAATTCTGACTCTCTGCACCTATTTTCAGTTTCAAATTACGACGTTTCATACCGAAAATATGCCAATTACTGTAAACGGCGATGGGTCATATTTTGCCCAAACCCCCCTGCAGTTTTCAAAATGTCTGAAATGTCGGAAATTTGACTTCTGAGCGTGATTTTTTATCCGAATTCTGACTTTCTGCACCTATTTTCAGTTTCAAATTACGACTTTTTATACCGAAAATACGCCAATTACTGAAAACGGCGATTGGTCATATTTTGCGCAAACCCCCCTGCAGTTTTCAAAATGTCTGAAATGTAGGAAATTTGATTCCTGAGCGTGATTTTTGAGCCGAATTCTGACTCTCTGCACCTATTTTCAGATTCAAATTACGACGTTTCATAACTAAAATATGCAAATTACTGAAAAGTCGATGGGTCATATTTTGCCCAAACCCACCTGCAGTTTTTAAAATGTCTGAAATGTCGGAAATTTGACTCTTGAGCGTGATTTTTGAGCCGAATTCTGACTCTCTGCACCTATTTTCAGTTTCAAATTACGACGTTTCATACCGAAAATATGCTAATTACTGTAAACGGCGATTTGTCATATTTTGCCCAAACCCCCCCTGCAGTTTTCAAATTGTCTGAAATGTCGGAAATTTGACTCCTGAGCGTGATTTCTGAGCCGAATTCTGACTCTGCACCTATTTTCAGTTTCAAATTACGACGTTTCATACCTAAAATATGCCAATTACTGAAATTGGCGATGGGTCATATTTTGCCCAAACCCCCTTGCAGTTTTCAAAATGTCTGAAATGTCGGAAATTTGACTCCTGAGCGTGATTTTTGAGCCGAATTCTGACTCTCTGCACCTATTTTCAGTTTCAAATTACGACGTTTCATACCTAAAATAAGGCAATTACTGAAAACGGCGATGGGTCATATTTTGCCCAAACTCCCCTGCAGTTTTTAAAATGTCTGAAATGTCGGAAATTTGACTCCTGAGCGTGATTTTTGAGCCGAATTCTGACTCTCTGCACCTATTTTCAATTTCAAATTACGACTTTTTATACCAAAAATATGCCAATTACTGAAAACGGCGATGGGTCATACTTTGCCCAAACCCCCCTGCAGTTTTTAAAATGTCTGAAATGTCGGAAATTTGACTCCTGAGCGTGATTTTTTATCCGAATTCTGACTCTCTGCACATGTTTTCAGTTTCAAATTATGACTTTTCATACCAAAAAATATGCCAATTACTGAAAACCGCGATGGGTCATATTTTGGCCAAACCCCCCTGCAGTTTTCAAAATGTTTGAAATGCCGGAAATTTGACTCCTGAGCGTTTTTTTTGTCCGAATTCTGACTCTCTGCACCTATCATCAGTTTCAAATTACGACGTTTCATACCTAAAATATGCCAATTACTGAAAACGGCGATGGGTCATATTATGCCAAAACCCCCCCTGCATTTTTAAAATGTCTGAAATGTTGGAAATTTGACTCCTGAGCGTGATTTTTGAGCCGAATTCTGACTCTCCACCTATTTTCAGTTTCAAATTACAAAGTTTCATACCGAAAATATGCCAATTACTGTAAACGGCGATGGGTCATATTTTGCCCAAACCCCCCTGCAGTTTTCAAAATGTCTGAAATGTTGGAAATTTGACTCCTGAGCGTGATTTTTTATCCGAATTCTGACTCTCTGCACCTATTTTCAGTTTCAAATTACGACTTTTTATACCGAAAATATGCCAATTACTGAAAACGGCGATTGGTCATATTTTGCTCAAACCCCCCTGCAGTTTTCAAAATGTCTGAAATGTAGGAAATTTGATTCCTGAGCGTGATTTTTGAGCCGAATTCTGACTCTCTGCACCTATTTTCAGTTTCAAATTACGACGTTTCATACCTAAAATATGCAAATTACTGAAAAGTCGATGGGTCATATTTTGCCCAAACCCACCTGCAGTTTTTAAAATGTCTGAAATGTCGGAAATTTGACTCTTGAGCGTGATTTTTGAGCCGAATTCTGACTCTCTGCACCTATTTTCAGTTTCAAATTACGACGTTTCATACCGAAAATATGCCAATTACTGTAAACGGCGATTTGTCATATTTTGCCCAAACCCCCCCTGCAGTTTTCAAATTGTCTGAAATGTCGGAAATTTGACTCCTGAGAGTGATTTCTGAGCCGAATTCTGACTCTGCACCTATTTTCAGTTTCAAATTACGACGTTTCATACCTAAAATATGCCAATTACTGAAATTGGCGATGGGTCATATTTTGCCCAAACCCCCTTGCAGTTTTCAAAATGTCTGAAATGTCGGAAATTTGACTCCTGAGCGTGATTTTTGAGCCGAATTCTGACTCTCTGCACCTATTTTCAGTTTCAAATTACGACGTTTCATACCTAAAATAAGGCAATTACTGAAAACGGCGATGGGTCATATTTTGCCCAAACTCCCCTGCAGTTTTTAAAATGTCTGAAATGTCGGAAATTTGACTCCTGAGCGTGATTTTTGAGCCGAATTCTGACTCTCTGCACCTATTTTCAATTTCAAATTACGACTTTTTATACCAAAAATATGCCAATTACTGAAAACGGCGATGGGTCATACTTTGCCCAAACCCCCCTGCAGTTTTTAAAATGTCTGAAATGTCGGAAATTTGACTCCTGAGCGTGATTTTTTATCCGAATTCTGACTCTCTGCACATATTTTCAGTTTCAAATTATGACTTTTCATACCAAAAAATATGCCAATTACAGAAAACCGCGATGGGTCATATTTTGGCCAAACCCCCCTGCAGTTTTCAAAATGTTTGAAATGCCGGAAATTTGACTCCTGAGCGTTATTTTTGTCCGAATTCTGACTCTCTGCACCTATTTTCAGTTTCAAATTACAAAGTTTCATACCGAAAATATGCCAATTACTGTAAACGGCGATGGGTCATATTTTGCCCAAACCCCCCTGCAGTTTTCAAAATGTCTGAAATGTTGGAAATTTGACTCCTGAGCGTGAGTTTTTGTCCGAATTCTGACTCTCTGCACCTAATTTCAGTTTCAAATTACGACTTTTTTAACCGAAAAAATGCCAATTACTGAAAACGGTGATGGGTCATATTTTGCCCAAACCCCCCTGCAGTTTTCAAAATGTCTGAAATGTGGGAAATATGACTCCTGAGCGTGATTTATGAGCCGAATTCTGACTCTGCACCTATTTTCAGTTTCAAATTACGACGTTTCATACCGAAAATATGCCAATTACTGTAAAAGGCGATGGGTCATATTTTGCCCAAACCCCCCTGCAGTTTTGAAAATGTCGGAAATGTCGGAAATTTGACTCCTGAGTGTGATTTTTGAGCCAAATTCTGACTCTCTGCACCTATTTTCAGTTTCAAATTACGACTTTTTATACCGATAATATGCCAATTACTGAAAACGGCGATAGGTCATATTTTGCCCAAATCCCCCTGCAGTTTTCAAAATGTCTGAAATGTCGGAAATTTGACTCCTGAGCGTGATTTTTGAGCCGAATTCTGACTCTGCATTTATTTTCAGTTTCAAATTACGACGTTTCATACCTAAAATATGCCAATTACTGAAATTGGCGATGGGTCATATTTTGCCCAAACCCCCTTGCAGTTTTCAAAATGTCTGAAATGTCGGAAATTTGACTCCTGAGCGTGATTTTTGAGCCGAATTCTGACTCTCTGCACCTATTTTCAGTTTCAAATTACGACGTTTCATACCTAAAATAAGGCAATTACTGAAAGTGGCGATGGGTCATATTTTGCCCAAACTCCCCTGCAGTTTTCAAAATGTCTGAAATGTCGGAAATTTGACTCCTGAGCGTGATTTTTGAGCCGAATTCTGACTCTCTGCACCTATTTTCAATTTCAAATTACGACTTTTTATACCAAAAATATGCCAATTACTGAAAACGGCTATGGGTCATATTTTGCCCAAACCCCCCTGCAGTTTTGAAAATGTCTGAAATGTCGGAAATTTGACTCCTGAGCGTGATTTTTGAGCCAAATTCTGACTCTCTGCACCTATTTTCAGTTTCAAATTACGAATTTTTATACCGATAATATGCCAATTACTGAAAACGGTTATGGGTCATATTTTGCCCAAACCCCCCTGCAGTTTTCAAAATGTCTGAAATGTTGGAAATATGACTCCTGAGCGTGATTTTTGAGCCGAATTCTGACTCTCTGCACCTATTTTCAGTTTCAAATTACGACGTTTCATACCGAAAATATGCCAATTACTGTAAACGGCGATGGGTCATATTTTGCCCAAACCCCCCTGCAGTTTTGAAAATGTCTGAAATGTCGGAAATTTGACTCCTGAGCGTGATTTTTTATCCGAATTCTGACTCTCTGCACCTATTTTCAGTTTCAAATTACGACGTTTCATACCTAAAATAAGGCAATTACTGAAAACGGCGATGGGTCATATTTTGCCCAAACTCCCCTGCAGTTTTTAAAATGTCTGAAATGTCGGAAATTTGACTCCTGAGCGTGATTTTTGAGCCGAACTCTGACTCTCTGCACCTATTTTCAATTTCAAATTACGACTTTTTATACCAAAAATATGCCAATTACTGAAAACGGCGATGGGTCATACTTTGCCCAAACCCCCCTGCAGTTTTTAAAATGTCTGAAATGTCGGAAATTTGACTCCTGAGCGTGATTTTTTATCCGAATTCTGACTCTCAGCACATATTTTCTGTTTCAAATTATGACTTTTCATACCAAAAAATATGCCAATTACTGAAAACCGCGATGGGTCATATTTTGGCCAAACCCCCCTGCAGTTTTCAAAATGTCTGAAATGCCGGAAATTTGACTCCTGAGCGTTATTTTTGTTCGAATTCTGACTCTCTGCACCTATCTTCAGTTTCAAATTACGACTTTTTATACCGAAAATATGCCAATTACTGAAAACAGCGATGGGTCATATTTTGCCCAAACCCCCCTGCAGTTTTCAAAATGTCTGAAATGTCGGAAATTTGACTCCTGAGCGTGATTTTTGAGCCGTATTCTGACTCTCTGCACCTATTTTCAGTTTAAAATTACGACGTTTCATACCTAAAATATGCCAATTACTGAAAACGGCGATGGGTCATATTATGCCAAAACCCCCCCTGCATTTTTAAAATGTCTGAAATGTTGGAAATTTGACTCCTGAGCGTGATTTTTGAGCCGAATTCTGACTCTCTGCACCTATTTTCAGTTTCAAATTACAAAGTTTCATACCGAAAATATGCCAATTACTGTAAACGGCGATGGGTCATATTATGCCCAAACCCCCGTGCAGTTTTCAAAATGTCTGAAATGTTGGAAATTTGACTCCTGAGCGTGATTTTTTATCCGAATTCTGACTCTCTGCACCTAATTTCAGTTTCAAATTACGACTTTTTTAACCGAAAATATGCCAATTACTGAAAACGGTGATGGGTCATATTTTGCCCAAACCCCCCTGCAGTTTTCAAAATGTCTGAAATGTGGGAAATATGACTCCTGAGCGTTATTTTTGTTCGAATTCTGACTCTCTGCACCTATTTTCAGTTTCAAATTACGACGTTTCATACCGAAAATATGCCAATTACTGTAAAAGGCGATGGGTCATATTTTGGCCAAACCCCCCTGCAGTTTTCAAAATGTTTGAAATGCCGGAAATTTGACTCCTGAGCGTTATTTTTGTCCGAATTCTGACTCTCTGCACCTATCTTCAGTTTCAAATAACGACGTTTCATACCTAAAATATGCCAATTACTGAAAACGGCGATGGGTCGTATTATGCCAAAACCCCCCCTGCATTTTTAAAATGTCTGAAATGTTGGAAATTTGACTCCTGAGCGTGATTTTTGAGCCGAATTCTGACTCTCTGCACCTATTTTCAGTTTCAAATTACAAAGTTTCATACCGAAAATATGTCAATTACTGTAAACGGCGATGGGTCATATTTTGCCCAAACCCCCCTGCAGTTTTCAAAATGTCTGAAATGTTGGAAATTTGACTCCTGAGCGTGATTTTTTTGTCCGAATTCTGACTCTCTGCACCTAATTTCAGTTTCAAATTACGACTTTTTTAACCGAAAAAATGCCAATTACTGAAAACGGTGATGGGTCATATTTTGCCCAAACCCCCCTGCAGTTTTCAAAATGTCTGAAATGTGGGAAATATGACTCCTGAGCGTGATTTATGAGCCGAATTCTGACTCTGCACCTATTTTCAGTTTCAAATTACGACGTTTCATACCGAAAATATGCCAATTACTGTAAAAGGCGATGGGTCATATTTTGCCCAAACCCCCCTGCAGTTTTGAAAATGTCGGAAATGTCGGAAATTTGACTTCTGAGTGTGATTTTTGAGCCAAATTCTGACTCTCTGCACCTATTTTCAGTTTCAAATTACGACTTTTTATACCGATAATATGCCAATTACTGAAAACGGCGATAGGTCATATTTTGCCCAAATCCCCCTGCAGTTTTCAAAATGTCTGAAATGTCGGAAATTTGACTCCTGAGCGTGATTTTTGAGCCGAATTCTGACTCTGCATTTATTTTCAGTTTCAAATTACGACGTTTCATACCTAAAATATGCCAATTACTGAAATTGGCGATGGGTCATATTTTGCCCAAACCCCCTGCAGTTTTCAAAATGTCTGAAATGTCGGAAATTTGACTCCTGAGCGTGATTTTTGAGCCGAATTCTGACTCTCTGCACCTATTTTCAGTTTCAAATTACGACGTTTCATACCTAAAATAAGGCAATTACTGAAAGCGGCGATGGGTCATATTTTGCCCAAACTCCCCTGCAGTTTTCAAAATGTCTGAAATGTCGGAAATTTGACTCCTGAGCGTGATTTTTGAGCCGAATTCTGACTCTCTGCACCTATTTTCAATTTCAAATTACGACTTTTTATACCAAAAATATGCCAATTACTGAAAACGGCTATGGGTCATATTTTGCCCAAACCCCCCTGCAGTTTTGAAAATGTCTGAAATGTCGGAAATTTGACTCCTGAGCGTGATTTTTGAGCCAAATTCTGACTCTCTGCACCTATTTTCAGTTTCAAATTACGAATTTTTATACCGATAATATGCCAATTACTAAAAACGGTGATGGGTCATATTTTGCCCAAACCCCCCTGCAGTTTTCAAAATGTCTGAAATGTTGGAAATATGACTCCTGAGCGTGATTTTTGAGCCGAATTCTGACTCTCTGCACCTATTTTCAGTTTCAAATTACGACGTTTCATACCGAAAATATGCCAATTACTGTAAACGGCGATGGGTCATATTTTGCCCAAACCCCCCTGCAGTTTTGAAAATGTCTGAAATGTCGGAAATTTGACTCCTGAGCGTGATTTTTTATCCGAATTCTGACTCTCTGCACCTATTTTCAGTTTCAAATTACGACGTTTCATACCTAAAATAAGGCAATTACTGAAAACGGCGATGGGTCATATTTTGCCCAAACTCCCCTGCAGTTTTTAAAATGTCTGAAATGTCGGAAATTTGACTCCTGAGCATGATTTTTGAGCCGAACTCTGACTCTCTGCACATATTTTCAGTTTCAAATTATGACTTTTCATACCAAAAAATATGCCAATTACTGAAAACCGCGATGGGTCATATTTTGGCCAAACCCCCCTGCAGTTTTCAAAATGTCTGAAATGCCGGAAATTTGACTCCTGAGCGTTATTTTTGTTCGAATTCTGACTCTCTGCACCTATCTTCAGTTTCAAATTACGACTTTTTATACCGAAAATATGCCAATTACTGAAAACGGCGATGGGTCATATTATGCCAAAACCCCCCCTGCATTTTTAAAATGTCTGAAATGTTGGAAATTTGACTCCTGAGCGTGATTTTTGAGCCGAATTCTGACTCTCTGCACCTATTTTCAGTTTCAAATTACAAAGTTTCATACCGAAAATATGCCAATTACTGTAAACGGCGATGGGTCATATTTTGCCCAAACCCCCCTGCAGTTTTCAAAATGTCTGAAATGTTGGAAATTTGACTCCTGAGCGTGATTTTTTATCCGAATTCTGACTCTCTGCACCTAATTTCAGTTTCAAATTACGACTTTTTTAACCGAAAATATGCCAATTACTGAAAACGGTGATGGGTCATATTTTGCCCAAACCCCCCTGCAGTTTTCAAAATGTCTGAAATGTGGGAAATATGACTCCTGAGCGTTATTTTTGTTCGAATTCTGACTCTCTGCACCTATTTTCAGTTTAAAATTACGACGTTTCATACCGAAAATATGCCAATTACTGTAAAAGGCGAAGGGTCATATTTTGCCCAAACCCCCCTGCAGTTTTGAAAATGTCTGAAATGTCGGAAATTTGACTCCTGAGTGTGATTTTTGAGCCAAATTCTTACTCCCTGCACCTATTTTTAGTTTCAAATTACGACTTTTTATACCGATAATATGCCAATTACTGAAAACGGCGATAGGTCATATTTTGCCCAAATCCCCCTGCAGTTTTCAAAATGTCTGAAATGTCGGAAATTTGACTCCTGAGCGTGATTTTTGAGCCGAATTCTGACTCTGCATTTATTTTCAGTTTCAAATTACGACGTTTCATACCTAAAATATGCCAATTACTGATATTGGCGATGGGTCATATTTTGTCCAAACCCCCTTGCAGTTTTCAAAATATCTGAAATGTCGGAAATTTGACTCTTGAGCGTGATTTTTGAGCCGAATTCTGACTCTCTGCACCTATTTTCAGTTTCAAATTACGACGTTTCATACCGAAAATATGCCAATTACTGTAAACGGCGATGGGTCATATTTTGCCCAAACCCCCCTGCAGTTTTGAAAATGTCTGAAATGTCGGAAATTTGACTCCTGAGCGTGATTTTTTATCCGAATTCTGACTCTCTGCACCTATTTTCAGTTTCAAATTACGACGTTTCATACCTAAAATAAGGCAATTACTGAAAACGGCGATGGGTCATATTTTGCCCAAACTCCCCTGCAGTTTTTAAGATGTCTGAAATGTCGGAAATTTGACTCCTGAGCGTGATTTTTGAGCCGAATTCTGACTCTCTGCACCTATTTTTAATTTCAAATTACGACTTTTTATACCAAAAATATGCCAATTACTGAAAACGGCGATGGGTCATACTTTGCCCAAACCCCCCTGCAGTTTTTAAAATGTCTGAAATGTCGGAAATTTGACTCCTGAGCGTGATTTTTTATCCGAATTCTGACTCTCTGCACATATTTTCAGTTTCAAATTATGACTTTTCATACCAAAAAATATGCCAATTACTGAAAACCGCGATGGGTCATATTTTGGCCAAACCCCCCTGCAGTTTTCAAAATGTCTGAAATGCCGGAAATTTGACTCCTGAGCGTTATTTTTGTCCGAATTCTGACTCTCTGCACCTATCTTCAGTTTCAAATTACGACTTTTTATACCGAAAATATGCCAATTACTGAAAACAGCGATGGGTCATATTTTGCCCAAACCCCCCTGCATTTTTCAAAATGTCTGAAATGTCGGAAATTTGACTCCTGAGCGTGATTTTTGAGCCGTATTCTGACTCTCTGCACCTATTTTCAGTTTCAAATTACGAAGTTTCATACCTAAAATATGCCAATTACTGAAAACGGCGATGGGTCATATTATGCCAAAACCCCCCCTGCATTTTTAAAATGTCTGAAATGTTGGAAATTTGACTCCTGAGCGTGATTTATGAGCCGAATTCTGACTCTCTGCACCTATTTTCAGTTTCAAATTACGACGTTTCATACCGAAAATATGCCAATTACTGTAAAAGGCGATGGGTCATATTTTGCCCAAACCCCCCTGCAGTTTTGAAAATGTCTGAAATGTCGGAAATTTGACTCCTGAGTGTGATTTTTGAGCCAAATTCTGACTCCTTGCACCTATTTTTAGTTTCAAATTACGACTTTTTATACCGACAATATGCCAATTACTGAAAACGGCGATAGGTCATATTTTGCCCAAATCCCCCTGCAGTTTTCAAAATGTCTGAAATGTCGGAAATTTGACTCCTGAGCGTGATTTTTGAGCCGAATTCTGACTCTGCATTTATTTTCAGTTTCAAATTACGACGTTTCATACCTAAAATATGCCAATAACTGAAATTGGCGATGGGTCATATTTTGCCCAAACCCCCTTGCAGTTTTCAAAATGTCTGAAATGTCGGAAATTTGACTCCTGAGCATGATTTTTGAGCCGAATTCTGACTCTCTGCACCTATTTTCAGTTTCAAATTACGACGTTTCATACCGAAAATATGCCAATTACTGTAAACGGCGATGGGTCATATTTTGGCCAAACCCCCCTGCAGTTTTCAAAATGTCTGAAATGCCGGAAATTTGACTCCTGAGCGTTATTTTTGTTCGAATTCTGACTCTCTGCACCTATCTTCAGTTTCAAATTACGACTTTTTATACCGAAAATATGCCAATTACTGAAAACGGCGATGGGTCATATTATGCCAAAACCCCCCCTGCATTTTTAAAATGTCTGAAATGTTGGAAATTTGACTCCTGAGCGTGATTTTTGAGCCGAATTCTGACTCTTTGCACCTATTTTCAGTTTCAAATTACAAAGTTTCATACCGAAAATATGCCAATTACTGTAAACGGCGATGGGTCATATTTTGCCCAAACCCCCCTGCAGTTTTCAAAATGTCTGAAATGTTGGAAATTTGACTCCTGAGCGTGATTTTTTATCCGAATTCTGACTCTCTGCACCTAATTTCAGTTTCAAATTACGACTTTTTTAACCGAAAATATGCCAATTACTGAAAACGGTGATGGGTCATATTTTGCCCAAACCCCCCTGCAGTTTTCAAAATGTCTGAAATGTGGGAAATATGACTCCTGAGCGTTATTTTTGTTCGAATTCTGACTCTCTGCACCTATTTTCAGTTTAAAATTACGACGTTTCATACCGAAAATATGCCAATTACTGTAAAAGGCGATGGGTCATATTTTGCCCAAACCCCCCTGCAGTTTTGAAAATGTCTGAAATGTCGGAAATTTGACTCCTGAGTGTGATTTTTGAGCCAAATTCTGACTCCCTGCACCTATTTTTAGTTTCAAATTACGACTTTTTATACCGATAATATGCCAATTACTGAAAACGGCGATAGGTCATATTTTGCCCAAATCCCCCTGCAGTTTTCAAAATGTCTGAAATGTCGGAAATTTGACTCCTGAGCGTGATTTTTGAGCCGAATTCTGACTCTGCATTTATTTTCAGTTTCAAATTACGACGTTTCATACCTAAAATATGCCAATTACTGATATTGGCGATGGGTCATATTTTGTCCAAACCCCCTTGCAGTTTTCAAAATATCTGAAATGTCGGAAATTTGACTCTTGAGCGTGATTTTTGAGCCGAATTCTGACTCTCTGCACCTATTTTCAGTTTCAAATTACGACGTTTCATACCGAAAATATGCCAATTACTGTAAACGGCGATGGGTCATATTTTGCCCAAACCCCCCTGCAGTTTTGAAAATGTCTGAAATGTCGGAAATTTGACTCCTGAGCGTGATTTTTTATCCGAATTCTGACTCTCTACACCTATTTTCAGTTTCAAATTACGACGTTTCATACCTAAAATAAGGCAATTACTGAAAACGGCGATGGGTCATATTTTGCCCAAACTCCCCTGCAGTTTTTAAGATGTCTGAAATGTCGGAAATTTGACTCCTGAGCGTGATTTTTGAGCCGAATTCTGACTCTCTGCACCTATTTTTAATTTCAAATTACGACTTTTTATACCAAAAATATGCCAATTACTGAAAACGGCGATGGGTCATATTTTGCCCAAATCCCCCTGCAGTTTTCAAAATGTCTGAAATGTCGGAAATTTGACTCCTGAGCGTGATTTTTGAGCCGAATTCTGACTCTGCATTTATTTTCAGTTTCAAATTACGACGTTTCATACCTAAAATATGCCAATTACTGATATTGGCGATGGGTCCAAACCCCCCTGCAGTTTTTAAAATGTCTGAAATGTCGGAAATTTGACTCCTGAGCGTGATTTTTTATCCGAATTCTGACTCTCTGCACATATTTTCAGTTTCAAATTATGACTTTTCATACCAAAAAATATGCCAATTACTGAAAACCGCGATGGGTCATATTTTGGCCAAACCCCCCTGCAGTTTTCAAAATGTCTGAAATGCCGGAAATTTGACTCCTGAGCGTTATTTTTGTCCGAATTCTGACTCTCTGCACCTATCTTCAGTTTCAAATTACGACTTTTTATACCGAAAATATGCCAATTACTGAAAACAGCGATGGGTCATATTTTGCCCAAACCCCCCTGCAGTTTTCAAAATGTCTGAAATGTCGGAAATTTGACTCCTGAGCGTGATTTTTGAGCCGTATTCTGACTCTCTGCACCTATTTTCAGTTTCAAATTACGACGTTTCATACCTAAAATATGCCAATTACTGAAAACGGCGATGGGTCATATTATGCCAAAACCCCCCCTGCATTTTTAAAATGTCTGAAATGTTGGAAATTTGACTCCTGAGCGTGATTTATGAGCCGAATTCTGACTCTCTGCACCTATTTTCAGTTTCAAATTACGACGTTTCATACCGAAAATATGCCAATTACTGTAAAAGGCGATGGGTCATATTTTGCCCAAACCCCCCTGCAGTTTTGAAAATGTCTGAAATGTCGGAAATTTGACTCCTGAGTGTGATTTTTGAGCCAAATTCTGACTCCCTGCACCTATTTTTAGTTTCAAATTACGACTTTTTATACCGACAATATGCCAATTACTGAAAACGGCGATAGGTCATATTTTGCCCAAATCCCCCTGCAGTTTTCAAAATGTCTGAAATGTCGGAAATTTGACTCCTGAGCGTGATTTTTGAGCCGAATTCTGACTCTGCATTTATTTTCAGTTTCAAATTACGACGTTTCATACCTAAAATATGCCAATAACTGAAATTGGCGATGGGTCATATTTTGCCCAAACCCCCTTGCAGTTTTCAAAATGTCTGAAATGTCGGAAATTTGACTCCTGAGCATGATTTTTGAGCCGAATTCTGACTCTCTGCACCTATTTTCAGTTTCAAATTACGACGTTTCATACCGAAAATATGCCAATTACTGTAAACGGCGATGGGTCATATTTTGCCCAAACCCCCCTGCAGTTTTGAAAATGTCTGAAATGTCGGAAATTTGACTCCTGAGCGTTATTTTTGTCCGAATTCTGACTCTCTGCACCTATCTTCAGTTTCAAATTACGACTTTTTATACCGAAAATATGCCAATTACTGAAAACAGCGATGGGTCATATTTTGCCCAAACCCCCCTGCAGTTTTCAAAATGTCTGAAATGTCGGAAATTTGACTCCTGAGCGTGATTTTTGAGCCGTATTCTGACTCTCTGCACCTATTTTCAGTTTCAAATTACGACGTTTCATACCTAAAATATGCCAATTACTGAAAACGGCGATGGGTCATATTATGCCAAAACCCCCCCTGCATTTTTAAAATGTCTGAAATGTTGGAAATTTGACTCCTGAGCGTGATTTATGAGCCGAATTCTGACTCTCTGCACCTATTTTCAGTTTCAAATTACGACGTTTCATACCGAAAATATGCCAATTACTGTAAAAGGCGATGGGTCATATTTTGCCCAAACCCCCCTGCAGTTTTGAAAATGTCTGAAATGTCGGAAATTTGACTCCTGAGTGTGATTTTTGAGCCAAATTCTGACTCCCTGCACCTATTTTTAGTTTCAAATTACGACTTTTTATACCGACAATATGCCAATTACTGAAAACGGCGATAGGTCATATTTTGCCCAAATCCCCCTGCAGTTTTCAAAATGTCTGAAATGTCGGAAATTTGACTCCTGAGCGTGATTTTTGAGCCGAATTCTGACTCTGCATTTATTTTCAGTTTCAAATTACGACGTTTCATACCTAAAATATGCCAATAACTGAAATTGGCGATGGGTCATATTTTGCCCAAACCCCCTTGCAGTTTTCAAAATGTCTGAAATGTCGGAAATTTGACTCCTGAGCATGATTTTTGAGCCGAATTCTGACTCTCTGCACCTATTTTCAGTTTCAAATTACGACGTTTCATACCGAAAATATGCCAATTACTGTAAACGGCGATGGGTCATATTTTGCCCAAACCCCCCTGCAGTTTTGAAAATGTCTGAAATGTCGGAAATTTGACTCCTGAGCGTGATTTTTTATCCGAATTCTGACTCTCTGCACCTATTTTCAGTTTCAAATTACGACGTTTCATACCTAAAATAAGGCAATTACTGAAAACGGCGATGGGTCATATTTTGCCCAAACTCCCCTGCAGTTTTTAAAATGTCTGAAATGTCGGAAATTTGACTCCTGAGCGTGATTTTTGAGCCGAATTCTGACTCTCTGCACCTATTTTCAATTTCAAATTACGACTTTTTATACCAAAAATATGCCAATTACTGAAAACGGCGATGGGTCATACTTTGCCCAAACCCCCCTGCAGTTTTTAAAATGTCTGAAATGTCGGAAATTTGACTCCTGAGCGTGATTTTTTATCCGAATTCTGACTCTCTGCACATATTTTCAGTTTCAATTTATGACTTTTCATACCAAAAAATATGCCAATTACTGAAAACCGCGATGGGTTATATTTTGGCCAAACCCCAATGCAGTTTTCAAAATGTCTGAAATGCCGGAAATTTGACTCCTGAGCGTTATTTTTGTCCGAATTCTGACTCTCTGCACCTATCTTCAGTTTCAAATTACGACTTTTTATACCGAAAATATGCCAATTACTGAAAACAGCGATGGGTCATATTTTGCCCAAACCCCCCTGCAGTTTTCAAAATGTCTGAAATGTCGGAAATTTGACTCCAGAGCGTGATTTTTGAGCCGTATTCTGACTCTCTGCACCTATTTTCAGTTTCAAATTACGACGTTTCATACCTAAAATATGCCAATTACTGAAATTGGCGATGGGTCATATTTTGCCCAAACCCCCTTGCAGTTTTCAAAATGTCTGAAATGTCGGAAATTTGACTCCTGAGCATGATTTTTGAGCCGAATTCTGACTCTCTGCACCTATTTTCAGTTTCAAATTACGACGTTTCATACCGAAAATATGCCAATTACTGTAAACGGCGATGGGTCATATTTTGCCCAAACCCCCCTGCAGTTTTGAAAATGTCTGAAATGTCGGAAATTTGACTCCTGAGCATGATTTTTTATCCGAATTCTGACTCTCTGCACCTATTTTCAGTTTCAAATTACGACGTTTCATACCTAAAATAAGGCAATTACTGAAAACGGCGATGGGTCATATTTTGCCCAAACTCCCCTGCAGTTTTTAAAATGTCTGAAATGTCGGAAATTTGACTCCTGAGCGTGATTTTTGAGCCGAATTCTGACTCTCTGCACCTATTTTCAATTTCAAATTACGACTTTTTATACCAAAAATATGCCAATTACTGAAAACGGCGATGGGTCATACTTTGCCCAAACCCCCCTGCAGTTTTTAAAATGTTTGAAATGTCGGAAATTTGACTCCTGAGCGTGATTTTTTATCCGAATTCTGACTCTCTGCACATATTTTCAGTTTCAAATTATGACTTTTCATACCAAAAAATATGCCAATTACTGAAAACCGCGATGGGTCATATTTTGGCCAAACCCCAATGCAGTTTTCAAAATGTCTGAAATGCCGGAAATTTGACTCCTGAGCGTTATTTTTGTCCGAATTCTGACTCTCTGCACCTATCTTCAGTTTCAAATTACGACTTTTTATACCGAAAATATGCCAATTACTGAAAACAGCGATGGGTCATATTTTGCCCAAACCCCCCTGCAGTTTTCAAAATGTCTGAAATGTCGGAAATTTGACTCCTGAGCGTGATTTTTGAGCCGTATTCTGACTCTCTGCACCTATTTTCAGTTTCAAATTACGACGTTTCATACCTAAAATATGCCAATTACTGAAAACGGCGATGGGTCATATTATGCCAAAACCCCCCTGCATTTATAAAATGTCTGAAATGTTGGAAATTTGACTCCTGAGCGTGATTTTTGAGCCGAATTCTGACTCTCTGCACCTATTTTCAGTTTCAAATTACAAAGTTTCATACCGAAAATATGCCAATTACTGTAAACGGCGATGGGTCATATTTTGCCCAAACCCCCCTGCAGTTTTCAAAATGTCTGAAATGTTGGAAATTTGACTCCTGAGCGTGATTTTTTATCCGAATTCAGACTCTCTGCACCTAATTTCAGTTTCATATTACGACTTTTTTAACCGAAAATATGCCAATTACTGAAAACGGTGATGGGTCATATTTTGCCCAAACCCCCCTGCAGTTTTCAAAATGTCTGAAATGTGGGAAATATGACTCCTGAGCGTGATTTATGAGCCGAATTCTGACTCTCTGCACCTATTTTCAGTTTCAAATTACGACGTTTCATACCGAAAATATGCCAATTACTGTAAAAGGCGATGGGTCATATTTTGCCCAAACCCCCCTGCAGTTTTGAAAATGTCTGAAATGTCGGAAATTTGACTCCTGAGTGTGATTTTTGAGCCAAATTCTGACTCCCTGCACCTATTTTTAGTTTCAAATTACGACTTTTTATACCGATAATATGCCAATTACTGAAAACGGCGATAGGTCATATTTTGCCCAAATCCCCCTGCAGTTTTCAAAATGTCTGAAATGTCGGAAATTTGACTCCTGAGCGTGATTTTTGAGCCGAATTCTGACTCTGCATTTATTTTCAGTTTCAAATTACGACGTTTCATACCTAAAATATGCCAATTACTGAAATTGGCGATGGGGCATATTTTGCCCAAACACCCTTGCAGTTTTCAAAATGTCTGAAATGTCGGAAATTTGACTCCTGAGCGTGATTTTTGAGCCGAATTCTGACTCTCTGCACCTATTTTCAATTTCAAATTACGACTTTTTATACCAAAAATATGCCAATTACTGAAAACGGCGATGGGTCATATTTTGCCCAAACCCCCCTGCAGTTTTCAAAATGTCTGAAATGTTGGAAATTTGACTCCTCAGCGTGATTTTTGAGCCGAATTCTGACTCTCTGCACCTATTTTCAGTTTCAAATTACGACGTTTCATACCGAAAATATGCCAATTACTGTAAACGGCGATGGGTCATATTTTGCCCAAACCCCCCTGCAGTTTTGAAAATGTCTGAAATGTCGGAAATTTGACTCCTGAGCGTGATTTTTTATCCGAATTCTGACTCTCTGCACCTATTTTCAGTTTCAAATTACGACGTTTCATACCTAAAATAAGGCAATTACTGAAAACGGCGATGGGTCATATTTTGCCCAAACTCCCCTGCAGTTTTTAAAATGTCTGAAATGTCGGAAATTTGACTCCTGAGCGTGATTTATGAGCCGAATTCTGACTCTCTGCACCTATTTTCAATTTCAAATTACGACTTTTTATACCAAAAATATGCCAATTACTGAAAACGGCGATGGGTCATACTTTGCCCAAACCCCCCTGCAGTTTTTAAAATGTCTGAAATGTCGGAAATTTGACTCCTGAGCGTGATTTTTTATCCGAATTCTGACTCTCTGCACATATTTTCAGTTTCAAATTATGACTTTTCATACCAAAAAATATGCAAATTTCTGAAAACCGCGATGGGTCATATTTTGGCCAAACCCCAATGCAGTTTTCAAAATGTCTGAAATGCCGGAAATTTGACTCCTGAGCGTTATTTTTGTCCGAATTCTGACTCTCTGCACCTATCTTCAGTTTCAAATTACGACTTTTTATACCGAAAATATGCCAATTACTGAAAACAGCGATGGGTCATATTTTGCCCAAACCCCCCTGCAGTTTTCAAAATGTCTGAAATCTCGGAAATTTGACTCCTGAGCGTGATTTTTGAGCCGTATTCTGACTCTCTGCACCTATTTTCAGTTTCAAATTACGACGTTTCATACCTAAAATATGCCAATTACTGAAATTGGCGATGGGTCATATTTTGCCCAAACCCCCTTGCAGTTTTCAAAATGTCTGAAATGTCGGAAATTTGACTCCTGAGCATGATTTTTGAGCCGAATTCTGACTCTCTGCACCTATTTTCAGTTTCAAATTACGACGTTTCATACCGAAAATATGCCAATTACTGTAAACGGCGATGGGTCATATTTTGCCCAAACCCCCCTGCAGTTTTGAAAATGTCTGAAATGTCGGAAATTTGACTCCTGAGCGTGATTTTTTATCCGAATTCTGACTCTCTGCACCTATTTTCAGTTTCAAATTACGACGTTTCATACCTAAAATAAGGCAATTACTGAAAACGGCGATGGGTCATATTTTGCCCAAACTCCCCTGCAGTTTTTAAAATGTCAGAAATGTCGGAAATTTGACTCCTGAGCGTGATTTTTGAGCCGAATTCTGACTCTCTGCACCTATTTTCAATTTCAAATTACGACTTTTTATACCAAAAATATGCCAATTACTGAAAACGGCGATGGGTCATACTTTGCCCAAACCCCCCTGCAGTTTTTAAAATGTTTGAAATGTCGGAAATTTGACTCCTGAGCGTGATTTTTTATCCGAATTCTGACTCTCTGCACATATTTTCAGTTTCAAATTATGACTTTTCATACCAAAAAATATGCCAATTACTGAAAACCGCGATGGGTCATATTTTAGCCAAACCCCAATGCAGTTTTCAAAATGTCTGAAATGCCGGAAATTTGACTCCTGAGCGTTATTTTTGTCCGAATTCTGACTCTCTGCACCTATCTTCAGTTTCAAATTACGACTTTTTATACCGAAAATATGCCAATTACTGAAAACAGCGATGGGTCATATTTTGCCCAAACCCCCCTGCAGTTTTCAAAATGTCTGAAATGTCGGAAATTTGACTCCTGAGCGTGATTTTTGAGCCGAATTCTGACTCCCTGCACCTATTTTCAGTTTCAAATTACGACTTTTTATACCGAAAATATGCCAATTACTGAAAACGGCGATGGGTCTTATTTTGCCCAAAACCCCCTTGCAGTTTTCAAAATGTCTGAAATGTCGGAAATTTGACTCCTGAGCGTGATTTTTTATCCGAATTCTGACTCTCTGCACCTATTTTCAGTTTCAAATTACGACTTTTTATACCGAACATATGCCAATTACTGAAAACGGCGATGGGTCATATTTTGCCCAAACCCCTCTGCAGTTTTCAAAATGTCTGAAATGTCGGAAATTTGACTCCTGAGCGTGATTTTTGAGCCGAATTCTGACTCTCTGCACCTATTTTCAGTTTCAAATTACAAAGTTTCATACCGAAAATATGCCAATTACTGTAAACGGCGATGGGTCATATTTTGCCCAAACCCCCCTGCAGTTTTCAAAATGTCTGAAATGTTGGAAATTTGACTCCTGAGCGTGATTTTTTATCCGAATTCAGACTCTCTGCACCTAATTTCAGTTTCATATTACGACTTTTTTAACCGAAAATATGCCAATTACTGAAAACGGTGATGGGTCATATTTTGCCCAAACCCCCCTGCAGTTTTCAAAATGTCTGAAATGTGGGAAATATGACTCCTGAGCGTGATTTATGAGCCGAATTCTGACTCTCTGCACCTATTTTCAGTTTCAAATTACGACTTTTTATACCGAACATATGCCAATTACTGAAAACGGCGATGGGTCATATTTTGCCCAAACCCCTCTGCATTTTTAAAATGTCTGAAATGTTAGAAATTTGACTCCTGAGCGTGATTTTTGAGCCGAATTCTGACTCTCTGCACCTATTTTCAGTTTCAAATTACAAAGTTTCATACCGAAAATATGCCAATTACTGTAAACGGCGATGGGTCATATTTTGCCCAAACCCCCCTGCAGTTTTCAAAATGTCTGAAATGTTGGAAATTTGACTCCTGAGCGTGATTTTTTATCCGAATTCAGACTCTCTGCACCTAATTTCAGTTTCATATTACGACTTTTTTAACCGAAAATATGCCAATTACTGAAAACGGTGATGGGTCATATTTTGCCCAAATCCCCCTGCAGTTTTCAAAATGTCTGAAATGTGGGAAATATGACTCCTGAGCGTGATTTATGAGCCGAATTCTGACTCTCTGCACCTATTTTCAGTTTCAAATTACGACGTTTCATACCGAAAATATGCCAATTACTGTAAAAGGCGATGGGTCATATTTTGCCCAAACCCCCCTGCAGTTTTGAAAATGTCTGAAATGTCGGAAATTTGACTCCTGAGTGTGATTTTTGAGCCAAATTCTGACTCCCTGCACCTATTTTTAGTTTCAAATTACGACTTTTTATACCGATAATATGCCAATTACTGAAAACGGCGATAGGTCATATTTTGCCCAAATCCCCCTGCAGTTTTCAAAATGTCTGAAATGTCGGAAATTTGACTCCTGAGCGTGATTTTTGAGCCGAATTCTGACTCTGCATTTATTTTCAGTTTCAAATTACGACGTTTCATACCTAAAATATGCCAATTACTGAAATTGGCGATGGGGCATATTTTACCCAAACACCCTTGCAGTTTTCAAAATGTCTGAAATGTCGGAAATTTGACTCCTGAGCGTGATTTTTGAGCCGAATTCTGACTCTCTGCACCTATTTTCAATTTCAAATTACGACTTTTTATACCAAAAATATGCCAATTACTGAAAACGGCGATAGGTCATATTTTGCCCAAACCCCCCTGCAGTTTTCAAAATGTCTGAAATGTTGGAAATTTGACTCCTGAGCGTGATTTTTGAGCCGAATTCTGACTCTCTGCACCTATTTTCAGTTTCAAATTACGACGTTTCATACCGAAAATATGCCAATTACTGTAAACGGCGATGGGTCATATTTTGCCCAAACCCCCCTGCAGTTTTGAAAATGTCTGAAATGTCGGAAATTTAACTCCTGAGCGTGATTTTTGAGCCGAATTCTGACTCTCTGCACCTATTTTCAATTTCAAATTACGACTTTTTATACCAAAAATATGCCAATTACTGAAAACGGCGATGGGTCATATTTTGCCCAAATCCCCCTGCAGTTTTCAAAATGTCTGAAATGTCGGAAATTTGACTCCTGAGCGTGATTTTTGAGCCGTATTCTGACTCTCTGCACCTATTTTCAGTTTCAAATTACGACGTTTCATACCTAAAATATGCCAATTACTGAAAACGGCGATGGGTCATATGCCAAAACCCCCCCTGCATTTTTAAAATGTCTGAAATGTTGGAAATTTGACTCCTGAGCGTGATTTTTGAGCCGAATTCTGACTCTCTGCACCTATTTTCAGTTTCAAATTACAAAGTTTCATACCGAAAATATGCCAATTACTGTAAACGGCGATGGGTCATATTTTGCCCAAACCCCCCTGCAGTTTTCAAAATGTCTGAAATGTTGGAAATTTGACTCCTGAGCGTGATTTTTTATCCGAATTCAGACTCTCTGCACCTAATTTCAGTTTCATATTACGACTTTTTTAACCGAAAATATGCCAATTACTGAAAACGGTGATGGGTCATATTTTGCCCAAACCCCCCTGCAGTTTTCAAAATGTCTGAAATGTGGGAAATATGACTCCTGAGCGTGATTTATGAGCCGAATTCTGACTCTCTGCACCTATTTTCAGTTTCAAATTACGACGTTTCATACCGAAAATATGCCAATTACTGTAAAAGGCGATGGGGCATATTTTGCCCAAACACCCTTGCAGTTTTCAAAATGTCTGAAATGTCGGAAGTTTGACTCCTGAGCGTGATTTTTGAGCCGAATTCTGACTCTCTGCACCTATTTTCAATTTCAAATTACGACTTTTTATACCAAAAATATGCCAATTACTGAAAACGGCGATAGGTCATATTTTGCCCAAACCCCCCTGCAGTTTTCAAAATGTCTGAAATGTTGGAAATTTGACTCCTGAGCGTGATTTTTGAGCCGAATTCTGACTCTGCACCTATTTTCAGTTTCAAATTACGACGTTTCATACCGAAAATATGCCAATTACTGCAAACGGCGATGGGTCATATTTTGCCCAAACCCCCCTGCAGTTTTGAAAATGTCTGAAATGTCGGAAATTTAACTCCTGAGCGTGATTTTTGAGCCGAATTCTGACTCTCTGCACCTATTTTCAATTTCAAATTACGACTTTTTATACCAAAAATATGCCAATTACTGAAAACGGCGATGGGTCATATTTTGCCCAAATCCCCCTGCAGTTTTCAAAATGTCTGAAATGTCGGAAATTTGACTCCTGAGCGTGATTTTTGAGCCGAATTCTGACTCTGCATTTATTTTCAGTTTCAAATTACGACGTTTCATACCTAAAATATGCAAATTACTGAAATTGGCGATGAGTCATATTTTGCCAAAACCCCCTTGCAGTTTTCAAAATGTCTGAAATGTCGGAAATTTGACTCCTGAGCGTGATTTTTGAGCCGAATTCTGACTCTCTGCACCTATTTTCAATTTCAAATTACGACTTTTTATACCAAAAATATGCCAATTACTGAAATCGGCGATGGGTCATATTTTGGCCAAACCCCCCTGCAGTTTTCAAAATGTCTGAAATGCCGGAAATTTGACTCCTGAGAGTGATTTTTTATCCGAATTCTGACTCTCTGCACCTATCTTCAGTTTCAAATTACTACGTTTCATACCTAAAATATGCCAATTACTGAAAACGGCGATGGGTCATATTATGCCAAACCCCCCCCCCCCTGCATTTTTAAAATGTCTGAAATGTTGGAAATTTGACTCCTGAGCGTGATTTTTGAGCCGAATTCTGACTCTCTGCACCTATTTTCAGTTTCAAATTACAAAGTTTCATACCGAAAATATGCCAATTACTGTAAACGGCGATGGGTCATATTTTGCCCAAACCCCCCTGCAGTTTTCAAAATGTCTGAAATGTTGGAAATTTGACTCCTGAGCGTGATTTTTTATCCGAATTCTGACTCTCTGCACCTAATTTCAGTTTCAAATTACGACTTTTTTAACCGAAAATATGCCAATTACTGAAAACGGCGATGGGTCATATTTTGCCCAAACCCCCCTGCAGTTTTGAAAATGTCCGAAATGTCGGAAATTTGACTCCTGAGCGTGATTTTTGAGCCAAATTCTGACTCTCTGCACCTATTTTCAGTTTCAAATTACGACTTTTTATACCGATAATATGCCAATTACTGAAAACGGTGATGGGTCATATTTTGCCCAAACCCCCCTGCAGTTTTCAAAATGTCTGAAATGTTGGAAATATGACTCCTGAGCGTGATTTTTGAGCCGAATTCTGACTCTCTGCACCTATTTTCAGTTTCAAATTACGACGTTTCATACCGAAAATATGCCAATTACTGTAAACGGCGATGGGTCATATTTTGCCCAAACCCCCCTGCAGTTTTGAAAATGTCTGAAATGTCGGAAATTTAACTCCTGAGCGTGATTTTTGAGCCGAATTCTGACTCTCTGCACCTATTTTCAATTTCAAATTACGACTTTTTATACCAAAAATATGCCAATTACTGAAAACGGCGATGGGTCATATTTTGCCCAAATCCCCCTGCAGTTTTCAAAATGTCTGAAATGTCGGAAATTTGACTCCTGAGCGTGATTTTTGAGCGGAATTCTGACTCTGCATTTATTTTCAGTTTCAAATTACGACGTTTCATACCTAAAATATGCCAATTAGTGAAATTGGCGATGGGTCATATTTTGCCAAAACCCCCTTGCAGTTTTCAAAATGTCTGAAATGTCGGAAATTTGACTCCTGAGCGTGATTTTTGAGCCGAATTCTGACTCTCTGCACCTATTTTCAGTTTCAAATTGCGACGTTTCATACCTAAAATAAGGCAATTACTGAAAGTGGCGATGGGTGATATTTTGCCCAAACTCCCCAGCAGTTTTTAAAATGTCTGAAATGTCGGAAATTTGACTCCTGAGCATGATTTTTGAGCCGAATTCTGACTCTCTGCACCTATTTTCAATTTCAAATTACGACTTTTTATACCAAAAATATGCCAATTACTGAAATCGGCGATGGGTCATATTTTGGCCAAACCCCCCTGCAGTTTTCAAAATGTTTGAAATGCCGGAAATTTGACTCCTGAGCGTGATTTTTGAGCCGAATTCTGACTCTCTGCACCTATCTTCAGTTTCAAATTACGACGTTTCATACCGAAAATATGCCAATTACTGTAAACGGCGATGGGTCATATTTTGCCCAAACCCCCCTGCAGTTTTCAAAATGTCTGAAATGTCGGAAATTTGACTTCTGAGCGTGATTTTTTATCCGAATTCTGACTCTCTGCACCTAATTTCAGTTTCAAATTACGACGTTTCATACCGAAAATATGCCAATTACTGTAGAAGGCGACGGGTCATATTTTGCCCAAACCCCCCTGCAGTTTTCAAAATGTCTGAAATGTCGGAAATTTGACTCCTGAGCGTGATTTTTGAGTCGAATTCTGACTCTCTGCACCTATTTTCAGTTTCAAATTACGACGTTTCATACCTAAAATATGCCAATTACTGAAAACGGCGATAGTCATATTTTGCCCAAACCCCCCTGCAGTTTTTAAAATGTCTGAAATGTCGGAAATTTGACTCCTGAGCGTGATTTTTGAGCCGAATTCTGACTTTCTGTACCTATTTTCAGTTTCAAATTACGACGTTTCATACCGAAAATATGCCAATTACTGTAAACGGCGATTGGTCATATTTTGCCCAAACCCCCCCTGCAGTTTTTAAAATGTCTGAAATGTCGGAAATTTGACTCCTGAGCGTGATTTTTGAGCCGAATTATGACTTTCTGTACCTATTTTCAGTTTCAAATTACGACGTTTCATACCGAAAATATGCCAATTACTGTAAACGGCGATTGGTCATATTTTGCCCAAACCCCCCCTGCAGTTTTCAATATGTCTGAAATGTCGGAAATTTGACTCCTGAGCGTGATTTTCGAGCAGAATTCTGACTCTCTGCACCTATTTTCAGTTTCAAATTACGACGTTTCATACCTAAAATAAGGCAATTACTGAAAGCGGCGATGGGTCATATTTTGCCCAAACTCCCCTGCAGTTTTTAAAATGTCTGAAATGTCGGAAATTTGACTCCTGAGCGTTATTTTTTATCTGAATTCTGACTCTCTGCACCTATTTTCAGTTTCAAATTATGACTTTTCATACCAAAAAATATGCCAATTACTGAAAACGGCGATGGGTCATATTTTGGCCAAACCCCCCTGCAGTTTTCAAAATGTCTGAAATGCCGGAAATTTGACTCCTGAGCGTGATTTTTTATCCGAATTCTGACTCTCTGCACCTATCTTCAGTTTCAAATTACGACGTTTCATACCGAAAATATGCCAATTACAGTAAACGGCGATGGGTCATATTTTGCCCAAACCCCCCCTGCAGTTTTCAAAATGTCTGAAATATCCGAAATTTGACTCCTGAGCGTGATTTTTTATCCGAATTGTGACTCTCTGCACCTAGTTTCAGTTTCAAATTACGACTTTTTATACCGAAAATATGCCAATTACTGAAAACGGCGATGGGTCATATTTTGCCCAAACCCCCCTGCAGTTTTGAAAATGTCTGAAATGTCGGAAATTTGACTCCTGAGCGTGATTTTTGAGCCAAATTCTGACTCTCTGCACCTATTTTCAGTTTCAAATTACGACTTTTTATACCGATAATATGCCAATTACTGAAAACGGTGATGGGTCATATTTTGCCCAAACCCCCCTGCAGTTTTCAAAATGTCTGAAATGTTGGAAATATGACTCCTGAGCGTGATTTTTGAGCCGAATTCTGACTCTCTGCACCTATTTTCAGTTTCAAATTACGACGTTTCATACCGAAAATATGCCAATTACTGTAAACGGCGATGGGTCATACTTTGCCCAAACCCCCCTGCAGTTTTGAAAATGTCTGAAATGTCGGAAATTTAACTCCTGAGCGTGATTTTTGAGCCGAATTCTGACTCTCTGCACCTATTTTCAATTTCAAATTACGAATTTTTATACCAAAAATATGCCAATTACTGAAAACGGCGATGGGTCATATTTTGCCCAAATCCCCCTGCAGTTTTCAAAATGTCTGAAATGTCGGAAATTTGACTCCTGAGCGTGATTTTTGAGCCGAATTCTGACTCTGCATTTATTTTCAGTTTCAAATTACGACGTTTCATACCTAAAATATGCCAATTACTGAAATTGGCGATGGGTCATATTTTGCCAAAACCCCCTTGCAGTTTTCAAAATGTCTGAAATGTCGGAAATTTGACTCCTGAGCGTGATTTTTGAGCCGAATTCTGACTCTCTGCACCTATTTTCAGTTTCAAATTACGACGTTTCATACCTAAAATAAGGCAATTACTGAAAGTGGCGATGGGTGATATTTTGCCCAAACTCCCCTGCAGTTTTTAAAATGTCTGAAATGTCGGAAATTTGACTCCTGAGCGTGATTTTTGAGCCGAATTCTGACTCTGTGCACCTATTTTCAATTTCAAATTACGACTTTTTATACCAAAAATATGCCAATTACTGAAATCGGCGATGGGTCATATTTTGGCCAAACCCCCCTGCAGTTTTCAAAATGTTTGAAATGCCGGAAATTTGACTCCTGAGCGTGATTTTTGAGCCGAATTCTGACTCTCTGCACCTATCTTCAGTTTCAAATTACGACGTTTCATACCGAAAATATGCCAATTACTGTAAACGGCGATGGGTCATATTTTGCCCAAACCCCCCTGCAGTTTTCAAAATGTCTGAAATGTCGGAAATTTGACTTCTGAGCGTGATTTTTTATCCGAATTCTGACTCTCTGCACCTAATTTCAGTTTCAAATTACGACGTTTCATACCGAAAATATGCCAATTACTGTAGAAGGCGACGGGTCATATTTTGCCCAAACCCCCCTGCAGTTTTCAAAATGTCTGAAATGTCGGAAATTTGACTCCTGAGCGTGATTTTTGAGTCGAATTCTGACTCTCTGCACCTATTTTCAGTTTCAAATTACGACGTTTCATACCTAAAATATGCCAATTACTGAAAACGGCGATAGTCATATTTTGCCCAAACCCCCCTGCAGTTTTTAAAATGTCTGAAATGTCGGAAATTTGACTCCTGAGCGTGATTTTTGAGCCGAATTCTGACTTTCTGTACCTATTTTCAGTTTCAAATTACGACGTTTCATACCGAAAATATGCCAATTACTGTAAACGGCGATTGGTCATATTTTGCCCAAACCCCCCCTGCAGTTTTTAAAATGTCTGAAATGTCGGAAATTTGACTCCTGAGCGTGATTTTTGAGCCGAATTATGACTTTCTGTACCTATTTTCAGTTTCAAATTACGACGTTTCATACCGAAAATATGCCAATTACTGTAAACGGCGATTGGTCATATTTTGCCCAAACCCCCCCTGCAGTTTTCAATATGTCTGAAATGTCGGAAATTTGACTCCTGAGCGTGATTTTCGAGCAGAATTCTGACTCTCTGCACCTATTTTCAGTTTCAAATTACGACGTTTCATACCTAAAATAAGGCAATTACTGAAAGCGGCGATGGGTCATATTTTGCCCAAACTCCCCTGCAGTTTTTAAAATGTCTGAAATGTCGGAAATTTGACTCCTGAGCGTTATTTTTTATCTGAATTCTGACTCTCTGCACCTATTTTCAGTTTCAAATTATGACTTTTCATACCAAAAAATATGCCAATTACTGAAAACGGCGATGGGTCATATTTTGGCCAAACCCCCCTGCAGTTTTCAAAATGTCTGAAATGCCGGAAATTTGACTCCTGAGCGTGATTTTTTATCCGAATTCTGACTCTCTGCACCTATCTTCAGTTTCAAATTACGACGTTTCATACCGAAAATATGCCAATTACAGTAAACGGCGATGGGTCATATTTTGCCCAAACCCCCCCTGCAGTTTTCAAAATGTCTGAAATATCCGAAATTTGACTCCTGAGCGTGATTTTTTATCCGAATTGTGACTCTCTGCACCTAGTTTCAGTTTCAAATTACGACTTTTTATACCGAAAATATGCCAATTACTGAAAACGGCGATGGGTCATATTTTGCCCAAACCCCCCTGCAGTTTTGAAAATGTCTGAAATGTCGGAAATTTGACTCCTGAGCGTGATTTTTGAGCCAAATTCTGACTCTCTGCACCTATTTTCAGTTTCAAATTACGACTTTTTATACCGATAATATGCCAATTACTGAAAACGGTGATGGGTCATATTTTGCCCAAACCCCCCTGCAGTTTTCAAAATGTCTGAAATGTTGGAAATATGACTCCTGAGCGTGATTTTTTAGCCGAATTCTGACTCTCTGCACCTATTTTCAGTTTCAAATTACGACGTTTCATACCGAAAATATGCCAATTACTGTAAACGGCGATGGGTCATACTTTGCCCAAACCCCCCTGCAGTTTTGAAAATGTCTGAAATGTCGGAAATTTAACTCCTGAGCGTGATTTTTGAGCCGAATTCTGACTCTCTGCACCTATTTTCAATTTCAAATTACGAATTTTTATACCAAAAATATGCCAATTACTGAAAACGGCGATGGGTCATATTTTGCCCAAATCCCCCTGCAGTTTTCAAAATGTCTGAAATGTCGGAAATTTGACTCCTGAGCGTGATTTTTGAGCCGAATTCTGACTCTGCATTTATTTTCAGTTTCAAATTACGACGTTTCATACCTAAAATATGCCAATTACTGAAATTGGCGATGGGTCATATTTTGCCAAAACCCCCTTGCAGTTTTCAAAATGTCTGAAATGTCGGAAATTTGACTCCTGAGCGTGATTTTTGAGCCGAATTCTGACTCTCTGCACCTATTTTCAGTTTCAAATTACGACGTTTCATACCTAAAATAAGGCAATTACTGAAAGTGGCGATGGGTGATATTTTGCCCAAACTCCCCTGCAGTTTTTAAAATGTCTGAAATGTCGGAAATTTGACTCCTGAGCGTGATTTTTGAGCCGAATTCTGACTCTGTGCACCTATTTTCAATTTCAAATTACGACTTTTTATACCAAAAATATGCCAATTACTGAAATCGGCGATGGGTCATATTTTGGCCAAACCCCCCTGCAGTTTTCAAAATGTTTGAAATGCCGGAAATTTGACTCCTGAGCGTGATTTTTTATCCGAATTCTGACTCTCTGCACCTATCTTCAGTTTCAAATTACGACGTTTCATACCGAAAATATGCCAATTACTGTAAACGGCGATGGGTCATATTTTGCCCAAACCCCCCTGCAGTTTTCAAAATGTCTGAAATGTCGGAAATTTGACTTCTGAGCGTGATTTTTTATCCGAATTCTGACTCTCTGCACCTAATTTCAGTTTCAAATTACGACTTTTTATACAGAAAATATGCCAATTACTGAAAACGGCGATGGGTCATATTTTGTCCAAACCCCCTGCTGTTTTCAAAATGTCTGAAATGTCGGAAATATGACTCCTGAACGTGTTTTTTGAGCAGAATTCTGACTCTCTGCACCTATTTTCAGTTTAAAATTACGACGTTTCATACCGAAAATATGCCAATTACTGTATAAGGCGACGGGTCATATTTTGCCCAAACCCCCCTGCAGTTTTCAAAATGTCTGAAATGTCGGAAATTTGACTCCTGAGCGTGATTTTTGAGTCGAATTCTGACTCTCTGCACCTAGTTTCAGTTTCAAATTACGACTTTTTATACCGAAAATATGCCAATTACTGAAAACGGCGATGGGTCATTTTTTGCCCAAACCCCCCCTGCAGTTTTCAAAATGTCTGAAATATCCGAAATTTGACTCCTGAGCGTGATTTTTTATCCGAATTGTGACTCTCTGCACCTAGTTTCAGTTTCAAATTACGACTTTTTATACCGAAAATATGCCAATTACTGAAAACGGCGATGGGTCATATTTTGCCCAAACCCCCCTGCAGTTTTGAAAATGTCTGAAATGTCGGAAATTTGACTCCTGAGCGTGATTTTTGAGCCAAATTCTGACTCTCTGCACCTATTTTCAGTTTCAAATTACGACTTTTTATACCGATAATATGCCAATTACTGAAAACGGTGATGGGTCATATTTTGCCCAAACCCCCCTGCAGTTTTCAAAATGTCTGAAATGTTGGAAATATGACTCCTGAGCGTGATTTTTGAGCCGAATTCTGACTCTCTGCACCTATTTTCAGTTTCAAATTACGACGTTTCATACCGAAAATATGCCAATTACTGTAAACGGCGATGGGTCATACTTTGCCCAAACCCCCCTGCAGTTTTGAAAATGTCTGAAATGTCGGAAATTTAACTCCTGAGCGTGATTTTTGAGCCGAATTCTGACTCTCTGCACCTATTTTCAATTTCAAATTACGAATTTTTATACCAAAAATATGCCAATTACTGAAAACGGCGATGGGTCATATTTTGCCCAAATCCCCCTGCAGTTTTCAAAATGTCTGAAATGTCGGAAATTTGACTCCTGAGCGTGATTTTTGAGCCGAATTCTGACTCTGCATTTATTTTCAGTTTCAAATTACGACGTTTCATACCTAAAATATGCCAATTACTGAAATTGGCGATGGGTCATATTTTGCCAAAACCCCCTTGCAGTTTTCAAAATGTCTGAAATGTCGGAAATTTGACTCCTGAGCGTGATTTTTGAGCCGAATTCTGACTCTCTGCACCTATTTTCAGTTTCAAATTACGACGTTTCATACCTAAAATAAGGCAATTACTGAAAGTGGCGATGGGTGATATTTTGCCCAAACTCCCCTGCAGTTTTTAAAATGTCTGAAATGTCGGAAATTTGACTCCTGAGCGTGATTTTTGAGCCGAATTCTGACTCTGTGCACCTATTTTCAATTTCAAATTACGACTTTTTATACCAAAAATATGCCAATTACTGAAATCGGCGATGGGTCATATTTTGGCCAAACCCCCCTGCAGTTTTCAAAATGTTTGAAATGCCGGAAATTTGACTCCTGAGCGTGATTTTTTATCCGAATTCTGACTCTCTGCACCTATCTTCAGTTTCAAATTACGACGTTTCATACCGAAAATATGCCAATTACTGTAAACGGCGATGGGTCATATTTTGCCCAAACCCCCCTGCAGTTTTCAAAATGTCTGAAATGTCGGAAATTTGACTTCTGAGCGTGATTTTTTATCCGAATTCTGACTCTCTGCACCTAATTTCAGTTTCAAATTACGACTTTTTATACAGAAAATATGCCAATTACTGAAAACGGCGATGGGTCATATTTTGTCCAAACCCCCTGCTGTTTTCAAAATGTCTGAAATGTCGGAAATATGACTCCTGAACGTGTTTTTTGAGCAGAATTCTGACTCTCTGCACCTATTTTCAGTTTAAAATTACGACGTTTCATACCGAAAATATGCCAATTACTGTATAAGGCGACGGGTCATATTTTGCCCAAACCCCCCTGCAGTTTTCAAAATGTCTGAAATGTCGGAAATTTGACTCCTGAGCGTGATTTTTGAGTCGAATTCTGACTCTCTGCACCTAGTTTCAGTTTCAAATTACGACTTTTTATACCGAAAATATGCCAATTACTGAAAACGGCGATGGGTCATTTTTTGCCCAAACCCCCCTGCAGTTTTCAAAATGTCTGAAATGTCGGAAATTTGTCTCCTGAGCGTGATTTTTAAGCTAAATCCTGACTCTCTGCACCTATTTTCAGTTTCAAATTACGACGTTACATACCGAAAATATGCCAATTACTGTAAACGGCGATTGGTCATATTTTGACCAAACCCCTCCTGCAGTTTTCAATATGTCTGAAATGTCGGAAATTTGACTCCTGAGCGTGATTTTCGAGCCGAATTCTGACTCTCTGCACCTATTTTCAGTTTCAAATTACGACGTTTCATACCTAAAATAAGGCAATTACTGAAAGCGGCGATGGGTCATATTTTGCCCAAACTCCCCTGCAGGTTTTAAAATGTCTGAAATGTCGGAAATTTGACTCCTGAGCGTGATTTTTGAGCCGAATTCTGACTCTCTGCACCTATTTTCAATTTCAAATTACGACTTTTTATACCAAAAATATGCCAATTACTGAAAACGGCGATGGATCATACTTTGCCCAAACCCCCCTGCAGTTTTTAAAATGTCTGAAATGTCGGAAATTTGACTCCTGAGCGTTATTTTTTATCTGAATTCTGACTCTCTGCACCTATTTTCAGTTTCAAATTATGACTTTTCATACCAAAAAATATGCCAATTACTGAAAACGGCGATGGGTCATATTTTGGCCCAACCCCCCGGCAGTTTTCAAAATGTCTGAAATGCCGGAAATTTGACTCCTGAGCATGATTTTTTATCCGAATTCCGACTCTCTGCACCTATCTTCAGTTTCAAATTACGATGTTTCATACCGAAAATATGCCAATTACTGTAAACGGCGATGGGTCATATTTTGCCCAAACCCCCCTGCAGTTTTCAAAATGTCTGAAATATCCGAAATTTTACTCCTGAGCGTGATTTTTGAGCCGAATTCTGACTTTCTTTACCTATTTTCAGTCTCAAATTACGACGTTTCATACCGAAAATATGCCAATTACTGTAAAGGGCGATTGGTCATATTTTGCCCAACCCCCCCCCCCCTGCAGTTTTCAATATGTCTAAAATGTCGGAAATTTGACTCCTGAGCGTGATTTTCGAGCCGAATTCTGACTCTCTGCACCTATTTTCAGTTTCAAATTACGACGTTTCATACCTAAAATAAGGCAATTACTGAAAGCGGCGATGGGTCATATTTTGCCCAAACTCCCCTGCAGTTTTTAAAATGTCTGAAATGTCGGAAATTTGACTCCTGAGCGTGATTTTTGAGCCGAATTCTGACTCTCTGCACCTATTTTCAGTTTCAAATTACGACTTTTTATACCAAAAATATGCCAATTACTGAAAACGGCGATGGGTCATACTTTGCCCAAACCCCCCTGCAGTTTTTAAAATGTCTGAAATGTCGGAAATTTGACTCCTGAGCGTTATTTTTTATCTGAATTCTGACTCTCTGCACCTATTTTCAGTTTCAAATTATGACTTTTCATACCAAAAAATATGCCAATTACTGAAAACGGCGATGGTTCATATTTTGGCCAAACCCCCCTGCAGTTTTCAAAATGTCTGAAATATCCGAAATTTGACTCCTGAGCGTGATTTTTTATCCGAATTCTGACTCTCTGCACCTAGTTTCAGTTTCAAATTACGACTTTTTATACCGAAAATATGCCAATTACTGAAAACGGCGATGGGTCATTTTTTGCCCAAACCCCCCTGCAGTTTTCAAAATGTCTGAAATGTCGGAAATTTGTCTCCTGAGCGTGATTTTTGAGCTAAATCCTGACTCTCTGCACCTATTTTCAGTTTCAAATTACGACGTTTCATACCGAAAATATGCCAATTACTGTCAACGGCGATTTGTCATATTTTGCCCAAACCCCCCTGCAGTTTTCAAAATGTCTGAAATGTCGGAAATTTGACTTCTGAGCGTGATTTTTTATCCGAATTCTGACTCTCTGCACCTAATTTCAGTTTCAAATTACGACTTTTTATACAGAAAATATGCCAATTACTGAAACCGGCGATGGGTCATATTTTGTTCAAACCCCCCTGCAGTTTTCAAAATGTCTGAAATGTCGGAAATTTGACTCCTGAGCGTGATTTTTAAGCCGAATTCTGACTCTCTTCACCTATTTTCAGTTTCAAATTACGAAGTTTCATACCGAAAATATGCCAATTACTGTACACGGCGATGGGTCATATTTTGCCCAAACCCCCCTGCAGTTTTCAAACTGTCTGAAATGTCGGATATTTGAGTCCTGAGCGTGATTTTTTATCCGAATTCTGACTCTCTGCACCTATTGTCAGTTTCAAATTACGACTTTTCATACCAAAAAATATGCCAATTACTGAAAACGGCGATGGGTCATATTTTGCGCAAACCCCCCTGCAGTTTTCAAAATGTCTGAAATGTAGAAAATTTGATTCCTGAGCGTGATTTTTGAGCTGAATCCTGACTCTCTGCACCTGTTTTCAGTTTCAAATTACGACGTTTCATACTGAAAATATGCCAATTACTGTAAACAGCGATGGGTCATATTTTGCCCAAACCCCCCCTGCAGTTTTCAAAATGTCTGAAATGTCGGAAATTTGACTCCTGAGCGTGATTTTTGAGCCGATTCTGACTCTCTGCACCTATTTTCAGTTTCAAATTACGACTTTTTATACCGATAATATGTCAATTACTGAAAACAGCGATGGGTCATATTTTGCCCAAATCCCCCTGTAGTTTTCAAAATGTCCAAAATGTCGGAAATTTGACTCCTGAGCGTGATTTTTGAGCCGAATTCTGACTCTCTGCACCTATTTTCAGTTTCAAATTACGACGTTTCATACCTAAAATATGCCAATTACTGAAAACGGCGATAGTCATATTTTGCGCAAACCCCCCTGCAGTTTTTAAAATGACTGAAATGTAGGAAATTTGACTCCTGAGCGTGATTTTTTATCCGAATTCTGACTCTCTGCACCTATTTTCAGTTTCAAATTACGAAGTTTCATACCGAAAATATGCCAATTACTGAACACAGCGGTGGGTCATATTTTGCCCAAACCCCCCTGCAGTTTTCAAACTGTCCGAAATGTCGGATATTTGAGTCCTGAGCGTGATTTTTTATCCGAATTCTGACTCTCTGCACCTATTTTCAGTTTCAAATTACGACTTTTCATACCAAAAAATATGCCAATTACTGAAAACGGCGATGGGTCATATTTTGTTCAAACCCCCCTGCAGTTTTCAAAATGTCTGAAATGTCGGAAATTTGACTCCTGAGCGTGATTTTTGAGCCGAATTCTGACTCTCTGCACCTATTTTCAGTTTCAAATTACGAAGTTTCATACCGAAAATATGCCAATTCCTGTACACGGCGATGGGTCATATTTTGCCCAAACCCCCCTGCAGTTTTCAAAATGTCTGAAATGTCGGAAATTTGACTCCTGAGCGTAATTTTTTATCCGAATTCTGACTCTCTGCACCTATTTTCTGTTTCAAATTACGAAGTTTCATACCGAAAATATGCCAATTACTGTAAACGGCGAGGGGTTATATTTTGCCCAAACCCCCCTGCAGTTTTCAAAATGTCTGAAATGTCGGAAATTTGACTCCTGAGCGTGATTTCTTATCCGAATTCTGACTCTGTGCACCTATTTTCAGTTTCAAATTACGACTTTTTATACCGAAAATATGCCAATTACTGAAAACGGCGATGGGTCATATTTTGCGCAAACCCCCCTGCAGTTTTCAAAATGTCTGAAATGTAGGAAATTTGATTCCTGAGCGTGATTTTTGAGCTGAATCCTGACTCTCTGCACCTGTTTTCAGTTTCAAATTACGACGTTTCATACTGAAAATATGCCAATTACTGTAAACGGCGATGGGTCATATTTTGCCCAAACCCCCCCTGCAGTTTTCAAAATGTCTGAAATGTCGGAAATTTGACTCCTGAGCGTGATTTTTGAGCTGATTCTGACTCTCTGCACCTATTTTCAGTTTCAAATTACGACTTTTTATACCGATAATATGTCAATTACTGAAAACAGCGATGGGTCATATTTTGCCCAAATCCCCCTGCAGTTTTCAAAATGTCCAAAATGTCGGAAATTTGACTCCTGAGCGTGATTTTTGAGCCGAATTCTGACTCTCTGCACCTATTTTCAGTTTCAAATTACGACGTTTCATACCTAAAATATGCCAATTACTGAAAACGGCGATAGTCATATTTTGCCCAAACCCCCCTGCAGTTTTTAAAATGACTGAAATGTAGGAAATTTGACTCCTGAGCGTGATTTTTTATCCGAATTCTGACTCTCTGCACCTATTTTCAGTTTCAAATTACGAAGTTTCATACCGAAAATATGCCAATTACTGAACACAGCGATGGGTCATATTTGCCCAAACCCCCCTGCAGTTTTCAAACTGTCTGAAATGTCGGATATTTGAGTCCTGAGCATGATTTTTTATCCGAATTCTGACTCTCTGCACCTATTTTCAGTTTCAAATTACGACTTTTTAGACCGAAAATATGCCAATTACTGAAAACGGTGATGGGTCATATTTTGCCCAAACCCCCCTGCAGTTTTCAAAATGTTTTAAATGTCGGAAATTTGACTCCTGAGCGTGACTTTTGAGCTGAATTCTGACTCTCTGCACCAATTTTCAGTTTCAAATTACGAAGTTTCATACCGAAAATATGCCAATTAATGTAAACGGCGAGGGTCATATTTTGCCCAAACCCCCCTGCAGTTTTCAAAATGACTGAAATGTCGTAAATTTGACTCCTGAGCGTGATTTTTTATGCGATTTCTGACTCTCTGCACCTATTTTCAGTTTCAAATTACGACTTTTTATACCGAAAATATGCCAATTACTGAAAACAGCGATGGGTCATATTGTGCCCAAACCCCCCTGCATTTTTAAAATGTCTGAAATGTTGGAAATTTGACTCCTGAGCGTGATTTTTGAGCCGAATTCTGACTCTCTGCACCTAATTTCAGTTTCAAATTACGAATTTTTATACCGAAAATATGCCAATTACTGAAAACGGTGATGGGTCATATTTTGCCCAAACCCCCCTGCAGTTTTCAAAATGTCTGAAATGTTGGAAATATGACTCCTGAGCGTGATTTTTGAGCCGAATTCTGACTCTCTGCACCTATTTTTAGTTTCAAATTATGACGTTTCATACCAAAAATATGCCAATTACTGTAAACGGCGATGGGTCATATTTTGCCCAAATCCCCCTGCAGTATTGAAAATGTTTGAAATGTCGGAAATTTGACTCCTGAGCGTGATTTTTTTGCCAAATTCTGACTCTTTGCACCTATTTTCAGTTTCAAATTACGACTTTTTATACCGATAATATGCCAATTACTGAAAACGGCGATGGGTCATATTTTGCCCAAATCCCCCTGCAGTTTTCAAAATGTGTGAAATGTCGGAAATTTGACTCCTGAGCGTGATTTTTGAGCCGAATTCTGACTCTCTGCAACTATTTTGAGTTTCAAATTACGACGTTTCATACCGAAAATATGCCAATTACTGAAAACGGCGATGGGTCATATTTTGCCCAAACCCCCCTGCAGTTTTCAAAATGTCTGAAATGTCCGAAATTTGACTCCTGAGCGTGACTTTTTATCCGAATTCTGACTCTCTGCATCTATTTTCAATTTCAAATTACGACTTTTTATAGAGAAAATATGCCAATTACTGAAAACGGCGATGGGTCATATTTTGCCCAAACCCCCCTGCAGTTTTCAAAATGTCTGAAATGTCGGAAATTTGACTCCTGAGCGTGATTTTTGAGCCGAATTCTGACTCTCTGCACCAATTTTCAGTTTCAAATTACGAAGTTTCATACCGAAAATATGCCAATTAATGTAAATGGCGAGGGTCATATTTTGCCCAAACCCCCCTGCAGTTTTCAAAATGTCTGAAATGTCGGAAATTTGACTCCTGAGTGTGATTTTTTATCGGAATTCTGACTCTCTGCACCTATTTTCAGTTTCAAATTACGACTTTTTATACCGAAAATATGCCAATTACTGAAAACAGCGATGGGTCATATTTTGCCCAAACCCCCCTGCAGTTTTCAAAATGTCTGAAATGTCGGATATTTGACTCCTGAGCGTGATTTTTGAGCCGAATCTGACTCTCTGCACCTATTTTCAGTTTCAAATTACGACGTTTCATACCTAAAATATGCCAATTACTGAAAACGGCGATTAGTCATATTATGCCAAAACCCCCCCTGGATTTTTAAAATATCTGAAATGTTGGAAATTTGACTCCTGAGCGTGATTTTTTATCCGAATTCTGACTTTCTGCACCTAATTTCAGTTTCAAATTACGACTTTTTATACCGAAAATATGCCAATTACTGAAAACGGTGATGGGTCATATTTTGCCCAAACCCCCCTGCAGCTTTCAAAATGTTTGAAATGTTGGAAATATGACTCCTGAGCGGGATTTTTGAGCCGAATTCTGACTCTCTGCACCTATTTTCAGTTTCAAATTACGACGTTTCATACCGAAAATATGCCAATTACTGAAAACGGCGATGGGTCATATTTTGCCCAAACCCCCCTGCAGTTTTGAAAATGTCTGAAATGTCGGAAATTTGACTCCTGAGCATGATTTTTGAGCCAAATTCTGACTCTCTGCACCTATTTTCAGTTTCAAATTACGACTTTTTATACCGATAATATGCCAATTACTGAAAACGGCGATGGGTCATATTTTGCCCAAATCCCCCTGCAGTTTTCAAAATGTCTGAAATGTCAAAAATTTGACTCCTGAGCGTGATTTTTGAGCCGAATTCTGACTCTGCACCTATTTTCAGTTTCAAATAACGACGTTTCATACCTAAAATATGCCAATTACTGAAATTGGCGATAGGTCATATTTTGCCCAAACCCCCTTGCAGTTTTCAAAATGTCTGAAATGTCGGAAATTTGACTCATGAGCGTGATTTTTGAGCCGAATTCTGACTCTCTGCACCTATTTTCAGTTTCAAATTACGACGTTTCATACCTAAAATAAGGCCATTACTGAAAACGGCGATGGGTTATATTTTGCACAAACTCCCCTGCAGTTTTTAAAATGTCTAAAATGTTGGAAATTTGACTCCTGAGCGTGATTTTTTAGCCGAATTCTGACTCTCTGCACCTATTTTCAATTTCAAATTACGACTTTTTACACCAAAAATATGCCAATTACTGAAAACGGCGATGGGTCATATTTTGGCCAAACCCCCCTGCAGTTTTCAAAATGTCTGAAATGCCGGAAATTTGACTCCTGAGCGTGATTTTTTATCCGAATTCTGACTCTCTGCACCTATCTTCAGTTTCAAATTACGACGTTTCATGCCGAAAATATGCCAATTACTGTAAACGACGAGGGGTCATATTTTGCCCAAACCCCCCTGCAGTTTTCAAAATGTCTGAAATGTCCGAAATTTGACTCCTGAGCGTGATTTTTTATCCGAATGCTGACTCTCTGCACCTATTTTCAGTTTCAAATTACGACGTTTCATACCTAAAATAAGGCAATTACTGAAAACGGCGATGGGTCATATTTTGCACAAACTCCCCTGCAGTTTTTAAAATGTCTGAAATTTCGGAAATTTGACTCCTGAGCGTGTATTTTGAGCCGAATTCTGACTCTCTGCACCTATTTTCAATTTCAAATTACGACTTTTTATACCAAAAATTAGCCAATTACTGAAAACGTAGATGGGTCATACTTTGCCCAAACCCCCCTGCAGTTTTTAAAATGTCTGAAATATCGGAAAATTGACTCATGATCATGATTTTTTATCCGAATTCTGACTCTCTGCACCTAATTTCAGTTTCAAATTACGACTTTTTAGACCGAAAATATGCCAATTACTGAAAACGGTGATGGGTCATATTTTGCCCAAACCCCACTGCAGTTTTCAAAATGTCTTAAATGTCGGAAATTTGACTCCTGAGCGTGACTTTTGAGCCGAATTCTGACTCTCTGCACCAATTTTCAGTTTCAAATTACGAGGTTTCATACCGAAAATATGCCAATTAATGTAAACGGCGAGGGTCATATTTTGCCCAAACCCCCCTGCAGTTTTCAAAATGACTGAAATGTCGGAAATTTGACTCCTGAGCGTGATTTTTTATGCGATTTCTGACTCTCTGCACCTATTTTCAGTTTCAAATTACGACTTTTTATACCGAAAATATGCCAATTACTGAAAACAGCGATGGGTCATATTTTGCCCAAAACCCCCTGCATTTTTAAAATGTCTGAAATGTTGGAAATTTGACTCCTGAGCGTGATTTTTGAGCCGAATTCTGACTCTCTGCACCTAATTTCAGTTTCAAATTACGAATTTTTATACCGAAAATATGCCAATTACTGAAAACGGTGATGGGTCATATTTTGCCCAAACCCCCCTGCAGCTTTCAAAATGTTTGAAATGTTGTAAATATGACTCCTGAGCGGGATTTTTGAGCCAAATTCTGACTCTCTGCACCTATTTTCAGTTTCAAATTATGACGTTTCATACCAAAAATATGCCAATTACTGTAAACGGCGATGGGTCATATTTTGCCCAAATCCCCCTGCAGTATTGAAAATGTCTGAAATGTCGGAAATTTGACTCCTGAGCATGATTTTTGAGCCAAATTCTGACTCTCTGCATCTATTTTCAATTTCAAATTACGACTTTTTATAGCGAAAATATGCCAATTACTGAAAACGGCGATGGGTCATATTTTGCCCAAACCCCCCTGCAGTTTTCAAAATGTCTGAAATGTCGGAAATTTGACTCCTGAGCGTGATTTTTGAGCCGAATTCTGACTCTCTGCACCAATTTTCAGTTTCAAATTACGAAGTTTCATACCGAAAATATGCCAATTAATGTAAACGGCGAAGGTCATATTTTGCCCAAACCCCCCTGCAGTTTTCAAAATGTCTGAAATGTCGGAAATTTGACTCCTGAGTGTGATTTTTTATCGGAATTCTGACTCTCTGCACCTATTTTCAGTTTCAAATTACGACTTTTTATACCGAAAATATGCCAATTACTGAAAACAGCGATGGGTCATATTTTGCCCAAACCCCCCTGCAGTTTTCAAAATGTCTGAAATGTCGGAAATTTGACTCCTGAGCGTGATTTTTGAGCCGAATTCTGACTCTCTGCACCTATTTTCAGTTTCAAATTACGAAGTTTCATACCTAAAATATGCCAATTACTGAAAACGGCGATGGGTCATATTATGCCAAAACCCCCCCTGGATTTTTAAAATATCTGAAATGTTGGAAATTTGACTCCTGAGCGTGATTTTTGAGCCGAATCTGACTCTCTGCACCTTTTTTCAGTTTCAAATTACGGAGTTTCATACCGAAAATATGCCAATTACTGAAAACAGCGATGGGTCATATTTTGCCCAAACCCCCCTGCAGTTTTCAAAATGTCTGAAATGTCGGAAATTTGACTCCTGAGCGTGATTTTTGAGCCGAATCTGACTCTCTGCACCTATTTTCAGTTTCAAATTACGACGTTTCATACCGAAAATATGCCAATTACTGTAAACGGCGATGGGTCATATTTTGCCCAAACCCCCCTGCAGTTTTCAAAATATCTGAAATGTTGGAAATTTTACTCCTGAGCGTGATTTTTTATCCGAATTCTGACTTTCTGCACCTAATTTCAGTTTCAAATTACGACTTTTTATACCGAAAATATGCCAATTACTGAAAACGGTGATGGGTCATATTTTGCCCAAACCCCCCTGCAGCTTTCAAAATGTTTGAAATGTTGGAAATATGACTCCTGAGCGGGATTTTAAAGCCGAATTCTGACTCTCTGCACCTATTTTCAGTTTCAAATTACGATGTTTCATACCGAAAATATGCCAATTACTGAAAACGGCGATGGGTCATATTTTGCCCAAACCCCCCTGCAGTTTTGAAAATGTCTGAAATGTCGGAAATTTGACTCCTGAGCATGATTTTTGAGCCAAATTCTGACTCTCTGCACCTATTTTCAGTTTCAAATTATGACTTTTTATACCGATAATATGCCAATTACTGAAAACGGCGATGGGTCATATTTTGCCCAAATCCCCCTGCAGTTTTCAAAATGTCTGAAATGTCAAAAATTTGACTCCTGAGCGTGATTTTTGAGCCGAATTCTGACTCTGCACCTATTTTCAGTTTCAAATTACGACGTTTCATACCTAAAATATGCCAATTACTGAAATTGGCGATGGGTCATATTTGGCCCAAACCCCCTTGCAGTTTTCAAAATGTCTGAAATGTCGGAAATTTGACTCATGAGCGTGATTTTTGAGCCGAATTCTGACTATCTGCACCTATTTTCAGTTTCAAATTACGACGTTTCATACCTAAAATAAGGCAATTACTGAAAACGGCGATGGGTTATATTTTGCACAAACTCCCCTGCAGTTTTTAAAATGTCTGAAATGTCGGAAATTTGACTCCTGAACGTGATTTTTTAGCCGAATTCTGACTCTCTGCACCTATTTTCAATTTCAAATTACGACTTTTTACACCAAAAATATGCCAATTACTGAAAACGGCGATGGGTCATACTTTGCCCAAACCCCCCTGCAGTTTTTAAAATGTCTGAAATGTCGGAAATTTGACTCCTGAGCGTGATCTTTTATCCGAATTCTGACTCTCTGCACCTATTTTCAGTTTCAAATTATGACTTTTCATACCAAAAAATATGCCAATTACTGAAAACGGCGATGGGTCATATTTTGGCCAAACCCCCCTGCAGTTTTCAAAATGTCTGAAATGCCGGAAATTTGACTCCTGAGCGTGATTTTTTATCCGAATTCTGACTCTCTGCACCTATCTTCAGTTTCAAATTACGACGTTTCATGCCGAAAATATGCCAATTACTGTAATCGACGAGTGGTCATATTTTGCCCAAACCCCCCTGCAGTTTTCAAAATGTCTGAAATGTCCGAAATTTGACTCCTGAGCGTGATTTTTTATCCGAATGCTGACTCTCTGCACCTATTTTCAGTTTCAAATTACGAATTTTTATACCGAAAATATGCCAATTACTGAAAACGGCGATGGGTCATATTTTGCCCAAACCCCCCTGCAGTTTTCAAAATGTCTGAAATGTCGGAAATTTGACTCCTGAGCGTGATTTTTAAGCCGAATTCTGACTCTTTGCACCTATTTTCAGTTTCAAATTACGACGTTTCATACCTAAAATAAGGCAATTACTGAAAACGGCGATGGGTCATATTTTGCACAAACTCCCCTGCAGTTTTTAAAATGTCTGAAATTTCGGAAATTTGACTCCTGAGCGTGTATTTTGAGTCGAATTCTGACTCTCTGCACCTATTTTCAATTTCAAATTACGACTTTTTATACCAAAAATAAGCCAATTACTGAAAAGGTCGATGGGTCATACTTTGCCCAAACCCCCCTGCAGTTTTTAAAATGTCTGAAATATCGGAAATTTGACTCATGAGCATGATTTTTTATCCGAATTCTGACTCTCTGCACCTAATTTCAGTTTCAAATTACGACTTTTTAGACCGAAAATATGCCAATTACTGAAAACGGTGATGGGTCATATTTTGCCCAAACCCCCCTGCAGTTTTCAAAATGTCTTAAATGTCGGAAATTTGACTCCTGAGCGTGACTTTTGAGCCGAATTCTGACTCTCTGCACCAATTTTCAGTTTCAAATTACGAAGTTTCATACCGAAAATATGCCAATTAATGTAAACGGCGAGGTTCATATTTTGCCCAAACCCCCCTGCAGTTTTCAAAATGACTGAAATGTCGGAAATTTGACTCCTGAGCGTGATTTTTTATGCGATTTCTGACTCTCTGCACCTATTTTCAGTTTCAAATTACGACTTTTTATACCGAAAATATGCCAATTACTGAAAACAGCGATGGGTCATATTTTGCCCAAACCCCCCTGCATTTTTAAAATGTCTGAAATGTTGGAAATTTGACTCCTGAGCGTGATTTTTGAGCCGAATTCTGACTCTCTGCACCTATTTTTAGTTTCAAATTATGACGTTTCATACCAAAAATATGCCAATTACTGTAAACAGCGATGGGTCATATTTTGCCCAAATCCCCCTGCAGTATTAAAAATGTCTGAAATGTTGGAAATTTGACTCCTGAGCGTGATTTTTTTGCCAAATTCTGACTCTTTGCACCTATTTTCAGTTTCAAATTACGACTTTTTATACCGATAATATGCCAATTACTGAAAACGGCGATGGGTCATATTTTGCCCAAATCACCCTGCAGTTTTCAAAATGTGTGAAATGTCGGAAATTTGACACCTGAGCGTGATTTTTGAGCCGAATTCTGACTCTGCACCTATTTTCAGTTTCAAATTACGAAGCTTCATACCTAAAATATGCCAATTACTGAAATTGGCGATGGGTCATATTTTGCCCAAACCCCCTTGCAGTTTTCAAAATGTCTGAAATGTCGGAAATTTAACTCCTGAGCGTGATTTTTAAGCCGAATTCTGACTCTCTGCACCTATTTTCAGTTTCAAATTACGACGTTTCATACCTAAAATAAGGCAATTACTGAAAACGGCGATGGGTCATATTTTGCACAAACTGCCCTGCAGTTTTTAAAATGTCTGAAATTTCGGAAATTTGACTCCTGAGCGTGATTTTTGAGCCGAATTCTGACTCTCTGCACCTATTTTCAATTTCAAATTACTACTTTTTATACCAAAAATAAGCCAATTACTGAAAACGTCGATGGGTCATACTTTGCCCAAACCCCCCTGCAGTTTTTAAAATGTCTGAAATATCGGAAATTTGACTCCTGAGCGTGATCTTTTATCTGAATTCTGACTCTGCACCTATTTTCAGTTTCAAATTATGACTTTTCATACCAAAAAATATGCCAATTACTGAAAACGGCGATGGGTCATATTTTGGCCAAACCCCCCTGCAGTTTTCAAAATGTCTGAAATGCCGGAAATTTGACTCCTGAGCGTGATTTTTTATCCAAAATCTGACTCTCTGGACCTATTTTCAGTTTCAAATTACGACGTTTCATACCGAAAATATGCCAATTACTGTAGACGGCGATGGGTCATATTTTGCCCAAACCCCCCTGCCGTTTTCTAAATGTCTGAAATGTCCGAAATTTGACTCCTGAGCGTGATTTTTTATCCGAATTCTGACTCTCTGCACCTAATTTCAGTTTCAAATTACGACTTTTTATACCGAAAATATGCCAATTACTGAAAACGGTGATGGGTCATATTTTGCCCAAACCCCCCTGCAGTTTTGAAAATGTCTGAAATGTCGGAAATTTGACTCCTGAGCGTGATTTTTGAGCCAAATTCTGACTCTCTGCACCTATTTTCAGTTTCAAATTACGACTTTTTATACCGATAATATGCCAATTACTGAAAACGGCGATGGGTCATATTTTGCCCAAATCCCCCTGCAGTTTTCAAAATGTCTGAAATGTCGGAAATTTGACTCCTGAGCGTGATTTTTGAGCCGAATTCTGACTCTGCACCTGTTTTCAGTTTAAAATTACTACGTTTCATACCTAAAATATGCCAATTACTGAAATTGGCGATGGGTCATATTTTGCCCAAACCCCCTTGCAGTTTTCAAAATGTCTGAAATGTCGGAAATTTGACTCATGAGCGTGATTTTTGAGCCGAATTCTGACTCTCTGCACCTATTTTCAATTTCAAATTACGACTTTTTATACCAAAAATATGCCAATTACTGAAAACAGCGATGGGTCGTACTTTGCCCAAACCCCCCTGCAGTTTTTAAAATATCTGAAATGTCGGAAATTTGACTCCTGAGCGTGATCTTTTATCCGAATTCTGACTCTCTGCACCTATTTTCAGTTTCAAATTATGACTTTTCATACCAAATTATATGCCAATTACTGAAAACGGCGATGGGTCATATTTTGGCCAAACACCCCTGCAGTTTTCAAAATGTCTGAAATGTCGGAAATTTGACTCCAGAGCGTGATTTTTGAGCCGAATTCTGACTCTCTGCACCTATTTTCAGTTTCAAATTACGAATTTTATACCGAAAATATGCAAATTACTGAAAACAGCGATGGGTCATATTTTGCCCAAACCCCCCTGCAGTTTTCAAAATGTCTGAAATGTCGGAAATTTGACTCCTGAGCGCGATTTTTGAGCCGAATTCTGACTCTCTGCACCTATTTTCAGTTTCAAATTACGACGTTTCATACCTAAAATATGCCAATTACTGAAAACGGCGATGGGTCATATTATGCCAAAACCCCCCCTGCATTTTTAAAATGTCTGAAATGTTGGAAATTTGACTCCTGAGCGTGATTTTTGAGCCGAATTCTGACTCTCTGCACCTATTTTCAGTTTTAAATTACGAAGTTTCATACCGAAAATATGCCAATTACTGAAAACGGCGATGGGTCATATTTTGCCCAAACCCCCCTGCAGTTTTTAAAATGTCTAAAATGTCGGAAATTTGACTCCTGAGCGTGATTTTTTATCCGAATTCTGACTCTCTGCACCTAATTTCAGTTTCAAATTACGCCTTTTTTTACCGAAAATATGCCAATTACTGAAAACGGTGATGTGTCATATTTTGCCCAAACCCCCCTGCAGTTTTTAAAATGTCTGAAATGTTGGAAATATGACTCCTGAGCGTGATTTTTGAGCCGAATTCTGACTCTCTGCACCTATTTTCAGTTTCAAATTATGACGTTTCATACCAAAAATATGCCAATTACTGTAAACGGCGATGGGTCATATTATGCCCAAATCCCCCTGCAGTTTTCAAAATGTCTGAAATGTCGGAAATTTGACTCCTGAGCGTGATTTTTGTGCCGAATTCTGACTCTGCACCTATTTTCAGTTTCAAATTACGACGTTTCATACCTAAAATATGCCAATTACTGAAATTGGCGTTGGGTCATATTTTGCCCAAACCCCCTTGCAGTTTTCAAAATGTCTGAAATGCCGGAAATTTGACTCCTGAGCGTGATTTTTGAGCCGAATTCTGACTCTCTGCACCTATTTTCAGTTTCAAATTATGAAGTTTCATACCAAAAATATGCCAATTACTGTAAACGGCGATGGGTCAGATTATGCCCAAATCCCCCTGCAGTTTTCAAAATGTCTGAAATGTCGGAAATTTGACTCCTGAGCGTGATTTTTGTGCCGAATTCTGACTCTGCACCTATTTTCAGTTTCAAATTACGACGTTTCATACCTAAAATATGCCAATTACTGAAATTGGCGTTGGGTCATATTTTGCCCAAACCCCCTTGCAGTTTTCAAAATGTCTGAAATGCCGGAAATTTGACTCCTGAGCGTGATTTTTGAGCCGAATTCTGACTCTCTGCACCTATTTTCAGTTTCAAATTACGACGTTTCATACCTAAAATAAGGCAATTACTGAAAACGGCGATGGGTCATATTTTGCACAAACTCCCCTGCAGTTTTTAAAAGTCTGAAATGTCGGAAATTTGACTCCTGAGCGTGATTTTTGAGCCGAATTCTGACTCTCTGCACCTATTTTCAATTTCAAATTACGACTTTTTATACCAAAAATATGCCAATTACTGAAAACGGCGATGGGTCATACTTTGCCCAAACCCCCCTGCAGTTTTTAAAATGTCTGAAATGTCGGTAATTTGACTCCTGAGCGTGATCTTTTATCCGAATTCTGACTCTCTGCACCTATTTTCAGTTTCAAATTATGACTTTTAATACCAAAAAATATGCCAATTACTGAAAACGGCGATGGGTCATATTTTGGCCAAACCCCCCTGCAGTTTTCAAAATGTCTGAAATGCCGGAAATTTGACTCATTAGCGTGATTTTTTATCCGAATTCTGACTCTCTGCACCTATCTTCAGTTTAAAATTACGACTTTTTATACCGAAAATATGCCAATTACTGAAAACAGCGATGGGTCATATTTTGCCCAAACCCCCCTGCAGTTTTCAAAATGTCTGAAATGTCGGAAATTTGACTCCTGAGCGCGATTTTTGAGCCGAATTCTGACTCTCTGCACCTATTTTCCGTTTCAAATTACGTGGTTTCATACCTAAAATATGCCAATTACTGAAAACGGCGATGGGTCATATTATGCCAAAACCCCCCCTGCATTTTTAAAATGTCTGAAATGTTGGAAATTTGACTCCTGAGCGTGATTTTTGAGCCGAATTCTGACTCTCTGCACCTATTTTCAGTTTTAAATTACGAAGTTTCATACCGAAAATATGCCAATTACTGAAAACGGCGATGGGTCATATTTTGCCCAAACCCCCCCTGCAGTTTTTAAAATGTCTAAAATGTCGGAAATTTGAATCCTGAGCGTGATTTTTTATCTGAATTCTGACTCTCTGCACCTAATTTCAGTTTCAAATTACGACTTTTTATACCGAAAATATGCCAATTACTGAAAACCGTGATGGGTCATATTTTGCCCAAACCCCCCTGCAGTTTTTAAAATGTCTGAAATGCTGGAAATATGACTCCTGAGCGTGATTTTTTATCCGAATTCTGACTCTCTGCACCTATTTTCAGTTTCAAATTATGACGTTTCATACCAAAAATATGCCAATTACTGTAAACGGCGATGGGTCATATTTTGCCCAAATCCCCCTGCAGTTTTCAAAATGTCTGAAATGTCGGAAATTTGACTCCTGAGCGTGATTTTTGTGCCGAATTCTGACTCTGCACCTATTTTCAGTTTCAAATTACGACGTTTCATACGTAAAATATGTCAATTACTGAAATTGGCGTTGGGTCATATTTTGCCCAAACCCCCTTGCAGTTTTCAAAATGTCTGAAATGTCGGAAATTTGACTCCTGAGCGTGATTTTTGAGCCGAATTCTGACTCTCTGCACCTATTTTCAGTTTCAAATTACGACCTTTCATACCTAAAATAAGGCAATTACTGAAAACGGCGATGGGTCATATTTTGCACAAACTCCCCTGCAGTTTTTAAAAGTCTGAAATGTCGGAAATTTGACTCCTGAGCGTGATTTTTGAGCCGAATTCTGACTCTCTGCACCTATTTTCAATTTCAAATTACGACTTTTTATACCAAAAATATGCCAATTACTGAAAACGGCGATGGGTCATACTTCGCCCAAACCCCCCTGCAGTTTTTAAAATGTCTGAAATGTCGGAAATTTGACTCCTGAGCGTGATCTTTTATCCGAATTCTGACTCTCTGCACCTATTTCCAGTTTCAAATTATGACTTTTAATACCAAAAAATATGCCAATTACTGAAAACGGCGATGGGTCATATTTTGGCCAAACCCCCCTGCAGTTTTCAAAATGTCTGAAATGCCGGAAATTTGACTCATTAGCGTGATTTTTTATCCGAATTCTGACTCTCTGCACCTATCTTCAGTTTCAAATTACGACTTTTTATACCGAAAATATGCCAATTACTGAAAACAGCGATGGGTCATATTTTGCCCAAACCCCCCTGCAGTTTTCAAAATGTCGGAAATGTCGGAAATTTGACTCCTGAGCGCGATTTTTGAGCCGAATTCTGACTCTCTGCACCTATTTTCAGTTTCAAATTACGACGTTTCATACCTAAAATATGCCAATTACTGAAAACGGCGATGGGTCATATTATGCCAAAACCCCCCCTGCATTTTTAAAATGTCTGAAATGTTGGAAATTTGACTCCTGAGCGTGATTTTTGAGCCGAATTCTGACTCTCTGCACCTATTTTCAGTTTTAAATTACGAAGTTTCATACCGAAAATATGCCAATTACTGAAAACGGCGATGGGTCATATTTTGCCCAAACCCCCCTGCAGTTTTTAAAATGTCTAAAATGTCGGAAATTTGACTCCTGAGCGTGATTTTTTATCCGTATTCTGACTCTCTGCACCTAATTTCAGTTTCAAATTACGACTTTTTATACCGAAAATATGCCAATTACTGAAAACGGTGATGGGTCATATTTTGCCCAAACCCCCCCTGCATTTTTAAAATGTCTGAAATGTTGGAAATTTGACTCCTGAGCGTGATTTTTGAGCCGAATTCTGACTCTCTCCACCTATTTTCAGTTAGAAATTACGACGTTTCATACCTAAAATAAGGCAATTACTGAAAACGGCGATGGGTCATATTTTGCACAAACTCCCCTGCAGTTTCTAAAAGTCTGAAATGTCGGAAATTTGACTCCTGAGCGTGATTTTTGAGCCGAATTCTGACTCTCTGCACCTATTTTCAATTTCAAATTACGACTTTTTATACCAAAAATATGCCAATTACTGAAAACGGTGATGGGTCATACTTTGCCCAAACCCCCCTGCAGTTTTTAAAATGTCTGAAATGTCGGAAATTTGACTCCTGAGCGTGATCTTTTATCCGAATTCTGACTCTCTGCACCTATTTTCAGTTTCAAATTATGACTTTTAATACCAAAAAATATGCCAATTACTGAAAACGGCGATGGGTCATATTTTGGCCAAACCCCCCTGCAGTTTTCAAAATGTCTGAAATGCCGGAAATTTGACTCATTAGCGTGATTTTTTATCCGAATTCTGACTCTCTGCACCTATCTTCAGTTTAAAATTACGACTTTTTATACCGAAAATATGCCAATTACTGAAAACAGCGATGGGTCATATTTTGCCCAAACCCCCCTGCAGTTTTCAAAATGTCTGAAATGTCGGAAATTTGACTCCTGAGCGCGATTTTTGAGCCGAATTCTGACTCTCTGCACCTATTTTCAGTTTCAAATTACGAGGTTTCATACCTAAAATATGCCAATTACTAAAAACGGCGATGGGTCATATTATGCCAAAACCCCCCCTGCATTTTTAAAATGTCTGAAATGTTGGAAATTTGACTCCTGAGCGTGATTTTTGAGCCGAATTCTGACTCTCTGCACCTATTTTCAGTTTTAAATTACGAAGTTTCATACCGAAAATATGCCAATTACTGAAAACGGCGATGGGTCATATTTTGCCCAAACCCCCCCTGCAGTTTTTAAAATGTCTAAAATGTCGGAAATTTGAATCCTGAGCGTGATTTTTTATCCGAATTCTGACTCTCTGCACCTAATTTCAGTTTCAAATTACGACTTTTTATACCGAAAATATGCCAATTACTGAAAACCGTGATGGGTCATATTTTGCCCAAACCCCCCTGCAGTTTTTAAAATGTCTGAAATGTTGGAAATATGACTCCTGAGCGTGATTTTTGAGCCGAATTCTGACTCTCTGCACCTATTTTCAGTTTCAAATTATGACGTTTCATACCAAAAATATGCCAATTACTGTAAACGGCGATGGGTCATATTTTGCCCAAATCCCCCTGCAGTTTTCAAAATGTCTGAAATGTCGGAAATTTGACTCCTGAGCGTGATTTTTGTGCCGAATTCTGACTCTGCACCTATTTTCAGTTTCAAATTACGACGTTTCATACGTAAAATATGTCAATTACTGAAATTGGCGTTGGGTCATATTTTGCCCAAACCCCCTTGCAGTTTTCAAAATGTCTGAAATGTCGGAAATTTGACTCCTGAGCGTGATTTTTGAGCCGAATTTTGACTCTCTGCACCTATTTTCAGTTTCAAATTACGACGTTTCATACCTAAAATAAGGCAATTACTGAAAACGGCGATGGGTCATATTTTGCACAAACTCCCCTGCAGTTTTTAAAAGTCTGAAATGTCGGAAATTTGACTCCTGAGCGTGATTTTTGAGCCGAATTCTGACTCTCTGCACCTATTTTCAATTTCAAATTACGACTTTTTATACCAAAAATATGCCAATTACTGAAAACGGCGATGGGTCATACTTCGCCCAAACCCCCCTGCAGTTTTTAAAATGTCTGAAATGTCGGAAATTTGACTCCTGAGCGTGATCTTTTATCCGAATTCTGACTCTCTGCACCTATTTCCAGTTTCAAATTATGACTTTTAATACCAAAAAATATGCCAATTACTGAAAACGGCGATGGGTCATATTTTGGCCAAACCCCCCTGCAGTTTTCAAAATGTCTGAAATGCCGGAAATTTGACTCATTAGCGTGATTTTTTATCCGAATTCTGACTCTCTGCACCTATCTTCAGTTTCAAATTACGACTTTTTATACCGAAAATATGCCAATTACTGAAAACAGCGATGGGTCATATTTTGCCCAAACCCCCCTGCAGTTTTCAAAATGTCTGAAATGTCGGAAATTTGACTCCTGAGCGCGATTTTTGAGCCGAATTCTGACTCTCTGCACCTATTTTCAGTTTCAAATTACGACGTTTCATACCTAAAATATGCCAATTACTGAAAACGGCGATGGGTCATACTTCGCCCAAACCCCCCTGCAGTTTTTAAAATGTCTGAAATGTCGGAAATTTGACTCCTGAGCGTGATCTTTTATCCGAATTCTGAATCTCTGCACCTATTTTCAGTTTCAAATTATGACTTTTAATACCAAAAAATATGCCAATTACTGAAAACTGCGATGGGTCATATTTTGGCCAAACCCCCCTGCAGTTTTCAAAATGTCTGAAATGCCGGAAATTTGACTCATTAGCGTGATTTTTTATCCGAATTCTGACTCTCTGCACCTATCTTCAGTTTCAAATTACGACTTTTTATACCGAAAATATGCCAATTACTGAAAACAGCGATGGGTCATATTTTGCCCAAACCCCCCTGCAGTTTTCAAAATGTCTGAAATGTCGGAAATTTGACTCCTGAGCGCGATTTTTGAGCCGAATTCTGACTCTCTGCACCTATTTTCAGTTTCAAATTACGACGTTTCATACCTAAAATATGCCAATTACTGAAAACGGCGATGGGTCATATTATGCCAAAACCCCCCCTGCATTTTTAAAATGTCTGAAATGTTGGAAATTTGACTCCTGAGCGTGATTTTTGAGCCGAATACTGACTCTCTGCACCTATTTTCAGTTTTAAATTACGAAGTTTCATACCGAAAATATGCCAATTACTGAAAACGGCGATGGGTCATATTTTGCCCAAACCCCCCTGCAGTTTTTAAAATGTCTAAAATGTCGGAAATTTGACTCCTGAGCGTGATTTTTTATCCGAATTCTGACTCTCTGCACCTCATTTCAGTTTCAAATTACGACTTTTTATACCGAAAATATGCCAATTACTGAAAACGGTGATGGGTCATATTTTGCCCAAACCCCCCTGCAGTTTTTAAAATGTCTGAAATGTTGGAAATATGACTCCTGAGCGTGATTTTTGAGCCGAATTCTGACTCTCTGCACCTATTTTCAGTTTCAAATTATGACGTTTCATACCAAAAATATGCCAATTACTGTAAACGGCGATGGGTCATATTTTGCCCAAATCCCCCTGCAGTTTTCAAAATTTCTGAAATGTCGGAAATTTGACTCCCGAGCGTGATTTTTGTGCCGAATTCTGACTCTGCACCTATTTTCAGTTTCAAATTACGACGTTTCATACCTAAAATATGCCAATTACTGAAATTGGCGTTGGGTCATATTTTGCCCAAACCCCCTTGCAGTTTTCAAAATCTCTGAAATGTCGGAAATTTGACTCCTGAGCGTGATTTTTGAGCCGAATTCTGACTCTCTGCACCTATTTTCAGTTTCAAATTACGACGTTTCATACCTAAAATAAGGCAATTACTGAAAACGGCGATGGGTCATATTTTGCACAAACTCCCCTGCAGTTTTTAAAAGTCTGAAATGTCGGAAATTTGACTCCTGAGCGTGATTTTTGAGCCGAATTCTGACTCTCTGCACCTATTTTCAATTTCAAATTACGACTTTTTATACCAAAAATATGCCAATTACTGAAAACGGCGATGGGTCATACTTTGCCCAAACCCCCCTGCAGTTTTTAAAATGTCTCAAATGTCGGAAATTTGACTCCTGAGCGTGATCTTTTATCCGAATTCTGACTCTCTGCACCTATTTTCAGTTTCAAATTATGACTTTTAATACCAAAAAATATGCCAATTACTGAAAACGGCGATGGGTCATATTTTGGCCAAACCCCCCTGCAGTTTTCAAAATGTCTGAAATGCCGGAAATTTGACTCATGAGCGTGATTTTGTATCCGAATTCTGACTCTCTGCACCTATCTTCAGTTTCAAATTACGACGTTTCATACCGAAAATATGCCAATTACTGAAAACGGCGATGGGTCATATTTTGGCCAAACCCCCCTGCAGTTTTGAAAATGTCTGAAATGTCGGAAATTTGACTCCTGAGCGTGATTTTTGAGCTAAATTCTGACTCTCTGCACCTATTTTCAGTTTCAAATTACGACTTTTTATACCGATAATATGCCAATTACTGAAAACAGCGATGGGTCATATTTTGCCCAAATCCCCCTGCAGTTTTCAAAATGTCTGAAATGTCCGAAATTTGACTCCTGAGCGTGATTTTTGAGCCGAATTCTGACTCTGCACCTAGTTTCAGTTTCAAATTACGACGTTTCATACCTAAAATATGCCAATTACTGAAATTGGCGATGGGTCATATTTTGCCCAAACCCCCTTGCAGTTTTCAAAATGTCTGAAATGTCGGAAATTTGACTTATGAGCGTGATTTTTGAGCCGAATTCTGACTCTCTGCACCTATTTTCAGTTTCAAATTACGACGTTTCATACCTAAAATAAGGCAATTACTGAAAACGGCGATGGGTCATATTTTGCACAAACTCCCCTGCAGTTTTTAAAATGTCTGAAATGTCGGAAATTTGACTCCTGAGCGTGATTTTTGAGCCGAATTCTGACTCTCTGCACCTATTTTCAATTTCAAATTACGACTTTTTTTTACCAAAAATATGCCAATTACTGAGAACGGCGATGGGTCATACTTTGCCCAAACCCCCCTGTAGTTTTTAAAATGTCTGAAATGTCGGAAATTTGACTCCTGAGCGTGATCTTTTATCCGAATTCTGACTCTCTGCACCTATTTTCAGTTTCAAATTATGACTTTTCATCCCAAAAAATATGCCAATTACTGAAAACGGCGATGGGTCATATTTTGGCCAAACCCCCCTGCAGTTTTCAAAATGTCTGAAATGCCGGAAATTTGACTCCTGAGCGTGATTTTTTATCCGAATTCTGACTCTCTGCACCTATCTTCAGTTTCAAATTACGACGTTTCATACCGAAAATATGCCAATTACAGTAAACGACGATGGGTCATATTTTGCCCAAACCCCCCTGCAGTTTTCAAAATGTCTGAAATGTCCGAAATTTGACTCCTGAGCGTGATTTTTTATCCGAATTCTGACTCTCTGCACCTATTTTCAGTTTCAAATTACGACTTTTTATACCGAAAATATGCCAATTACTGAAAACGGCGATGGGTCATATTTTGCCCAAACCCCCCTGCAGTTTTCAAAATGTCTTAAATGTCGGAAATTTGACTCCTGAGCGTGATTTTTGAGCCGAATTCTGACTCTCTGCACCAATTTTCAGTTTCAAATTACGAAGTTTCATACCGAAAATATGCTAATTAATGTAAACGGCGAGGGTCATATTTTGCCCAAACCCCCCTGCAGTTTTCAAAATGTCTGAAATGTCGGAAATTTGACTCCTGAGCGTGATTTTTTATCGAATTCTGACTCTCTGCACCTATTTTCAGTTTCAAATTACGAATTTTTATACCGAAAATATGCCAATTACTGAAAACCGTGATGGGTCATATTTTGCCCAAACCCCCCTGCAGTTTTTAAAATGTCTGAAATGTTGGAAATATGACTCCTGAGCGTGATTTTTGAGCCGAATTTTGACTCTCTGCACCTATTTTCAGTTTCAAATTATGACGTTTCATACCAAAAATATGCCAATTACTGTAAACGGCGATGGGTCATATTTTGCCCAAACCCCCCTGCAGTATTGAAAATGTCTGAAATGTCGGAAATTTGACTCCTGAGCGTGATTTTTTTGCCAAATTATGACTCTCTGCACCTATTTTCAGTTTCAAATTACGAATTTTTATACCGATAATATGCCAATTACTGAAAACAGCGATGGGTCATATTTTGCCCAAATCCCCCTGCAGTTTTCAAAATGTCTGAAATGTCGGAAATTTGACTCCTGAGCGTGATTTTTGTGCCGAATTCTGACTCTGCACCTATTTTCAGTTTCAAATTACGACGTTTCATACTTAAAATATGCCAATTACTGAAATTGGCGTTGGGTCATATTTTGCCCAAACCCCCTTGCAGTTTTCAAAATGTCTGAAATGTCGGAAATTTGACTCCTGAGCGTGATTTTTGAGCCGAATTCTAACTCTCTGCACCTATTTTCAGTTTCAAATTACGACGTTTCATACCTATAATAAGGCAATTACTGAAAACGGCGATGGGTCATATTTTGCCCAAATCCCCCTGCAGTTTTCAAAATGTCTGAAATGTCGGAAATTTGACTCCTGAGCGTGATTTTTGTGCCGAATTCTGACTCTGCACCTATTTTCAGTTTCAAATTACGACATTTCATACTTAAAATATGCCAATTACTGAAATTGGCGTTGGGTCATATTTTGCCCAAACCCCCCTGCAGTTTTTAAAAGTCTGAAATGTCGGAAATTTGACTCCTGAGTGTGATTTTTGAGCCGAATTCTGACTCTCTGCACCTATTTTCAATTTCAAATTACGACTTTTTATACCAAAAATATGCCAATTACTGAAAACGGCGATGGGTCATACTTTGCCCAAACCCCCCTGCAGTTTTTAAAATGTCTGAAATGTCGGAAATTTGACCCCTGAGCGTGATCTTTTATCCGAATTCTGACTCTCTGCACCTATTTTCAGTTTCAAATTATGACTTTTAATACCAAAAAATATGCCAATTACTGAAAACGGCGATGGGTCATATTTTGGCCAAACCCCCCTGCAGTTTTCAAAATGTCTGAAATGTCGGAAATTTGACTCCTGAGCATGATCTTTTATCCGAATTCTGACTCTCTGCACCTATTTTCAGTTTCAAATTATGACTTTTCATACCAAAAAATATGCCAATTACTGAAAACGGCGATGGGTCATATTTTGGCCAAACCCCCCTGCAGTTTTCAAAATGTCTGAAATGCCGGAAATTTGACTCCTGAGCGTGATTTTTTATCCGAATTCTGACTCTCTGCACCTATTTTCAGTTTCAAATTACGACTTTTTATACCGAAAATATGCCAATTACTGAAAACGGCGATGGGTCATATTTTGCCCAAACCCCCCTGCAGTTTTCAAAATGTCTTAAATGTCGGAAATTTGACTCCTGAGCGTGATTTTTGAGCCCAATTCTGACTCTCTGCACCAATTTTCAGTTTCAAATTTCGAAGTTTCATACCGAAAATATGCTAATTAATGTAAACGGCGAGGGTCATATTTTGCCCAAACCCCCCTGCAGTTTTCAAAATGTCTGAAATGTCGGAAATTTGACTCCTGAGCGTGATTTTTTATCGAATTCTGACTCTCTGCACCTATTTTCAGTTTCAAATTACGAATTTTTATACCGAAAATATGCCAATTACTGAAAACAGCGATGGGTCATATTTTACCAAAACCCCCCTGCAGTTTTCAAAATGTCTGAAATGTCGGAAATTTGACTCCTGAGCGCGATTTTTGAGCCGAATTCTGACTCTCTGCACCTATTTTCAGTTTCAAATTACGACGTTTAATACCTAAAATATGCCAATTACTGAAAACGGCGATGGGTCATATTATGCCAAAACCCCCCCTGCATTTTTAAAATGTCTGAAATGTTGGAAATTTGACTCCTGAGCGTGATTTTTGAGCCGAATTCTGACTCTCTGCACCTATTTTCAGTTTTAAATTACGAAGTTTCATACCGAAAATATGCCAATTACTGAAAACGCCGATGGGTCATATTTTGCCCAAACCCCCCTGCAGTTTTTAAAATATCTAAAATGTCGGAAATTTGACTCCTGAGCATGATTTTTTATCCGAATTCTGACTCTCTGCACCTAATTTCAGTTTCAAATTACGAATTTTTATACCGAAAATTTGCCAATTACTGAAAACGGTGATGGGTCATATTTTGCCCAAACCCCCCTGCAGTTTTTAAAATGTCTCAAATGTCGGAAATTTGACTCCTGAGCGTGATCTTTTATCCGAATTCTGACTCTCTGCACCTATTTTCAGTTTCAAATTATGACTTTTAATACCAAAAAAATATGCCAATTACTGAAAACGGCGATGGGTCATATTTTGGCCAAACCCCCTGTAGTTTTCAAAATGTCTGAAATGCCGGAAATTTGACTCATGAGCGTGATTTTGTATCCGAATTCTGACTCTCTGCACCTATCTTCAGTTTCAAATTACGACGTTTCATACCGAAAATATGCCAATTACTGTATACGACGATGGGTCATATTTTGCCCAAACGCCCCTGCAGTTTTGAAAATGTCTGAAATGTCGGAAATTTGACTCCTGAGCGTGATTTTTGAGCTAAATTCTGACTCTCTGCACCTATTTTCAGTTTTAAATTACGACTTTTTATACCGATAATATGCCAATTACTGAAAACAGCGATGGGTCATATTTTGCCCAAATCCCCCTGCAGTTTTCAAAATGTCTGAAATGTCGGAAATTTGACTCCTGAGCGTGATTTTTGAGCCGAATTCAGACTCTGCACCTAGTTTCAGTTTCAAATTACGACGTTTCATACCTAAAATATGCCAATTACTGAAATTGGCGATGAGTCATATGTTGCCCAAACCCCCTTGCAGTTTTCAAAATGTCTGAAATGTCGGAAATTTGACTCATGAGCGTGATTTTTGATCCGAATTCTGACTCTCTGCACCTATTTTCAGTTTCAAATTACGACGTTTCATACCTAAAATAAGGCAATTACTGAAAACAGCGATGGGTCATATTTTGGCCAAACCCCCCTGCAGTTTTCAAAATGTCTGAAATGCCGGAAATTTGACTCCTGAGCGTGATTTTTTATCCGAATTCTGACTCTCTGCACCTATTTTCAGTTTCAAATTACGACTTTTTATACCGAAAATATGCCAATTACTGAAAACGGCGATGGGTCATATTTTGCCCAAACCCCCCTGCAGTTTTCAAAATGTCTTAAATGTCGGAAATTTGACTCCTGAGCGTGATTTTTGAGCCCAATTCTGACTCTCTGCACCAATTTTCAGTTTCAAATTACGAAGTTTCATACCGAAAATATGCTAATTAATGTAAACGGCGAGGGTCATATTTTGCCCAAACCCCCCTGCAGTTTTCAAAATGTCTGAAATGTCGGAAATTTGACTCCTGAGCGTGATTTTTTATCGAATTCTGACTCTCTGCACCTATTTTCAGTTTCAAATTACGAATTTTTATACCGAAAATATGCCAATTACGGAAAACAGCGATGGGTCATATTTTACCCAAACCCCCCTGCAGTTTTCAAAATGTCTGAAATGTCGGAAATTTGACTCCTGAGCGCGATTTTTGAGCCGAATTCTGACTCTCTGCACCTATTTTCAGTTTCAAATTACGACGTTTAATACCTAAAATATGCCAATTACTGAAAACGGCGATGGGTCATATTATGCCAAAACCCCCCCTGCATTTTTAAAATGTCTGAAATGTTGGAAATTTGACTCCTGAGCGTGATTTTTGAGCCGAATTCTGACTCTCTGCACCTATTTTCAGTTTTAAATTACGAAGTTTCATACCGAAAATATGCCAATTACTGAAAACGCCGATGGGTCATATTTTGCCCAAACCCCCCTGCAGTTTTTAAAATATCTAAAATGTCGGAAATTTGACTCCTGAGCATGATTTTTTATCCGAATTCTGACTCTCTGCACCTAATTTCAGTTTCAAATTACGAATTTTTATACCGAAAATTTGCCAATTACTGAAAACGGTGATGGGTCATATTTTGCCCAAACCCCCCTGCAGTTTTTAAAATGTCTCAAATGTCGGAAATTTGACTCCTGAGCGTGATCTTTTATCCGAATTCTGACTCTCTGCACCTATTTTCAGTTTCAAATTATGACTTTTAATACCAAAAAAATATGCCAATTACTGAAAACGGCGATGGGTCATATTTTGGCCAAACCCCCCTGCAGTTTTCAAAATGTCTGAAATGCCGGAAATTTGACTCATGAGCGTGATTTTGTATCCGAATTCTGACTCTCTGCACCTATCTTCAGTTTCAAATTACGACGTTTCATACCGAAAATATGCCAATTACTGTATACGACGATGGGTCATATTTTGCCCAAACGCCCCTGCAGTTTTGAAAATGTCTGAAATGTCGGAAATTTGACTCCTGAGCGTGATTTTTGAGCTAAATTCTGACTCTCTGCACCTATTTTCAGTTTCAAATTACGACTTTTTATACCGATAATATGCCAATTACTGAAAACAGCGATGGGTCATATTTTGCCCAAATCCCCCTGCAGTTTTCAAAATGTCTGAAATGTCGGAAATTTGACTCCTGAGCGTGATTTTTGAGCCGAATTCTGACTCTGCACCTAGTTTCAGTTTCAAATTACGACGTTTCATACCTAAAATATGCCAATTACTGAAATTGGCGATGAGTCATATGTTGCCCAAACCCCCTTGCAGTTTTCAAAATGTCTGAAATGTCGGAAATTTGACTCATGAGCGTGATTTTTGAGCCGAATTCTGACTCTCTGCACCTATTTTCAGTTTCAAATTACGACGTTTCATACCTAAAATAAGGCAATTACTGAAAACGGCGATGGGTCATATTTTGCACAAACTCCCCTGCAGTTTTTAAAATGTCTGAAATGTCGGAAATTTGACTCCTGAGCGTGATTTTTGAGCCGAATTCTGACTCTCTGCACCTATTTTCAATTTCAAATTACGACTTTTTATACCAAAAATATGCCAATTACTGAGAACGGCGATGGGTCATACTTTGCCCAAACCCCCCTTCAGTTTTTAAAATGTCTGAAATGTCGGAAATTTGACTCCTGAGCGTGATCTTTTATCCGAATTCTGACTCTCTGCACCTATTTTCAGTTTCAAATTATGACTTTTCATACCAAAAAATATGCCAATTACTGAAAACGGCGATGGGTCATATTTTGGCCAAACCCCCCTGCAGTTTTCAAAATGTCTGAAATGCCGGAAATTTGACTCCTGAGCCTGATTTTTTATCCGAATTCTGACTCTCTGCACCTATTTTCAGTTTCAAATTACGACTTTTTATACCGAAAATATGCCAATTACTGAAAACGGCGATGGGTCATATTTTGCCCAAACCCCCCTGCAGTTTTCAAAATGTCTGAAATGTCGGAAATTTGACTCCTGAGCGTGATTTTTGTGCCGAATTCTGACTCTGCACCTATTTTCAGTTTCAAATTACGACGTTTCATACTTAAAATATGCCAATTACTGAAATTGGCGTTGGGTCATATTTTGCCCAAACCCCCCTGCAGTTTTTAAAAGTCTGAAATGTCGGAAATTTGACTCCTGAGCGTGATTTTTGAGCCGAATTCTGACTCTCTGCACCTATTTTCAATTTCAAATTACGACTTTTTATACCAAAAATATGCCAATTACTGAAAACGGCGATGGGTCATACTTTGCCAAAACCCCCCTGCAGTTTTTAAAATGTCTGAAATGTCGGAAATTTGACCCCTGAGCGTGATCTTTTATCCGAATTCTGACTCTCTGCACCTATTTTCAGTTTCAAATTATGACTTTTAATACCAAAAAATATGCCAATTACTGAAAACGGCGATGGGTCATATTTTGGCCAAACCCCCCTGCAGTTTTCAAAATGTCTGAAATGTCGGAAATTTGACTCCTGAGCATGATCTTTTATCCGAATTCTGACTCTCTGCACCTATTTTCAGTTTCAAATTATGACTTTTCATACCAAAAAATATGCCAATTACTGAAAACGGCGATGGGTTATATTTTGGCCAAACCCCCCTGCAGTTTTCAAAATGTCTGAAATGCCGGAAATTTGACTCCTGAGCGTGATTTTTTATCCGAATTCTGACTCTCTGCACCTATTTTCAGTTTCAAATTACGACTTTTTATACCGAAAATATGCCAATTACTGAAAACGGCGATGGGTCATATTTTGCCCAAACCCCCCTGCAGTTTTCAAAATGTCTTAAATGTCGGAAATTTGACTCCTGAGCGTGATTTTTGAGCCCAATTCTGACTCTCTGCACCAATTTTCAGTTTCAAATTACGAAGTTTCATACCGAAAATATGCTAATTAATGTAAACGGCGAGGGTCATATTTTGCCCAAACCCCCCTGCAGTTTTCAAAATGTCTGAAATGTCGGAAATTTGACTCCTGAGCGTGATTTTTTATCGAATTCTGACTCTCTGCACCTATTTTCAGTTTCAAATTACGAATTTTTATACCGAAAATATGCCAATTACTGAAAACAGCGATGGGTCATATTTTACCAAAACCCCCCTGCAGTTTTCAAAATGTCTGAAATGTCGGAAATTTGACTCCTGAGCGCGATTTTTTATCCGAATTCTGACTCTCTGCACCTATTTTCAGTTTCAAATTACGACGTTTAATACCTAAAATATGCCAATTACTGAAAACGGCGATGGGTCATATTATGCCAAAACCCCCCCTGCATTTTTAAAATGTCTGAAATGTTGGAAATTTGACTCCTGAGCGTGATTTTTGAGCCGAATTCTGACTCTCTGCACCTATTTTCAGTTTTAAATTACGAAGTTTCATACCGAAAATATGCCAATTACTGAAAACGCCGATGGGTCATATTTTGCCCAAACCCCCCTGCAGTTTTTAAAATATCTAAAATGTCGGAAATTTGACTCCTGAGCATGATTTTTTATCCGAATTCTGACTCTCTGCACCTAATTTCAGTTTCAAATTACGAATTTTTATACCGAAAATTTGCCAATTACTGAAAACGGTGATGGGTCATATTTTGCCCAAACCCCCCTGCAGTTTTTAAAATGTCTCAAATGTCGGAAATTTGACTCCTGAGCGTGATCTTTTATCCGAATTCTGACTCTCTGCACCTATTTTCAGTTTCAAATTATGACTTTTAATACCAAAAAAATATGCCAATTACTGAAAACGGCGATGGGTCATATTTTGGCCAAACCCCCCTGTAGTTTTCAAAATGTCTGAAATGCCGGAAATTTGACTCATGAGCGTGATTTTGTATCCGAATTCTGACTCTCTGCACCTATCTTCAGTTTCAAATTACGACGTTTCATACCGAAAATATGCCAATTACTGTATACGACGATGGGTCATATTTTGCCCAAACGCCCCTGCAGTTTTGAAAATGTCTGAAATGTCGGAAATTTGACTCCTGAGCGTGATTTTTGAGCTAAATTCTGACTCTCTGCACCTATTTTCAGTTTTAAATTACGACTTTTTATACCGATAATATGCCAATTACTGAAAACAGCGATGGGTCATATTTTGCCCAAATCCCCCTGCAGTTTTCAAAATGTCTGAAATGTCGGAAATTTGACTCCTGAGCGTGATTTTTGAGCCGAATTCAGACTCTGCACCTAGTTTCAGTTTCAAATTACGACGTTTCATACCTAAAATATGCCAATTACTGAAATTGGCGATGAGTCATATGTTGCCCAAACCCCCTTGCAGTTTTCAAAATGTCTGAAATGTCGGAAATTTGACTCATGAGCGTGATTTTTGATCCGAATTCTGACTCTCTGCACCTATTTTCAGTTTCAAATTACGACGTTTCATACCTAAAATAAGGCAATTACTGAAAACGGCGATGGGTCATATTTTGCAAAAACTCCCCTGCAGTTTTTAAAATGTCTGAAATGTCGGAAATTTGACTCCTGAGCGTGATTTTTGAGCCGAATTCTGACTCTCTGCACCTATTTTCAGTTTCAAATTACGACGTTTCATACCTAAAATAAGGCAATTACTGAAAACAGCGATGGGTCATATTTTGGCCAAACCCCCCTGCAGTTTTCAAAATGTCTGAAATGCCGGAAATTTGACTCCTGAGCGTGATTTTTTATCCGAATTCTGACTCTCTGCACCTATTTTCAGTTTCAAATTACGACTTTTTATACCGAAAATATGCCAATTACTGAAAACGGCGATGGGTCATATTTTGCCCAAACCCCCCTGCAGTTTTCAAAATGTCTTAAATGTCGGAAATTTGACTCCTGAGCGTGATTTTTGAGCCCAATTCTTACTCTCTGCACCAATTTTCAGTTTCAAATTACGAAGTTTCATACCGAAAATATGCTAATTAATGTAAACGGCGAGGGTCATATTTTGCCCAAACCCCCCTGCAGTTTTCAAAATGTCTGAAATGTCGGAAATTTGACTCCTGAGCGTGATTTTTTATCGAATTCTGACTCTCTGCACCTATTTTCAGTTTCAAATTACGAATTTTTATACCGAAAATATGCCAATTACTGAAAACAGCGATGGGTCATATTTTACCCAAACCCCCCTGCAGTTTTCAAAATGTCTGAAATGTCGGAAATTTGACTCCTGAGCGCGATTTTTGAGCCGAATTCTGACTCTCTGCACCTATTTTCAGTTTCAAATTACGACGTTTAATACCTAAAATATGCCAATTACTGAAAACGGCGATGGGTCATATTATGCCAAAACCCCCCCTGCATTTTAAAAATGTCTGAAATGTTGGAAATTTGACTCCTGAGCGTGATTTTTGAGCCGAATTCTGACTCTCTGCACCTATTTTCAGTTTTAAATTACGAAGTTTCATACCGAAAATATGCCAATTACTGAAAACGCCGATGGGTCATATTTTGCCCAAACCCCCCTGCAGTTTTTAAAATATCTAAAATGTCGGAAATTTGACTCCTGAGCATGATTTTTTATCCGAATTCTGACTCTCTGCACCTAATTTCAGTTTCAAATTACGAATTTTTATACCGAAAATTTGCCAATTACTGAAAACGGTGATGGGTCATATTTTGCCCAAACCCCCCTGCAGTTTTTAAAATGTCTCAAATGTCGGAAATTTGACTCCTGAGCGTGATCTTTTATCCGAATTCTGACTCTCTGCACCTATTTTCAGTTTCAAATTATGACTTTTAATACCAAAAAAATATGCCAATTACTGAAAACGGCGATGGGTCATATTTTGGCCAAACCCCCCTGCAGTTTTCAAAATGTCTGAAATGCCGGAAATTTGACTCATGAGCGTGATTTTGTATCCGAATTCTGACTCTCTGCACCTATCTTCAGTTTCAAATTACGACGTTTCATACCGAAAATATGCCAATTACTGTATACGACGATGGGTCATATTTTGCCCAAACGCCCCTGCAGTTTTGAAAATGTCTGAAATGTCGGAAATTTGACTCCTGAGCGTGATTTTTGAGCTAAATTCTGACTCTCTGCACCTATTTTCAGTTTCAAATTACTACTTTTTATACCGATAATATGCCAATTACTGAAAACAGCGATGGGTCATATTTTGCCCAAATCCCCCTGCAGTTTTCAAAATGTCTGAAATGTCGGAAATTTGACTCCTGAGCGTGATTTTTGAGCCGAATTCTGACTCTGCACCTAGTTTCAGTTTCAAATTACGACGTTTCATACCTAAAATATGCCAATTACTGAAATTGGCGATGAGTCATATGTTGCCCAAACCCCCTTGCAGTTTTCAAAATGTCTGAAATGTCGGAAATTTGACTCATGAGCGTGATTTTTGAGCCGAATTCTGACTCTCTGCACCTATTTTCAGTTTCAAATTACGACGTTTCATACCTAAAATAAGGCAATTACTGAAAACGGCGATGGGTCATATTTTGCACAAACTCCCCTGCAGTTTTTAAAATGTCTGAAATGTCGGAAATTTGACTCCTGTGCGTGATTTTTGAGCCGAATTCTGACTCTCTGCACCTATTTTCAATTTCAAATTACGACTTTTTATACCAAAAATATGCCAATTACTGAGAACGGCGATGGGTCATACTTTGCCCAAACCCCCCTTCAGTTTTTAAAATGTCTGAAATGTCGAAAATTTGACTCCTGAGCGTGATCTTTTATCCGAATTCTGACTCTCTGCACCTATTTTCAGTTTCAAATTATGACTTTTCATACCAAAAAATATGCCAATTACTGAAAACGGCGATGGGTCATATTTTGGCCAAACCCCCCTGCAGTTTTCAAAATGTCTGAAATGCCGGAAATTTGACTCCTGAGCGTGATTTTTTATCCGAATTCTGACTCTCTGCACCTATTTTCAGTTTCAAATTACGACTTTTTATACCGAAAATATGCCAATTACTGAAAACGGCGATGGGTCATATTTTGCCCAAACCCCCCTGCAGTTTTCAAAATGTCTTAAATGTCGGAAATTTGACTCCTGAGCGTGATTTTTGAGCCCAATTCTGACTCTCTGCACCAATTTTCAGTTTCAAATTACGAAGTTTCATACCGAAAATATGCTAATTAATGTAAACGGCGAGGGTCATATTTTGGTCAAACCCCCCTGCAGTTTTCAAAATGTCTGAAATGTCGAAAATTTGACTCCTGAGCGTGATTTTTTATCGAATTCTGACTCTCTGCACCTATTTTCAGTTTCAAATTACGAATTTTTATACCGAAAATATGCCAATTACTGAAAACAGCGATGGGTCATATTTTACCCAAACCCCCCTGCAGTTTTCAAAATGTCTGAAATGTCGGAAATTTGACTCCTGAGCGCGATTTTTGAGCCGAATTCTGACTCTCTGCACCTATTTTCAGTTTCAAATTACGACGTTTAATACCTAAAATATGCCAATTACTGAAAACGGCGATGGGTCATATTATGCCAAAACCCCCCCTGCATTTTTAAAATGTCTGAAATGTTGGAAATTTGACTCCTGAGCGTGATTTTTGAGCCGAATTCTGACTCTCTGCACCTATTTTCAGTTTTAAATTACGAAGTTTCATACCGAAAATATGCCAATTACTCAAAACGCCGATGGGTCATATTTTGCCCAAACCCCCCTGCAGTTTTTAAAATATCTAAAATGTCGGAAATTTGACTCCTGAGCATGATTTTTTTTCCGAATTCTGACTCTCTGCACCTAATTTCAGTTTCAAATTACGAATTTTTATACCGAAAATTTGCCAATTACTGAAAACGGTAATGGGTCATATTTTGCCCAAACCCCCCTGCAGTTTTTAAAATGTCTCAAATGTCGGAAATTTGACTCCTGAGCGCGATCTTTTATCCGAATTCTGACTCTCTGCACCTATTTTCAGTTTCAAATTATGACTTTTAATACCAAAAAATATGCCAATTACTGAAAACGGCGATGGGTCATATTTTGGCCAAACCCCCCTGCAGTTTTCAAAATGTCTGAAATGCCGGAAATTTGACTCATGAGCGTGATTTTGTATCCGAATTCTGACTCTCTGCACCTATCTTCAGTTTCAAATTACGACGTTTCATACCGAAAATATGCCAATTACTGTATACGACGATGGGTCATATTTTGCCCAAACGCCCCTGCAGTTTTGAAAATGTCTGAAATGTCGGAAATTTGACTCCTGAGCGTGATTTTTGAGCTAAATTCTGACTCTCTGCACCTATTTTCAGTTTCAAATTACGACTTTTTATACCGATAATATGCCAATTACTGAAAACAGCGATGGGTCATATTTTGCCCAAATCCCCCTGCAGTTTTCAAAATGTCTGAAATGTCGGAAATTTGACTCCTGAGCGTGATTTTTGAGCCGAATTCTGACTCTGCACCTAGTTTCAGTTTCAAATTACGACGTTTCATACCTAAAATATGCCAATTACTGAAATTGGCGATGGGTCATATGTTGCCTAAACCCCCTTGCAGTTTTCAAAATGTCTGAAATGTCGGAAATTTGACTCATGAGCGTGATTTTTGAGCCGAATTCTGACTCTCTGCACCTATTTTCAGTTTCAAATTACGACGTTTCATACCTAAAATAAGGCAATTACTGAAAACGGCGATGGGTCATATTTTGCACAAACTCCCCTGCAGTTTTTAAAATGTCTGAAATGTCGGAAATTTGACTCCTGAGCGTGATTTTTGAGCCGAATTCTGACTCTCTGCACCTATTTTCAATTTCAAATTACGACTATTTTTACCAAAAATATGCCAATTACTTAGAACGGCGATGGGTCATACTTTGCCCAAACCCCCCTGTAGTTTTTAAAATGTCTGAAATGTCGGAAATTTGACTCCTGAGCGTGATCTTTTATCCGAATTCTGACTCTCTGCACCTATTTTCAGTTTCAAATTATGACTTTTCATACCAAAAAATATGCCAATTACTGAAAACGGCGATGGGTCATATTTTGGCCAAACCCCCCTGCAGTTTTCAAAATGTCTGAAATGCCGGAAATTTGACTCCTGAGCGTGATTTTTTATCCGAATTCTGACTCTCTGCACCTATCTTCAGTTTCAAATTACGACGTTTCATACCGAAAATATGCCAATTACAGTAAACGACGATGGGTTATATTTTGCCCAAACCCCCATGCAGTTTTCAAAATGTCTGAAATGTCCGAAATTTGACTCCTGAGCGTGATTTTTTATCCGAATTCTGACTCTCTGCACCTATTTTCAGTTTCAAATTACGACTTTTTATACCGAAAATATGCCAATTACTGAAAACGGCGATGGGTCATATTTTGCCCAAACCCCCCTGCAGTTTTCAAAATGTCTTAAATGTCGGAAATTTGACTCCTGAGCGTGATTTTTGAGCCGAATTCTGACTCTCTGCACCAATTTTCAGTTTCAAATTACGAAGTTTCATACCGAAAATATGCTAATTAATGTAAACGGCGAGGGTCATATTTTGCCCAAACTCCCCTGCAGTTTTCAAAATGTCTGAAATGTCGGAAATTTGACTCCTGAGCGTGATTTTTGAGCCGAATTCTAACTCTCTGCACCTATTTTCAATTTCAAATTACGACTTTTTATACCAAAAATATGCCAATTATTGAAAACGGCGATGGGTCATACTTTGCCCAAACCCCCCTGCAGTTTTTAAAATGTCTGAAATGTCGGAAATTTGACTCCTGAGCGTGATCTTTAATCCGAATTCTGACTCACTGCACCTATTTTCAGTTTCAAATTATGACTTTTAATACCAAAAAATATGCCAATTACTGAAAACGGCGATGGGTCATATTTTGGCCAAACCCCCCTGCAGTTTTCAAAATGTCTAAAATGCCGGAAATTTGACTCATGAGCGTGATTTTTTATCCGAATTCTGACTCTCTGCACCTATCTTCAGTTTCAAATTACGACGTTTCATACCGAAAATATGCCAATTACTGTATACGACGATGGGTCATATTTTGCCCAAACGCCCCTGCAGTTTTGAAAATGTCTGAAATGTCGGAAATTTGACTCCTGAGCGTGATTTTTGAGCTAAATTCTGACTCTCTGCACCTATTTTCAGTTTCAAATTACGACTTTTTATACCGATAATATGCCAATTACTGAAAACAGCGATGGGTCATATTTTGCCCAAATCCCCCTGCAGTTTTCAAAGTGTCTGAAATGTCGGAAATTTGACTCCTGAGCGTGATTTTTGAGCCGAATTCTGACTCTGCACCTAGTTTCAGTTTCAAATTACGACGTTTCATACCTAAAATATGCCAATTACAGAAATTGGCGATGGGTCATATTTTGCCCAAACCCCCTTGCAGTTTTCAAAATGTCTGAAATGTCGGAAATTTGACTCATGAGCGTGATTTTTGAGCCGAATTCTGACTCTCTGCACCTATTTTCAGTTTCAAATTACGACGTTTCATACCTAAAATAAGGCAATTACTGAAAACGGTGATGGGTCATATTTTGCACAAACTCCCCTGCAGTTTTTAAAATGTCTGAAATGTCGGAAATTTGACTCCTGAGCGTGATTTTTGAGCCGAATTCTGACTCTCTGCACCTATTTTCAATTTCAAATTACGAATTTTTATACCAAAAATATGCCAATTACTGAGAACGGCGATGGGTCATACTTTGCCCAAACCCCCCTGCAGTTTTTAAAATGTCTGAAATGTCGGAAATTTGACTCCTGAGCGTGATCTTTTATCCGAATTCTGACTCTCTGCACCTATTTTCAGTTTCAAATTATGACTTTTCATACCAAAAAATATGCCAATTACTGAAATCGGCGATGGGTCATATTTTGGCCAAACCCCCCTGCAGTTTTCAAAATGTCTGAAATGCCGGAAATTTGACTCCTGAGCGTGATTTTTTATCCGAATTCTGACTCTCTGCACCTATTTTCAGTTTCAAATTACGACTTTTTATACCGAAAATATGCCAATTACTGAAAACGGCGATGGGTCATATTTTGCCCAAACCCCCCTGCAGTTTTCAAAATGTCTTAAATGTCGGAAATTTGACTCCTGAGCGTGATTGTTGAGCCCAATTCTGACTCTCTGCACCAATTTTCAGTTTCAAATTACGAAGTTTCATACCGAAAATATGCTAATTAATGTAAACGGCGAGGGTCATATTTTGCCCAAACCCCCCTGCAGTTTTCAAAATGTCTGAAATGTCGGAAATTTGACTCCTGAGCGTGATTTTTGTGCCGAATTCTGACTCTGCACCTATTTTCAGTTTCAAATTACGACGTTTCATACCTAAAATATGCCAATTACTGAAATTGGCGTTGGGTCATATTTTGCCCAAACCCCCTTGCAGTTTTCAAAATGTCTACCATGTCGGAAATTTGACTCCTGAGCGTGATTTTTTATCCGAATTCTGACTCTCTGCACCTATTTTCAGTTTCAAATTACGACTTTTTATACCGAAAATATGCCAATTACTGAAAACGGCGATGGGTCATATTTTGCCCAAACCCCCCTGCAGTTTTCAAAATGTCTTAAATGTCGGAAATTTGACTCCTGAGCGTGATTTTTGAGCCGAATTCTGACTCTCTGCACCAATTTTCAGTTTCAAATTACGAAGTTTCATACCGAAAATATGCTAATTAATGTAAACGGCGAGGGTCATATTTTGCCCAAACTCCCCTGCAGTTTTCAAAATGTCTGAAATGTCGGAAATTTGACTCCTGAGCGTGATTTTTTATCGAATTCTGACTCTCTGCACCTATTTTCAGTTTCAAATTACGAATTTTTATACCGAAAATATGCCAATTACTGAAAACGGTGATGGGTCATATTTTGCCCAAACCCCCCTGCAGTTTTTAAAATGTCTTAAATGTTGGAAATATGACTCCTGAGCGTGATTTTTGAGCCGAATTTTGACTCTCTGCACCTATTTTCAGTTTCAAATTATGACGTTTCATACCAAAAATATGCCAATTACTGTAAACGGCGATGGGTCATATTTTGCCCAAACCCCCCTGCAGTATTGAAAATGTCTGAAATGTCGGAAATTTGACTCCTGAGCGTGATTTTTTTGCCAAATTATGACTCTCTGCACCTATTTTCAGTTTCAAATTACGACTTTTTATACCGATAATATGCCAATTACTGAAAACAGCGATGGGTCATATTTTGCCCAAATCCCCCTGCAGTTTTCAAAATGTCTGAAATGTCGGAAATTTGACTCCTGAGCGTGATTTTTGTGCCGAATTCTGACTCTGCACCTATTTTCAGTTTCAAATTACGACGTTTCATACCTAAAATATGCCAATTACTGAAATTGGCGTTGGGTCATATTTTGCCCAAACCCCCTTGCAGTTTTCAAAATGTCTGAAATGTCGGAAATTTGACTCCTGAGCGTGATTTTTGAGCCGAATTCTAACTCTCTGCACCTATTTTCAATTTCAAATTACGACTTTTTATACCAAAAATATGCCAATTACTGAAAACGGCGATGGGTCATACTTTGCCCAAACCCCCCTGCAGTTTTTAAAATGTCTGAAATGTCGGAAATTTGACTCCTGAGCGTGATCTTTAATCCGAATTCTGACTCTCTGCACCTATTTTCAGTTTCAAATTATGAGTTTTAATACCAAAAAATATGCCAATTACTGAAAACGGCGATGGGTCATATTTTGGCCAAACCCCCCTGCAGTTTTCAAAATGTCTAAAATGCCGGAAATTTGACTCATGAGCGTGATTTTTTATCCGAATTCTGACTCTCTGCACCTATCTTCATTTTCAAATTACGACGTTTCATACCGAAAATATGCCAATTACTGTATACGACGATGGGTCATATTTTGCCCAAACGCCCCTGCAGTTTTGAAAATGTCTGAAATGTCGGAAATTTTACTCCTGAGCGTGATTTTTGAGCTAAATTCTGACTCTCTGCACCTATTTTCAGTTTCAAATTACGACTTTTTATACCGATAATATGCCAATTACTGAAAACAGCGATGGGTCATATTTTGCCCAAATCCCCCTGCAGTTTTCAAAGTGTCTGAAATGTCGGAAATTTGACTCCTGAGCGTGATTTTTGAGCCGAATTCTGACTCTGCACCTAGTTTCAGTTTCAAATTACGACGTTTCATACCTAAAATATGCCAATTACTGAAATTGGCGATGGGTCATATTTTGCCCAAACCCCCTTGCAGTTTTCAAAATGTCTGAAATGTCGGAAATTTGACTCATGAGCGTGATTTTTGAGCCGAATTCTGACTCTCTGCACCTATTTTCAGTTTCAAATTACGACGTTTCATACCTAAAATAAGGCAATTACTGAAAACGGTGATGGGTCATATTTTGCACAAACTCCCCTGCAGTTTTTAAAATGTCTGAAATGTCGGAAATTTGACTCCTGAGCGTGATTTTTGAGCCGAATGCTGACTCTCTGCACCTATTTTCAATTTCAAATTACGAATTTTTATACCAAAAATATGCCAATTACTGAGAACGGCGATGGGTCATACTTTGCCCAAACCCCCCTGCAGTTTTTAAAATGTCTGAAATGTCGGAAATTTGACTCCTGAGCGTGATCTTTTATCCGAATTCTGACTCTCTGCACCTATTTTCAGTTTCAAATTATGACTTTTCATACCAAAAAATATGCCAATTACTGAAATCGGCGATGGGTCATATTTTGGCCAAACCCCCCTGCAGTTTTCAAAATGTCTGAAATGCCGGAAATTTGACTCCTGAGCGTGATTTTTTATCCGAATTCTGACTCTCTGCACCTATTTTCAGTTTCAAATTACGACTTTTTATACCGAAAATATGCCAATTACTGAAAACGGCGATGGGTCATATTTTGCCCAAACCCCCCTGCAGTTTTCAAAATGTCTTAAATGTCGGAAATTTGACTCCTGAGCGTGATTTTTGAGCCCAATTCTGACTCTCTGCACCAATTTTCAGTTTCAAATTACGAAGTTTCATACCGAAAATATGCTAATTAATGTAAACGGCGAGGGTCATATTTTGCCCAAACCCCCCTGCAGTTTTCAAAATGTCTGAAATGTCGGAAATTTGACTCCTGAGCGTGATTTTTTATCGAATTCTGACTCTCTGCACCTATTTTCAGTTTCAAATTACGAATTTTTATACCGAAAATATGCCAATTACTGAAAACAGCGATGGGTCATATTTTACCCAAACCCCCCTGCAGTTTTCAAAATGTCTGAAATGTCGGAAATTTGACTCCTGAGCGCGATTTTTGAGCCGAATTCTGACTCTCTGCACCTATTTTCAGTTTCAAATTACGACGTTTAATACCTAAAATATGCCAATTACTGAAAACGGCGATGGGTCATATTATGCCAAAACCCCCCCTGCATTTTTAAAATGTCTGAAATGTTGGAAATTTGACTCCTGAGCGTGATTTTTGAGCCGAATTCTGACTCTCTGCACCTATTTTCAGTTTTAAATTACGAAGTTTCATACCGAAAATATGCCAATTACTGAAAACGCCGATGGGTCATATTTTGCCCAAACCCCCCTGCAGTTTTTAAAATATCTAAAATGTCGGAAATTTGACTCCTGAGCATGATTTTTTATCCGAATTCTGACTCTCTGCACCTAATTTCAGTTTCAAATTACGAATTTTTATACCGAAAATTTGCCAATTACTGAAAACGGTGATGGGTCATATTTTGCCCAAACCCCCCTGCAGTTTTCAAAATGTCTGAAATGTTGGAAATATTACTCCTGAGCGTGATTTTCGAGCCGAATTCTGACTCTCTGCACCTATTTTCAGTTTCAAATTATGACGTTTCATACCAAAAATATGCCAATTACTGTAAACGGCGATGGGTCATATTTTGCCCAAACCCCCCTGCAGTATTGAAAATGTCTGAAATGTCGGAAATTTGACTCCTGAGCGTGATTTTTTTGCCAAATTCTGACTCTCTGCACCTACTTTCAGTTTCAAATTACGACTTTTTATACCGATAATATGCCAATTACTGAAAACATTGATGGGTCATATTTTGCCCAAATCCCCCTGCAGTTTTCAAAATGTCTGAAATGTCGGAAATTTGACTCCTGAGCGTGATTTTTGAGCCGAATTCTGACTCTGCACCTATTTTCAGTTTCAAATTACGACGTTTCATACCTAAAATATGCCAATTACTGAAATTGGCGTTGGGTCATATTTTGCCCAAACCCCCCTGCAGTTTTCAAAATGTCTGAAATGTCGGAAATTTGAATCCTGAGCGTGATTTTTGAGCCGAATTCTGACTCTCTGCACCTATTTTCAGTTTCAAATTACTACGTTTCATACCTAAAATAAGGCAATTACTGAAAACGGCGATGGGTCATATTTTGCACAAACTCCCCTGCAGTTTTTAAAATGTCTGAAATTTCGGAAATTTGACTCCTGACCGTGATTTTTCAGCCGAATTCTGACTCTCTGCACCTATTTTCAATTTCAAATTACGACTTTTTATACCAAAAATAAGCCAATTACTGAAAACAGCGATGGGTCATACTTTGCCCAAACCCCCCTGCAGTTTTTAAAATGTCAGAAATGTCGGAAATTTGACTCCTGAGCGTGATTTTTTATCCGAATTGACACTCTGCACCTATTTTCAGTTTCAAATTATGACTTTTCATACCAAAAAATATGCCAATTACTGAAAACGGCGATGGGTCATATTTTGGCCAAACCCCCCTGCAGTTTTCAAAATGTCTGAAATGCCGGAAATTTGACTCCTGAGCGTGATTTTTTATCCGAATTCTGACTCTCTGCACCTATCTTCAGTTTCAAATTACGAAGTTTCATACCGAAAATATGCCAATTACTGAAAACGGCGATGGGTCATATTTTGCCCAAACCCCCCTGCAGTTTTCAAAATGTCTGAAATGTCCGAAATTTGACTCCTGAGCGTGATTTTTTATCCGAATTTTGACGCTCTGCACCTATTTTCAGTTTCAAATTACGACTTTTTATACCGAAAATATGCCAATTACTGAAAACGGCGATGGGTCATATTTTGCCCAAACCCCCCTGCAGTTTTCAAAATGTTTGAAATGTCGGAAATTTGACTCCTGAGCGTGATTTTGTATCCGAATTCTGACTCTCTGCACCTATCTTCAGTTTCAAATTACGACGTTTCATACCGAAAATATGCCAATTACTGTAAACAGCGATGGGTCATATTTTGCCCAAACCCCCCTGCAGTTTGAAAAATGTCTGAAATGTCCGAAATTTGACTCCTGAGCGTGATTTTTTATCCGAATTCTGTCTCTCTGCACCTATTTTCAGTTTTAAATTACGACTTTTTATACAGAAAATATGCCAATTACTGAAAACAGCGATGGGTCATATTTTGCCCAAACCCCCATGCAGTTTTCAAAATGTCTGAAATGTCGGAAATTTTACTCCTGAGCGTGATTTTTTATCTAAATCCTGACTCTCTGCACCTATTTTCAGTTTCAAATTACGACGTTTCTTACCGAAAATATGCCAATTACTGTAAACGGCGATGGGTCATATTTTGCCCAAACCCCCCTGCAGTTTTCAAAATGTCTGAAATGTCGGAAATTTGACTCCTGAGCGTGATTTTTTATCCGAATTCTGACTCTCTGCACCTATTTTCAGTTTCAAATTACGACGTTTCATACCTAAAATATGCCAATTACTGAAAACGGCGATGGGTCATATTATGCCAAAACCCCCCCCCTGCATTTTTAAAATGTCTGAAATGTTGGAAATTTGACTCCTGAGCGTGATTTTTGAGCCGAATTTTGACTCTCTGCACCTATTTTCAGTTTCAAATTACGAAGTTTCATACCAAAAATATGCCAATTAATGAAAACGGCGATGTGTCATATTTTGCCCAAACCCCCCTGCAGTTTTTAAAATGTCTAAAATGTCGGAAATTTGACTCCTGAGCCTGATTTTTTATCCGAATTCTGACGATTTGCATTTTCACATTTGCAAATGTGAACTCTCTGCACCTAATTTCAGTTTCAAATTACGAATTTTTATACCGAAAATATGCCAATTACTGAAAACGGTGATGGGTCAAATTTTGCCAAAACCCCCCTGCAGTTCTCAAAATGGCTGAAATGTTGGAAATATGACTCCTGAGCGTGATTTTTGAGCCGAATTCTGACTCTCTGCACCTCTTTTCAGTTTCAAATTATGACGTTTCATACCAAAAATATGCCAATTACTGTAAACGGCGATGGGTCATATTTTGCCCAAACCCCCCTGCAGTTTTTAAAATATCTAAAATGTCGGAAATTTGACTCCTGAGCATGATTTTTTTTCCGAATTCTGACTCTCTGCACCTAATTTCAGTTTCAAATTACGAATTTTTATACCGAAAATTTGCCAATTACTGAAAACGGTAATGGGTCATATTTTGCCCAAACCCCCCTGCAGTTTTTAAAATGTCTCAAATGTCGGAAATTTGACTCCTGAGCGCGATCTTTTATCCGAATTCTGACTCTCTGCACCTATTTTCAGTTTCAAATTATGACTTTTAATACCAAAAAATATGCCAATTACTGAAAACGGCGATGGGTCATATTTTGGCCAAACCCCCCTGCAGTTTTCAAAATGTCTGAAATGCCGGAAATTTGACTCATGAGCGTGATTTTGTATCCGAATTCTGACTCTCTGCACCTATCTTCAGTTTCAAATTACGACGTTTCATACCGAAAATATGCCAATTACTGTATACGACGATGGGTCATATTTTGGCCAAACCCCCCTGCAGTTTTGAAAATGTCTGAAATGTCGGAAATTTGACTCCTGAGCGTGATTTTTGAGCTAAATTCTGACTCTCTGCACCTATTTTCAGTTTCAAATTACGACTTTTTATACCGATAATATGCCAATTACTGAAAACAGCGATGGGTCATATTTTGCCCAAATCCCCCTGCAGTTTTCAAAATGTCTGAAATGTCGGAAATTTGACTCCTGAGCGTGATTTTTGAGCCGAATTCTGACTCTGCACCTAGTTTCAGTTTCAAATTTCGACGTTTCATACCTAAAATATGCCAATTACTGAAATTGGCGATGGGTCATATGTTGCCTAAACCCCCTTGCAGTTTTCAAAATGTCTGAAATGTCGGAAATTTGACTCATGAGCGTGATTTTTGAGCCGAATTCTGACTCTCTGCACCTATTTTCAGTTTCAAATTACGACGTTTCATACCTAAAATAAGGCAATTACTGAAAACGGCGATGGGTCATATTTTGCACAAACTCCCCTGCAGTTTTTAAAATGTCTGAAATGTCGGAAATTTGACTCCTGAGCGTGATTTTTGAGCCGAATTCTGACTCTCTGCACCTATTTTCAATTTCAAATTACGACTTTTTTTACCAAAAATATGCCAATTACTTAGAACGGCGATGGGTCATACTTTGCCCAAACCCCCCTGTAGTTTTTAAAATGTCTGAAATGTCGGAAATTTGACTCCTGAGCGTGATCTTTTATCCGAATTCTGACTCTCTGCACCTATTTTCAGTTTCAAATTATGACTTTTCATACCAAAAAATATGCCAATTACTGAAAACGGCGATGGGTCATATTTTGGCCAAACCCCCCTGCAGTTTTCAAAATGTCTGAAATGCCGGAAATTTGACTCCTGAGCGTGATTTTTTATCCGAATTCTGACTCTCTGCACCTATCTTCAGTTTCAAATTACGACGTTTCATACCGAAAATATGCCAATTACAGTAAACGACGATGGGTTATATTTTGCCCAAACCCCCATGCAGTTTTCAAAATGTCTGAAATGTCCGAAATTTGACTCCTGAGCGTGATTTTTTATCCGAATTCTGACTCTCTGCACCTATTTTCAGTTTCAAATTACGACTTTTTATACCGAAAATATGCCAATTACTGAAAACGGCGATGGGTCATATTTTGCCCAAACCCCCCTGCAGTTTTCAAAATGTCTTAAATGTCGGAAATTTGACTCCTGAGCGTGATTTTTGAGCCGAATTCTGACTCTCTGCACCAATTTTCAGTTTCAAATTACGAAGTTTCATACCGAAAATATGCTAATTAATGTAAACGGCGAGGGTCATATTTTGCCCAAACTCCCCTGCAGTTTTCAAAATGTCTGAAATGTCGGAAATTTGACTCCTGAGCGTGATTTTTGAGCCGAATTCTAACTCTCTGCACCTATTTTCAATTTCAAATTACGACTTTTTATACCAAAAATATGCCAATTATTGAAAACGGCGATGGGTCATACTTTGCCCAAACCCCCCTGCAGTTTTTAAAATGTCTGAAATGTCGGAAATTTGACTCCTGAGCGTGATCTTTAATCCGAATTCTGACTCACTGCACCTATTTTCAGTTTCAAATTATGACTTTTAATACCAAAAAATATGCCAATTACTGAAAACGGCGATGGGTCATATTTTGGCCAAACCCCCCTGCAGTTTTCAAAATGTCTAAAATGCCGGAAATTTGACTCATGAGCGTGATTTTTTATCCGAATTCTGACTCTCTGCACCTATCTTCAGTTTCAAATTACGACGTTTCATACCGAAAATATGCCAATTACTGTATACGACGATGGGTCATATTTTGCCCAAACGCCCCTGCAGTTTTGAAAATGTCTGAAATGTCGGAAATTTGACTCCTGAGCGTGATTTTTGAGCTAAATTCTGACTCTCTGCACCTATTTTCAGTTTCAAATTACGACTTTTTATACCGATAATATGCCAATTACTGAAAACAGCGATGGGTCATATTTTGCCCAAATCCCCCTGCAGTTTTCAAAGTGTCTGAAATGTCGGAAATTTGACTCCTGAGCGTGATTTTTGAGCCGAATTCTGACTCTGCACCTAGTTTCAGTTTCAAATTACGACGTTTCATACCTAAAATATGCCAATTACAGAAATTGGCGATGGGTCATATTTTGCCCAAACCCCCTTGCAGTTTTCAAAATGTCTGAAATGTCGGAAATTTGACTCATGAGCGTGATTTTTGAGCCGAATTCTGACTCTCTGCACCTATTTTCAGTTTCAAATTACGACGTTTCATACCTAAAATAAGGCAATTACTGAAAACGGTGATGGGTCATATTTTGCACAAACTCCCCTGCAGTTTTTAAAATGTCTGAAATGTCGGAAATTTGACTCCTGAGCGTGATTTTTGAGCCGAATTCTGACTCTCTGCACCTATTTTCAATTTCAAATTACGAATTTTTATACCAAAAATATGCCAATTACTGAGAACGGCGATGGGTCATACTTTGCCCAAACCCCCCTGCAGTTTTTAAAATGTCTGAAATGTCGGAAATTTGACTCCTGAGCGTGATCTTTTATCCGAATTCTGACTCTCTGCACCTATTTTCAGTTTCAAATTATGACTTTTCATACCAAAAAATATGCCAATTACTGAAATCGGCGATGGGTCATATTTTGGCCAAACCCCCCTGCAGTTTTCAAAATGTCTGAAATGCCGGAAATTTGACTCCTGAGCGTGATTTTTTATCCGAATTCTGACTCTCTGCACCTATTTTCAGTTTCAAATTACGACTTTTTATACCGAAAATATGCCAATTACTGAAAACGGCGATGGGTCATATTTTGCCCAAACCCCCCTGCAGTTTTCAAAATGTCTTAAATGTCGGAAATTTGACTCCTGAGCGTGATTGTTGAGCCCAATTCTGACTCTCTGCACCAATTTTCAGTTTCAAATTACGAAGTTTCATACCGAAAATATGCTAATTAATGTAAACGGCGAGGGTCATATTTTGCCCAAACCCCCCTGCAGTTTTCAAAATGTCTGAAATGTCGGAAATTTGACTCCTGAGCGTGATTTTTGTGCCGAATTCTGACTCTGCACCTATTTTCAGTTTCAAATTACGACGTTTCATACCTAAAATATGCCAATTACTGAAATTGGCGTTGGGTCATATTTTGCCCAAACCCCCTTGCAGTTTTCAAAATGTCTACCATGTCGGAAATTTGACTCCTGAGCGTGATTTTTTATCCGAATTCTGACTCTCTGCACCTATTTTCAGTTTCAAATTACGACTTTTTATACCGAAAATATGCCAATTACTGAAAACGGCGATGGGTCATATTTTGCCCAAACCCCCCTGCAGTTTTCAAAATGTCTTAAATGTCGGAAATTTGACTCCTGAGCGTGATTTTTGAGCCGAATTCTGACTCTCTGCACCAATTTTCAGTTTCAAATTACGAAGTTTCATACCGAAAATATGCTAATTAATGTAAACGGCGAGGGTCATATTTTGCCCAAACTCCCCTGCAGTTTTCAAAATGTCTGAAATGTCGGAAATTTGACTCCTGAGCGTGATTTTTTATCGAATTCTGACTCTCTTCACCTATTTTCAGTTTCAAATTACGAATTTTTATACCGAAAATATGCCAATTACTGAAAACGGTGATGGGTCATATTTTGCCCAAACCCCCCTGCAGTTTTTAAAATGTCTTAAATGTTGGAAATATGACTCCTGAGCGTGATTTTTGAGCCGAATTTTGACTCTCTGCACCTATTTTCAGTTTCAAATTATGACGTTTCATACCAAAAATATGCCAATTACTGTAAACGGCGATGGGTCATATTTTGCCCAAACCCCCCTGCAGTATTGAAAATGTCTGAAATGTCGGAAATTTGACTCCTGAGCGTGATTTTTTTGCCAAATTATGACTCTCTGCACCTATTTTCAGTTTCAAATTACGACTTTTTATACCGATAATATGCCAATTACTGAAAACAGCGATGGGTCATATTTTGCCCAAATCCCCCTGCAGTTTTCAAAATGTCTGAAATGTCGGAAATTTGACTCCTGAGCGTGATTTTTGTGCCGAATTCTGACTCTGCACCTATTTTCAGTTTCAAATTACGACGTTTCATACCTAAAATATGCCAATTACTGAAATTGGCGTTGGGTCATATTTTGCCCAAACCCCCTTGCAGTTTTCAAAATGTCTGAAATGTCGGAAATTTGACTCCTGAGCGTGATTTTTGAGCCGAATTCTAACTCTCTGCACCTATTTTCAATTTCAAATTACGACTTTTTATACCAAAAATATGCCAATTACTGAAAACGGCGATGGGTCATACTTTGCCCAAACCCCTCTGCAGTTTTTAAAATGTCTGAAATGTCGGAAATTTGACTCCTGAGCGTGATCTTTAATCCGAATTCTGACTCTCTGCACCTATTTTCAGTTTCAAATTATGACTTTTAATACCAAAAAATATGCCAATTACTGAAAACGGCGATGGGTCATATTTTGGCCAAACCCCCCTGCAGTTTTCAAAATGTCTAAAATGCCGGAAATTTGACTCATGAGCGTGATTTTTTATCCGAATTCTGACTCTCTGCACCTATCTTCATTTTCAAATTACGACGTTTCATACCGAAAATATGCCAATTACTGTATACGACGATGGGTCATATTTTGCCCAAACGCCCCTGCAGTTTTGAAAATGTCTGAAATGTCGGAAATTTTACTCCTGAGCGTGATTTTTGAGCTAAATTCTGACTCTCTGCACCTATTTTCAGTTTCAAATTACGACTTTTTATACCGATAATATGCCAATTACTGAAAACAGCGATGGGTCATATTTTGCCCAAATCCCCCTGCAGTTTTCAAAGTGTCTGAAATGTCGGAAATTTGACTCATGAGCGTGATTTTTGAGCCGAATTCTGACTCTCTGCACCTATTTTCAGTTTCAAATTACGACGTTTCATACCTAAAATAAGGCAATTACTGAAAACGGTGATGGGTCATATTTTGCACAAACTCCCCTGCAGTTTTTAAAATGTCTGAAATGTCGGAAATTTGACTCCTGAGCGTGATTTTTGAGCCGAATTCTGACTCTCTGCACCTATTTTCAATTTCAAATTACGAATTTTTATACCAAAAATATGCCAATTACTGAGAACGGCGATGGGTCATACTTTGCCCAAACCCCCCTGCAGTTTTTAAAATGTCTGAAATGTCGGAAATTTGACTCCTGAGCGTGATCTTTTATCCGAATTCTGACTCTCTGCACCTATTTTCAGTTTCAAATTATGACTTTTCATACCAAAAAATATGCCAATTACTGAAATCGGCGATGGGTCATATTTTGGCCAAACCCCCCTGCAGTTTTCAAAATGTCTGAAATGCCGGAAATTTGACTCCTGAGCGTGATTTTTTATCCGAATTCTGACTCTCTGCACCTATTTTCAGTTTCAAATTACGACTTTTTATACCGAAAATATGCCAATTACTGAAAACGGCGATGGGTCATATTTTGCCCAAACCCCCCTGCAGTTTTCAAAATGTCTTAAATGTCGGAAATTTGACTCCTGAGCGTGATTTTTGAGCCCAATTCTGACTCTCTGCACCAATTTTCAGTTTCAAATTACGAAGTTTCATACCGAAAATATGCTAATTAATGTAAACGGCGAGGGTCATATTTTGCCCAAACCCCCCTGCAGTTTTCAAAATGTCTGAAATGTCGGAAATTTGACTCCTGAGCGTGATTTTTTATCGAATTCTGACTCTCTGCACCTATTTTCAGTTTCAAATTACGAATTTTTATACCGAAAATATGCCAATTACTGAAAACAGCGATGGGTCATATTTTACCCAAACCCCCCTGCAGTTTTCAAAATGTCTGAAATGTCGGAAATTTGACTCCTGAGCGCGATTTTTGAGCCGAATTCTGACTCTCTGCACCTATTTTCAGTTTCAAATTACGACGTTTAATACCTAAAATATGCCAATTACTGAAAACGGCGATGGGTCATATTATGCCAAAACCCCCCCTGCATTTTTAAAATGTCTGAAATGTTGGAAATTTGACTCCTGAGCGTGATTTTTGAGCCGAATTCTGACTCTCTGCACCTATTTTCAGTTTTAAATTACGAAGTTTCATACCGAAAATATGCCAATTACTGAAAACGCCGATGGGTCATATTTTGCCCAAACCCCCCTGCAGTTTTTAAAATATCTAAAATGTCGGAAATTTGACTCCTGAGCATGATTTTTTATCCGAATTCTGACTCTCTGCACCTAATTTCAGTTTCAAATTACGAATTTTTATACCGAAAATTTGCCAATTACTGAAAACGGTGATGGGTCATATTTTGCCCAAACCCCCCTGCAGTTTTCAAAATGTCTGAAATGTTGGAAATATTACTCCTGAGCGTGATTTTCGAGCCGAATTCTGACTCTCTGCACCTATTTTCAGTTTCAAATTATGACGTTTCATACCAAAAATATGCCAATTACTGTAAACGGCGATGGGTCATATTTTGCCCAAACCCCCCTGCAGTATTGAAAATGTCTGAAATGTCGGAAATTTGACTCCTGAGCGTGATTTTTTTGCCAAATTCTGACTCTCTGCACCTACTTTCAGTTTCAAATTACGACTTTTTATACCGATAATATGCCAATTACTGAAAACATTGATGGGTCATATTTTGCCCAAATCCCCCTGCAGTTTTCAAAATGTCTGAAATGTCGGAAATTTGACTCCTGAGCGTGATTTTTGAGCCGAATTCTGACTCTGCACCTATTTTCAGTTTCAAATTACGACGTTTCATACCTAAAATATGCCAATTACTGAAATTGGCGTTGGGTCATATTTTGCCCAAACCCCCCTGCAGTTTTCAAAATGTCTGAAATGTCGGAAATTTGAATCCTGAGCGTGATTTTTGAGCCGAATTCTGACTCTCTGCACCTATTTTCAGTTTCAAATTACTACGTTTCATACCTAAAATAAGGCAATTACTGAAAACGGCGATGGGTCATATTTTGCACAAACTCCCCTGCAGTTTTTAAAATGTCTGAAATTTCGGAAATTTGACTCCTGACCGTGATTTTTCAGCCGAATTCTGACTCTCTGCACCTATTTTCAATTTCAAATTACGACTTTTTATACCAAAAATAAGCCAATTACTGAAAACGGCGATGGGTCATACTTTGCCCAAACCCCCCTGCAGTTTTTAAAATGTCAGAAATGTCGGAAATTTGACTCCTGAGCGTGATTTTTTATCCGAATTGACACTCTGCACCTATTTTCAGTTTCAAATTATGACTTTTCATACCAAAAAATATGCCAATTACTGAAAACGGCGATGGGTCATATTTTGGCCAAACCCCCCTGCAGTTTTCAAAATGTCTGAAATGCCGGAAATTTGACTCCTGAGCGTGATTTTTTATCCGAATTCTGACTCTCTGCACCTATCTTCAGTTTCAAATTACGAAGTTTCATACCGAAAATATGCCAATTACTGAAAACGGCGATGGGTCATATTTTGCCCAAACCCCCCTGCAGTTTTCAAAATGTCTGAAATGTCCGAAATTTGACTCCTGAGCGTGATTTTTTATCCGAATTTTGACGCTCTGCACCTATTTTCAGTTTCAAATTACGACTTTTTATACCGAAAATATGCCAATTACTGAAAACGGCGATGGGTCATATTTTGCCCAAACCCCCCTGCAGTTTTCAAAATGTTTGAAATGTCGGAAATTTGACTCCTGAGCGTGATTTTGTATCCGAATTCTGACTCTCTGCACCTATCTTCAGTTTCAAATTACGACGTTTCATACCGAAAATATGCCAATTACTGTAAACAGCGATGGGTCATATTTTGCCCAAACCCCCCTGCAGTTTGAAAAATGTCTGAAATGTCCGAAATTTGACTCCTGAGCGTGATTTTTTATCCGAATTCTGTCTCTCTGCACCTATTTTCAGTTTTAAATTACGACTTTTTATACAGAAAATATGCCAATTACTGAAAACAGCGATGGGTCATATTTTGCCCAAACCCCCATGCAGTTTTCAAAATGTCTGAAATGTCGGAAATTTTACTCCTGAGCGTGATTTTTTATCTAAATCCTGACTCTCTGCACCTATTTTCAGTTTCAAATTACGACGTTTCTTACCGAAAATATGCCAATTACTGTAAACGGCGATGGGTCATATTTTGCCCAAACCCCCCTGCAGTTTTCAAAATGTCTGAAATGTCGGAAATTTGACTCCTGAGCGTGATTTTTTATCCGAATTCTGACTCTCTGCACCTATTTTCAGTTTCAAATTACGACGTTTCATACCTAAAATATGCCAATTACTGAAAACGGCGATGGGTCATATTATGCCAAAACCCCCCCCCCTGCATTTTTAAAATGTCTGAAATGTTGGAAATTTGACTCCTGAGCGTGATTTTTGAGCCGAATTTTGACTCTCTGCACCTATTTTCAGTTTCAAATTACGAAGTTTCATACCGAAAATATGCCAATTAATGAAAACGGCGATGTGTCATATTTTGCCCAAACCCCCCTGCAGTTTTTAAAATGTCTAAAATGTCGGAAATTTGACTCCTGAGCCTGATTTTTTATCCGAATTCTGACGATTTGCATTTTCACATTTGCAAATGTGAACTCTCTGCACCTAATTTCAGTTTCAAATTACGACTTTTTATACCGAAAATATGCCAATTACTGAAAACGGTGATGGGTCAAATTTTGCCAAAACCCCCCTGCAGTTCTCAAAATGGCTGAAATGTTGGAAATATGACTCCTGAGCGTGATTTTTGAGCCGAATTCTGACTCTCTGCACCTCTTTTCAGTTTCAAATTATGACGTTTCATACCAAAAATATGCCAATTACTGTAAACGGCGATGGGTCATATTTTGCCCAAACCCCCCTGCAGTATTGAAAATGTCTGAAATGTCGGAAATTTGACTCCTGAGCGTGATTTTTGAGCCAAATTCTGACTCTCTGCACCTATTTTCAGTTTCAAATTACGACTTTTTATACCGATAATATGCCAATTACTGAAAACGGCGATGGGTCATACTTTGCCCAAATCCCCCTGCAGTTTTCAAAATGTCTGAAATGTCGGAAATTTGACTCCTGAGCGTGATTTTTGAGCTGAATTCTGACTCTGCACCTATTTTCAGTTTCAAATTACGACGTTTCATACCTAAAATATGCCAATTACTGAAATTGGCGATGGGTCATATTTTGCCCAAACCCCCTTGCAGTTTTCAAAATGTCTGAAATGTCGGAAATTTGACTCCTGAGCATTATTTTTTATCCGAATTCTGACTCTCTGCACCAATTTTAGTTTCAAATTACGACTTTTTATACCGAAAATATGCCAATTACTGAAAACGGCGATGGGTCATATTTTGCGCAAACCCCCCTGCAGTTTTCAAAATGTCTGGGAATGTAGGAAATTTGATTCCCAAGCGTGATTTTTGAGCTGAATCCTGACTCCCTGCACCTGTTTTCAGTTTCAAATTACGACGTTTCATACTGAAAATATGCCAATTACTGTAAACAGCGATGGGTCATATTTTGCCCAATCCCCCCTGCAGTTTTCAAAATGTCTGAAATGTCGGAAATTTGACTCCTGAGCGTTATTTTTGAGCCGAATTCTGACTCTCTGCACCTATTTTCATTTTCAAATTACGACGTTTCATACCTAAAATATGCTAATTACTGAAAATGGCGATGGGTCATATTTTGCCGAAACCCACCTGCAGTTTTTAAAATGTCTGAAATGTCGGAAATTTGACTCCTGAGCGTGATTTTTGAGCCGAATTCTGACTCTCTGCACCTATTTTCAGTTTCAAATTACGACGTTTCATACCGAAAATATGCCAATTACTGTAAACGGCGATGTGTCATATTTTGCCCAAACCCCCCTGCAGTTTTCAAAATCTCTGAAATGTCGGAAATTTGACTCCTGAACGTGATTTTTTAGCCGAATTCTGACTCTCTCCAACTATTTTCAGTTTCAAATTACGACGTTTCATACCGAAAATATGCCAATTACTGAAAACGGCGATGGGTCATATTTTGGCCAAACCCCCCTGCAGTTTTCAAAATGTCTGAAATGCCGGAAATTTGACTCCTGAGCGTGATTTTTTATCCGAATTCTGACTCTCTGCACCTATCTTCAGTTTCAAATTACGACGTTTCATACCGAAAATATGCCAATTACTGAAAACGGCGATGGGTCATATTTTGCCCAAACCCCCCTGCAGTTTTCAAAATGTCTGAAATGTCCGAAATTTGACTCCTGAGCGTGATTTTTTATCCGAATTTTGACGCTCTGCACCTTTTTTCAGTTTCAAATTACGACTTTTTATACCGAAAATATGCCAATTACTGAAAACGGCGATGGGTCATATTTTGCCCAAACCCCCCTGCAGTTTTCAAAATGTCTGAAATGTCGGAAATTTGACTCCTGAGCGTGATTTTTTATCCGAATTCTGACTCTCTGCACCTATCTTCAGTTTCAAATTACGACGTTTCATACCGAAAATATGCCAATTACTGTAAACGGCGATGGGTCATATTTTGCCCAAACCCCCCTGCAGTTTGAAAAATGTCTGAAATGTCCGAAATTTGACTCCTGAGCGTGATTTTTTATCCGAATTCTGACTCTCTGCACCTATTTTCAGTTTTAAATTACTACTTTTTATACCGAAAATATGCCAATTACTGAAAACAGCGATGGGTCATATTTTGCCCAAACCCCCATGCAGTTTTCAAAATGTCTGAAATGTCGGAAATTTTACTCCTGAGCGTGATTTTTTATCTAAATCCTGACTCTCTGCACCTATTTTCAGTTTCAAATTACGACGTTTCTTACCGAAAATATGCCAATTACTGTAAACAGCGATAGGTCATATTTTGCCCAAACCCCCCTGCAGTTTTCAAAATGTCTGAAATGTCGGAAATTTGACTCCTGAGCGTGATTTTTTATCCGAATTCTGACTCTTTGCACCTATTTTCAGTTTCAAATTACGACGTTTCATACCTAAAATATGCCAATTACTGAAAACGGCGATGGGTCATATTATGCCAAAACCCCCCCTGCATTTTTAAAATGTCTGAAATGTTGGAAATTTGACTCCTGAGCGTGATTTTTGAGCCGAATTCTGACTCTCTGCACCTATTTTCAGTTTCAAATTACGAAGTTTCATACCGAAAATATGCCAATTACTGAAAACGGCGATGTGTCATATTTTGCCCAAACCCCCCTGCAGTTTTTAAAATGTCTAAAATGTCGGAAATTTGACTCCTGAGCCTGATTTTTTATCCGAATTCTGACGATTTGCATTTTCACATTTGCAAATGTGAATTCTCTGCACCTAATTTCAGTTTCAAATTACGACTTTTTATACCGAAAATATGCCAATTACTGAAAACGGTGATCGGTCAAATTTTGCCAAAACCCCCCCTGCAGTTCTCAAAATGGCTGAAATGTTGGAAATATGACTCCTGAGCGTGATTTTTGAGCCGAATTCTGACTCATTGCACCTCTTTTCAGTTTCAAATTATGACGTTTCATACCAAAAATATGCCAATTACTGTAAACGGCGATGGGTCATATTTTGCCCAAACCCCCCTGCAGTATTGAAAATGTCTGAAATGTCGGAAATTTGACTCCTGAGCGTGATTTTTGAGCTAAATTCTGACTCTCTGCACCTATTTTCAGTTTCAAATTACGACTTTTTATACCGATAATATCCCAATTACTGAAAACGGCGATGGGTCATACTTTGGCCAAATCCCCCTGCAGTTTTCAAAATGTCTGAAATGTCGGAAATTTGACTCCTGAGCGTGATTTTTGAGCCGAATTCTGACTCTGCACCTATTTTCAGTTTCAAATTACGACGTTTCATACCTAAAATATGCCAATTACTGAAATTGGCGATGGGTCATATTTTGCCCAAACCCCCTTGCAGTTTTCAAAATGTCTGAAATGTCGGAAATTTGACTCCTGAGCGTGATTTTTTATCCGAATTCTGACTCTCTGCACCAATTTTAGTTTCAAATTACGACTTTTTATACCGAAAATATGCCAATTACTGAAAACGGCGATGGGTCATATTTTGCGCAAACCCCCCTGCAGTTTTCAAAATGTCTGGGAATGTAGGAAATTTGATTCCCAAGCGTGATTTTTGAGCTGAATCCTGACTCCCTGCACCTGTTTTCAGTTTCAAATTACGACGTTTCATACTGAAAATATGCCAATTACTGTAAACAGCGATGGGTCATATTTTGCCCAAACCCCCCTGCAGTTTTCAAAATGTCTGAAATGTCGGAAATTTGACTCCTGAGCGTTATTTTTGAGCCGAATTCTGACTCTCTGCACCTATTTTCAGTTTCAAATTACGACGTTTCATACCTAAAATATGCCAATTACTGAAAATGGCGATGGGTCATATTTTGCCGAAACCCACCTGCAGTTTTTAAAATGTCTGAAATGTCGGAAATTTGACTCCTGAGCGTGATTTTTGAGCCGAATTCTGACTCTCTGCACCTATTTTCAATTTCAAATTACGACGTTTCATACCGAAAATATGCCAATTACTGTAAAAGGCGATATGTCATATTTTGCTCAAACCCCCCTGCAGTTTTCAAAATGTCTGAAATGTCGGAAATTTGACTCCTGAGCGTGATTTTTTAGCCGAATTTTGACTCTCTGCACCTATTTTCAGTTTCAAATTACGACTTTTTATACCGAAAATATGCCAATTACTGAAAACGGCGATGGGTCATGTTTTGCCCAAACCCCCCTGCAGTTTTCAAAATGTCTGAAATGTCGGAAATTTGACTCCTGTGCGTGATTTTTGAGCCGAATTCTGATTCTCTCCAACTATTTTCAGTTTCAAATTACGACGTTTCATACCGAAAATATGCCAATTACTGAAAACGGCGATGGGTCATATTTTGCCCAAACCCCCCTGCAGTTTTCAAAATGTCTGAAATGTCCGAAATTTGACTCCTGAGCGTGACTTTTTATCCGAATTCTGACTTTCTGCATCTATTTTCAATTTCAAATTACGACTTTTTATAGCGAAAATATGCCAATTACTGAAAACGGCGATGGGTCATATTTTGCCCAAACCCCCCTGCAGTTTTCAAAATGTCTGAAATGTCGAAAATTTGACTCCTGAGCGTGATTTTTGAGCCGAATTCTGACTCTCTACACCAATTTTCAGTTTCAAATTACGAAGTTTCATACCGAAAATATGCCAATTAATGTAAACGGCGAGGGTCATATTTTGCCCAAACCCCCCTGCAGTTTTCAAAATGTCTGAAATGTCGGAAATTTGACTCCTGAGCGTGATTTTTGAGCCGAATTTTGACTCTCTGCACCTATTTTCAGTTTCAAATTACGACTTTTTATAGCGAAAATATGCCAATTACTGAAAACGGCGATGGGTCATATTTTGCCCACACCCCCCTGCAGTTTTCAAACTGTCTGAAATGTCGGATATTTGAGTCCTGAGCATGATTTTTTATCCGAATTCTGACTCTCTGCACCTATTTTCAGTTTCAAATTACGACTTTTCATACCAAAAAATATGCCAATTGCTGAAAACGGCGATGGGTGATATATTGGCCAAACCCCCCTGCTGTTTTCAAAATGTCTGAAATGTCGGAAATTTGACTCCTGAGCGTAATTTTTTATCCGAATTCTGACTCTCTGCACCTATTTTCAGTTTCAAATTATGACGTTTCATACCGAAAATAAGGCAATTACAGTAAAAGGCGATGGGTCATATTTTGCCCAAACCCCCCTGCAGTTTTCAAAATGTCTGAAATGTCGGAAATTTGACTCCTGAGCGTGATTTTTTATCCGAATTCTGACTCTCTGCACCAATTTTAGTTTCAAATTACGACTTTTTATACCGAAAATATGCCAATTTCTGAAAACGGTGATGGGTCATATTTTGCGCAAACCCCCCTGCAGTTTTCAAAATGTCTGAAATGTAGGAAATTTGATTCCCAAGCGTGATTTTTGAGCTGAATCCTGACTCTCTGCACCTGTTTTCAGTTTCAAATTACGACGTTTCATACTGAAAATATGCCAATTACTGTAAACAGCGATGGGTCATATTTTGCCCAAACCCCCCTGCAGTTTTCAAAATGTCTGAAATGTCGGAAATTTGACTCCTGAGCGTGATTTTTGAGCCGAATTCTGACTCTCTGCACCTATTTTCAGTTTCAAATTACGACTTTTTATACCGATAATATGTCAATTACTGAAAACAGCGATGGGTCATATTTTGCCCAAATCCCCCTGCAGTTTGCAAAATGTCTGAAATGTCGGAAATTTGACTCCTGAGCGTGATTTTTGAGCCGAATTCTGACTCTCTGCACCTATTTTCAGTTTCAAATTACGACGTTTCATACCTAAAATATGCCAATTACTGAAAATGGCGATGGGTCATATTTTGCCCAAACCCACCTGCAGTTTTTAAAATGTCTGAAATGTCGGAAATTTGACTCCTGAGCGTGATTTTTGAGCCGAATTCTGACTCTCTGCACCTATTTTCAGTTTCAAATTACGACGTTTCATACCGAAAATATGCCAATTACTGTAAACGGCGATGTGTCATATTTTGCCCAAACCCCCCCTGCAGTTTTCAAAATGTCTGAAATGTCGGAAATTTGACTCCTGAGCGTGATTTTTTAGCCGAATTTTGACTCTCTGCACCTATTTTCAGTTTCAAATTACGACTTTTTATACCGAAAATATGCCAATTACTGAAAACGGCGATGGGTCATGTATTGCCCAAACCCCCCTGCAGTTTTCAAAATGTCTGAAATGTCGGAAATTTGACTCCTGTGCGTGATTTTTGAGCCGAATTCTGACTCTCTCCAACTATTTTCAGTTTCAAATTACGACGTTTCATACCGAAAATATGCCAATTACTGAAAACGGCGATGGGTCATATTTGGCCCAAACCCCCCTGCAGTTTTCAAAATGTCTGAAATGTCCGAAATTTGACTCCTGAGCGTGACTTTTTATCCGAATTCTGACTCTCTGCATCTATTTTCAATTTCAAATTACGACTTTTTATAGCGAAAATATGCCAATTACTGAAAACGGCGATTTGTCATATTTTGCCCAAACCCCCCTGCAGTTTTCAAAATGTCTGAAATGTCGGAAATTTGACACCTGAGCGTGATTTTTGAGCCGAATTCTGACTCTCTGCACCAATTTTCAGTTTCAAATTACGAAGTTTCATACCGAAAATATGCCAATTAATGTAAACGGCGAGGGTCATATTTTGCCCAAACCCCGCTGCAGTTTTCAAAATGTCTGAAATGTCGGAAATTTGACTCCTGAGTGTGATTTTCTATCGGAATTCTGACGCTCTGCACCTATTTTAAGTTTCAAATTACGACTTTTTATACCGAAAATATGCCAATTACTGAAAACAGCGATGGGTCATATTTTGCCCAAACCCCCCTGCAGTTTTCAAAATGTCTGAAATGTCGGAAATTTGACTCCTGAGCGTGATTTTTGAGCCGAATTCAGACTCTCTGCACCTATTTTCAGTTTCAAATTACGACGTTTCATACCTAAAATATGCCAATTACTGAAAACGGCGATGGGTCATATTATGCCAAAACCCCCCCTGGATTTTTAAAATATCTGAAATGTTGGAAATTTGACTCCTGAGCGTGATTTTTGAGCCGAATCTGACTCTCTGCACCTATTTTCAGTTTCAAATTACGAAGTTTCATACCGAAAATATGCCAATTACTGAAAACAGCGATGGGTCATATTTTGCCCAAACCCCCCTGCAGTTTTTAAAATGTCTAAAATTTGACTCCTGAGCGTGATTTTGTATGTGAATTCTGACTCTCTGCACCTATTTTCAGTTTCAAATTACGACGTTTCATACCAAAAATATGCCAATTACTGTAAACGGCGATGGGTCATATTTTGCCCAAACCCCCCTGCAGTTTTCAAAATATCTGAAATGTTGGAAATTTTACTCCTGAGCGTGATTTTTTATCCGAATTCTGACTTTCTGCACCTAATTTCAGTTTCAAATTACGACTTTTTATACCGAAAATATGCCAATTACTGAAAACGGTGATGGGTCATATTTTGCCCAAACCCCCCTGCAGCTTTCAAAATGTTTGAAATGTTGGAAATATGACTCCTGAGCGGGATTTTTGAGCCGAATTCTGACTCTCTGCACCTATTTTCAGTTTCAAATTACGACGTTTCATACCGAAAATATGCCAATTACTGAAAACGGCGATGGGTCATATTTTGCCCAAACCCCCCTGCAGTTTTGAAAATGTCTGAAATGTCGGAAATTTGACTCCTGAGCATGATTTTTGAGCCAAATTCTGACTCTCTGCACCTATTTTTAGTTTCAAATTACGACTTTTTATACCGATAATATGCCAATTACTGAAAACGGCGATGGGTCATATTTTGCCCAAATCCCCCTGCAGTTTTCAAAATGTATGAAATGTCAAAAATTTGACTCCTGAGCGTGATTTTTGAGCCGAATTCTGACTCTCTGCACCTATTTTCAGTTTCAAATTACGACGTTTCATACCTAAAATAAGGCAATTACTGAAAACGGCGATGGGTTATATTTTGCACAAACTCCCCTGCAGTTTTTAAAATGTCTGAAATGTCGGAAATTTGACTCCTGAGCGTGATTTTTTAGCTGAATTCTGACTCTCTGCACCTATTTTCAATTTCAAATTACGACTTTTTCCACCAAAAATATGCCAATTACTGAAAACAGCGATGGGTCATACTTTGCCCAAACCCCCCTGCAGTTTTTAAAATGTCTGAAATGTCGGAAATTTGACTCCTGAGCGTGATCTTTTATCCGAATTCTGACTCTCTGCACCTATTTTCAGTTTCAAATTATGACTTTTCATACCAAAAAATATGCCAATTACTGAAAACGGCGATGGGTCATATTTTGGCCAAACCCCCCTGCAGTTTTCAAAACGTCTGAAATGCCGGAAATTTGACTCCTGAGCGTGATTTTTTATCCGAATGCTGACTCTCTGCACCTATTTTCAGTTTCAAATTACGACTTTTTATACCGAAAATATGCCAATTACTGAAAACGGCGATGGGTCATATTTTGCCCAAACTCCCCTGCAGTTTTCAAAATGTCTGAAATGTCGGAAATTTGACTCCTGAGCGTGATTTTTAAGCCGAATTCTGACTCTCTGCACCTATTTTCAGTTTCAAATTACGACGTTTCATACCTAAAATAAGGCAATTACTGAAAACGGCGATGGGTCATATTTTGCACAAACTCCCCTGCAGTTTTTAAAATGTCTGAAATTTCGGAAATTTGACTCCTGAGCGTGTATTTTGAGCCGAATTCTGACTCTCTGCACCTATTTTCAATTTCAAATTACGACTTTTTATACCAAAAATAAGCCAATTACTGAAAACGTCGATGGGTCATACTTTGCCCAAACCCCCCTGCAGTTTTTAAAATGTCTGAAATATCGAAATTTTGACTCATGAGCATGATTTTTTATCCGAATTCTGACTCTCTGCACCTAATTTCAGTTTCAAATTACGACTTTTTAGACCGAAAATATGCCAATTACTGAAAACGGTGATGGGTCATATTTTGCCCAAACCCCCCTGCAGTTTTCAAAATGTCTTAAATGTCGGAAATTTGACTCCTGAGCGTGACTTTTGAGCCGAATTCTGACTCTCTGCACCAATTTTCAGTTTCAAATTACGAAGTTTCATACCGAAAATATGCCAATTAATGTAAACGGCGAGGGTCATATTTTGCCCAAACCCCCCTGCAGTTTTCAAAATGACTGAAATGTCGGAAATTTGACTCCTGAGCGTGATTTTTTATGCGATTTCTGACTCTCTGCACCTATTTTCAGTTTCAAATTACGACTTTTTATACCGAAAATATGCCAATTACTGAAAAGAGCGATGGGTCATATTTTGCCCAAACCCCCCTGCATTTTTAAAATGTCTGAAATGTTGGAAATTTGACTCCTGAGCGTGATTTTTGAGCCGAATTGTGACTCTCTGCACCTAATTTCAGTTTCAAATTACGACTTTTTATACCGAAAATATGCCAATTACTGAAAACGGTGATGGGTCATATTTTGCCCAAACCCCCCTGCAGTTTTCAAAATGTCTGAAATGTTGGAAATATGACTCCTGAGCGTGATTTTTGAGTCGAATTCTGACTCTCTGCACCTATTTTTAGTTTCAAATTACGACTTTTTATACCGAAAATATGCCAATTACTGAAAACAGCGATGGGTCATATTTTGCCCAAACCCCCCTGCAGTTTTCAAAATGTCTGAAATGTCGGAAATTTGACTCCTGAGCGTGATTTTTGAGCCGAATTCAGACTCTCTGCACCTATTTTCAGTTTCAAATTACGACGTTTCATACCTAAAATATGCCAATTACTGAAAACGGCGATGGGTCATATTATGCCAAAACCCCCCCTGGATTTTTAAAATATCTGAAATGTTGGAAATTTGACTCCTGAGCGTGATTTTTGAGCCGAATCTGACTCTCTGCACCTATTTTCAGTTTCAAATTACGAAGTTTCATACCGAAAATATGCCAATTACTGAAAACAGCGATGGGTCATATTTTGCCCAAACCCCCCTGCAGTTTTTAAAATGTCTAAAATTTGACTCCTGAGCGTGATTTTGTATCCGAATTCTGACTCTCTGCACCTATTTTCAGTTTCAAATTACGACGTTTCATACCGAAAATATGCCAATTACTGTAAACGGCGATGGGTCATATTTTGCCCAAACCCCCCTGCAGTTTTCAAAATATCTGAAATGTTGGAAATTTTACTCCTGAGCGTGATTTTTTATCCGAATTCTGACTTTCTGCACCTAATTTCAGTTTCAAATTACGACTTTTTATACCGAAAATATGCCAATTACTGAAAACGGTGATGGGTCATATTTTGCCCAAACCCCCCTGCAGCTTTCAAAATGTTTGAAATGTTGGAAATATGACTCCTGAGCGGGATTTTTGAGCCGAATTCTGACTCTCTGCACCTATTTTCAGTTTCAAATTACGACGTTTCATACCGAAAATATGCCAATTACTGAAAACGGCGATGGGTCATATTTTGCCCAAACCCCCCTGCAGTTTTGAAAATGTCTGAAATGTCGGAAATTTGACTCCTGAGCATGATTTTTGAGCCAAATTCTGACTCTCTGCACCTATTTTCAGTTTCAAATTACGACTTTTTATACCGATAATATGCCAATTACTGAAAACGGCGATGGGTCATATTTTGCCCAAATCCCCCTGCGGTTTTCAAAATGTATGAAATGTCAAAAATTTGACTCCTGAGCGTGATTTTTGAGCCGAATTCTGACTCTGCACCTATTTTCAGTTTCAAATTACGACGCTTCATACCTAAAATATGCCAATTACTGAAATTGGCGATGGGTCATATTTTGCCCAAACCCCCTTGCAGTTTTCAAAATGTCTGAAATGTCGGAAATTTGACTCATGAGCGTGATTTTTGAGCCGAATTCTGACTCTCTGCACCTATTTTCAGTTTCAAATTACGACGTTTCATACCTAAAATAAGGCAATTACTGAAAACGGCGATGGGTTATATTTTGCACAAACTCCCCTGCAGTTTTTAAAATGTCTGAAATGTCGGAAATTTGACTCCTGAGCGTGATTTTTTAGCTGAATTCTGACTCTCTGCACCTATTTTCAATTTCAAATTACGACTTTTTACACCAAAAATATGCCAATTACTGAAAACAGCGATGGGTCATACTTTGTCCAAACCCCCCTGCAGTTTTTAAAATGTCTGAAATGTCGGAAATTTGACTCCTGAGCGTGATCTTTTATCCGAATTCTGACTCTCTGCACCTATTTTCAGTTTCAAATTATGACTTTTCATACCACAAAATATGCCAATTACTGAAAACGGCGATGGGTCATATTTTGGCCAAACCCCCCTGCAGTTTTCAAAACGTCTGAAATGCCGGAAATTTGACTCCTGAGCGTGATTTTTTATCCGAATGCTGACTCTCTGCACCTATTTTCAGTTTCAAATTACGACTTTTTATACCGAAAATATGCCAATTACTGAAAACGGCGATGGGTCATATTTTGCCCAAACTCCCCTGCAGTTTTCAAAATGTCTGAAATGTCGGAAATTTGACTCCTGAGCGTGATTTTTAAGCCGAATTCTGACTCTCTGCACCTATTTTCAGTTTCAAATTACGACGTTTCATACCTAAAATAAGGCAATTACTGAAAACGGCGATGGGTCATATTTTGCACAAACTCCCCTGCAGTTTTTAAAATGTCTGAAATTTCGGAAATTTGACTCCTGAGCGTGTATTTTGAGCCGAATTCTGACTCTCTGCACCTATTTTCAATTTCAAATTACGACTTTTTATACCAAAAATAAGCCAATTACAGAAAACGTCGATGGGTCATAATTTGCCCAAACACCCCTGCAGTTTTTAAAATGTCTGAAATATCGGAAATTTGACTCATGAGCATGATTTTTTATCCGAATTCTGACTCTCTGCACCTAATTTCAGTTTCAAATTACGACTTTTTAGACCGAAAATGTGCCAATTACTTTAAACGGTGATGGGTCATATTTTGCCCAAACCCCCCTGCAGTTTTCAAAATGTCTTAAATGTCGGAAATTTGACTCCTGAGCGTGACTTTTGAGCCGAATTCTGACTCTCTGCACCATTTTCAGTTTCAAATTACGAAGTTTCATACCGAAAATATGCCAATTAATGTAAACGGCGAGGGCCATATTTTGCCCAAACCCCCCTGCAGTTTTCAAAATGACTGAAATGTCGGAAATTTGACTCCTGAGCGTGATTTTTTATGCGATTTCTGACTCTCTGCACCTATTTTCAGTTTCAAATTACGACTTTTTATACCGAAAATATGCCAATTACTGAAAACAGCGATGGGTCATATTTTGCCCAAACCCCCCTGCATTTTTAAAATGTCTGAAATGTTGGAAATTTGACTCCTGAGCGTGATTTTTGAGCCGAATTCTGACTCTCTGCACCTAATTTCAGTTTCAAATTACGACTTTTTATACCGAAAATATGCTTATTACTGAAAACGGTGATGGGTCATATTTTGCCCAAACCCCCCTGCAGTTTTCAAAATGTCTGAAATGTTGGAAATATGACTCCTGAGCGTGATTTTTGAGCCGAATTCTGACTCTCTGCACCTATTTTTAGTTTCAAATTATGACGTTTCATACCAAAAATATGCCAATTACTTTAAACGGCGATGGGTCATATTTTGCCCAAATCCCCCTGCAGTATTGAAAATGTCTGAAATGTCGGAAATTTGACTCCTGAGCGTGATGTTTTTGCCAAATTCTGACTCTTTGCACCTATTTTCAGTTTCAAATTACGACTTTTTATACCGATAATATGCCAATTACTGAAAACGGCGATGGGTCATATTTTGCCCAAATCCCCCTGCAGTTTTCAAAATGTGTGAAATGTCGGAAATTTGACTCCTGAGCGTGATTTTTGAGCCGAATTCTGACTCTGCACCTATTTTCAGTTTCAAATTACGACGCTTCATACCTAAAATATGCCAATTACTGAAATTGGCGATGGGTCATATTTTGCCCAAACCCCCTTGCAGTTTTCAAAATGTCTGAAATGTCGGAAATTTGACTCATGAGCGTGATTTTTGAGCCGAATTCTGACTCTCTGCACCTATTTTCAGTTTCAAATTACGACGTTTCATACCTAAAATAAGGCAATTACTGAAAACGGCGATGGGTTATATTTTGCACAAACTCCCCTGCAGTTTTTAAAATGTCTGAAATGTCGGAAATTTGACTCCTGAGCGTGATTTTTTAGCTGAATTCTGACTCTCTGCACCTATTTTCAATTTCAAATTACGACTTTTTCCACCAAAAATATGCCAATTACTGAAAACAGCGATGGGTCATACTTTGCCCAAACCCCCCTGCAGTTTTTAAAATGTCTGAAATGTCGGAAATTTGACTCCTGAGCGTGATCTTTTATCCGAATTCTGACTCTCTGCACCTATTTTCAGTTTCAAATTATGACTTTTCATACCAAAAAATATGCCAATTACTGAAAACGGCGATGGGTCATATTTTGGCCAAACCCCCCTGCAGTTTTCAAAACGTCTGAAATGCCGGAAATTTGACTCCTGAGCGTGATTTTTTATCCGAATGCTGACTCTCTGCACCTATTTTCAGTTTCAAATTACGACTTTTTATACCGAAAATATGCCAATTACTGAAAACGGCGATGGGTCATATTTTGCCCAAACTCCCCTGCAGTTTTCAAAATGTCTGAAATGTCGGAAATTTGACTCCTGAGCGTGATTTTTAAGCCGAATTCTGACTCTCTGCACCTATTTTCAGTTTCAAATTACGACGTTTCATACCTAAAATAAGGCAATTACTGAAAACGGCGATGGGTCATATTTTGCACAAACTCCCCTGCAGTTTTTAAAATGTCTGAAATTTCGGAAATTTGACTCCTGAGCGTGTATTTTGAGCCGAATTCTGACTCTCTGCACCTATTTTCAATTTCAAATTACGACTTTTTATACCCAAAATAAGCCAATTACTGAAAACGTCGATGGGTCATACTTTGCCCAAACCCCCCTGCAGTTTTAAAAATGTCTGAAATATCGGAAATTTGACTCATGAGCATGATTTTTTATCCGAATTCTGACTCTCTGCACCTAATTTCAGTTTCAAATTACGACTTTTTAGACCGAAAATATGCCAATTACTGAAAACGGTGATGGGTCATATTTTGCCCAAACCCCCCTGCAGTTTTCAAAATGTCTTAAATGTCGGAAATTTGACTCCTGAGCGTGACTTTTGAGCCGAATTCTGACTCTCTGCACCAATTTTCAGTTTCAAATTACGAAGTTTCATACCGAAAATATGCCAATTAATGTAAACGGCGAGGGTCATATTTTGCCCAAACCCCCCTGCAGTTTTCAAAATGACTGAAATGTCGGAAATTTGACTCCTGAGCGTGATTTTTTATGCGATTTCTGACGCTCTGCATCTATTTTCAGTTTCAAATTACGACTTTTTATACCGAAAATATGCCAATTACTGAAAACAGCGATGGGTCATATTTTGCCCAAACCCCCCTGCATTTTTAAAATGTCTGAAATGTTGGAAATTTGACTCCTGAGCGTGATTTTTGAGCCGAATTGTGACTCTCTGCACCTAATTTCAGTTTCAAATTACGACTTTTTATACCGAAAATATGCCAATTACTGAAAACGGTGATGGGTCATATTTTGCCCAAACCCCCCTGCAGTTTTCAAAATGTCTGAAATGTTGGAAATATGACTCCTGAGCGTGATTTTTGAGTCGAATTCTGACTCTCTGCACCTATTTTTAGTTTCAAATTACGACTTTTTATACCGAAAATATGCCAATTACTGAAAACAGCGATGGGTCATATTTTGCCCAAACCCCCCTGCAGTTTTCAAAATGTCTGAAATGTCGGAAATTTGACTCCTGAGCGTGATTTTTGAGCCGAATTCAGACTCTCTGCACCTATTTTCAGTTTCAAATTACGACGTTTCATACCTAAAATATGCCAATTACTGAAAACGGCGATGGGTCATATTATGCCAAAACCCCCCCTGGATTTTTAAAATATCTGAAATGTTGGAAATTTGACTCCTGAGCGTGATTTTTGAGCCGAATCTGACTCTCTGCACCTATTTTCAGTTTCAAATTACGAAGTTTCATACCGAAAATATGCCAATTACTGAAAACAGCGATGGGTCATATTTTGCCCAAAACCCCCTGCAGTTTTTAAAATGTCTAAAATTTGACTCCTGAGCGTGATTTTGTATCCGAATTCTGACTCTCTGCACCTATTTTCAGTTTCAAATTACGACGTTTCATACCGAAAATATGCCAATTACTGTAAACGGCGATGGGTCATATTTTGCCCAAACCCCCCTGCAGTTTTCAAAATATCTGAAATGTTGGAAATTTTACTCCTGAGCGTGATTTTTTATCCGAATTCTGACTTTCTGCACCTAATTTCAGTTTCAAATTACGACTTTTTATACCGAAAATATGCCAATTACTGAAAACGGTGATGGGTCATATTTTGCCCAAACCCCCCTGCAGCTTTCAAAATGTTTGAAATGTTCGAAATATGACTCCTGAGCGGGATTTTTGAGCCGAATTCTGACTCTCTGCACCTATTTTCAGTTTCAAATTACGACGTTTCATACCGAAAATATGCCAATTACTGAAAACGGCGATGGGTCATATTTTGCCCAAACCCCCCTGCAGTTTTGAAAATGTCTGAAATGTCGGAAATTTGACTCCTGAGCATGATTTTTGAGCCAAATTCTGACTCTCTGCACCTATTTTCAGTTTCAAATTACGACTTTTTATACCGATAATATGCCAATTACTGAAAACGGCGATGGGTCATATTTTGCCCAAATCCCCCTGCAGTTTTCAAAATGTATGAAATGTAAAAAATTTGACTCCTGAGCGTGATTTTTGAGCCGAATTCTGACTCTGCACCTATTTTCAGTTTCAAATTACGACGCTTCATACCTAAAATATGCCAATTACTGAAATTGGCGATGGGTCATATTTTGCCCAAACCCCCTTGCAGTTTTCAAAATGTCTGAAATGTCGGAAATTTGACTCATGAGCGTGATTTTTGAGCCGAATTCTGACTCTCTGCACCTATTTTCAGTTTCCATTTACGACGTTTCATACCTAAAATAAGGCAATTACTGAAAACGGCGATGGGTTATATTTTGCACAAACTCCCCTGCAGTTTTTAAAATGTCTGAAATGTCGGAAATTTGACTCCTGAGCGTGATTTTTTAGCTGAATTCTGACTCTCTGCACCTATTTTCAATTTCAAATTACGACTTTTTACACCAAAAATATGCCAATTACTGAAAACAGCGATGGGTCATACTTTGCCCAAACCCCCCTGCAGTTTTTAAAATGTCTGAAATGTCGGAAATTTGACTCCTGAGCATGATCTTTTATCTGAATTCTGACTCTCTGCACCTATTTTCAGTTTCAAATTATGACTTTTCATACCAAAAAATATGCCAATTACTGAAAACGGCGATGGGTCATATTTTGGCCAAACCCCCCTGCAGTTTTCAAAACGTCTGAAATGCCGGAAATTTGACTCCTGAGCGTGATTTTTTATCCGAATGCTGACTCTCTGCACCTATTTTCAGTTTCAAATTACGACTTTTTATACCGAAAATATGCCAATTACTGAAAACGGCGATGGGTCATATTTTGCCCAAACTCCCCTGCAGTTTTCAAAATGTCTGAAATGTCGGAAATTTGACTCCTGAGCGTGATTTTTAAGCCGAATTCTGACTCTCTGCACCTATTTTCAGTTTCAAATTACGACGTTTCATACCTAAAATAAGGCAATTACTGAAAACGGCGATGGGTCATATTTTGCACAAACTCCCCTGCAGTTTTTAAAATGTCTGAAATTTCGGAAATTTGACTCCTGAGCGTGTATTTTGAGCCGAATTCTGACTCTCTGCACCTATTTTCAATTTCAAATTACGACTTTTTATACCAAAAATAAGCCAATTACTGAAAACGTCGATGGGTCATACTTTGCCCAAACCCCCCTGCAGTTTTTAAAATGTCTGAAATATCGGAAATTTGACTCATGAGCATGATTTTTTATCCGAATTCTGACTCTCTGCACCTAATTTCAGTTTCAAATTACGACTTTTTAGACCGAAAATATGCCAATTACTTTAAACGGTGATGGGTCATATTTTGCCCAAACCCCCCTGCAGTTTTCAAAATGTCTTAAATGTCGGAAATTTGACTCCTGAGCGTGACTTTTGAGCCGAATTCTGACTCTCTGCACCAATTTTCAGTTTCAAATTACGAAGTTTCATACCGAAAATATGCCAATTAATGTAAACGGCGAGGGTCATATTTTGCCCAAACCCCCCTGCAGTTTTCAAAATGACTGAAATGTCGGAAATTTGACTCCTGAGCGTGATTTTTTATGCGATTTCTGACTCTCTGCACCTATTTTCAGTTTCAAATTACGACTTTTTATACCGAAAATATGCCAATTACTGAAAACAGCGATGGGTCATATTTTGCCCAAACCCCCCTGCATTTTTAAAATGTCTGAAATGTTGGAAATTTGACTCCTGAGCGTGATTTTTGAGCCGAATTCTGACTCTCTGCACCTAATTTCAGTTTCAAATTACGACTTTTTATACCGAAAATATGCCAATTACTGAAAACGGTGATGGGTCATATTTTGCCCAAACCCCCCTGCAGTTTTCAAAATGTCTGAAATGTTGGAAATATGACTCCTGAGCGTGATTTTTGAGCCGAATTCTGACTCTCTGCACCTATTTTTAGTTTCAAATTATGACGTTTCATACCAAAAATATGCCAATTACTTTAAACGGCGATGGGTCATATTTTGCCCAAATCCCCCTGCAGTATTGAAAATGTCTGAAATGTCGGAAATTTGACTCCTAAGCGTGATGTTTTTGCCAAATTCTGACTCTTTGCACCTATTTTCAGTTTCAAATTACGACTTTTTATACCGATAATATGCCAATTACTGAAAACGGCGATGGGTCATATTTTGCCCAAATCCCCCTGCAGTTTTCAAAATGTGTGAAATGTGGGAAATTTGACTCCTGAGCGTGATTTTTGAGCCGAATTCTGACTCTGCACCTATTTTCAGTTTCAAATTACGACGCTTCATACCTAAAATATGCCAATTACTGAAATTGGCGATGGGTCATATTTTGCCCAAACCCCCTTGCAGTTTTCAAAATGTCTGAAATGTCGGAAATTTGACTCCTGAGCGTGATTTTTAAGCCGAATTCTGACTCTCTGCACCTATTTTCAGTTTCAAATTACGACGTTTCATACCTAAAATAAGGCAATTACTGAAAACGGCGATAGCTCATATTTTGCACAAACTCCCCTGCAGTTTTTAAAATGTCTGAAATTTCGGAAATTTGACTCCTGAGCGTGATTTTTGAGCCGAATTCTGACTCTCTGCACCTATTTTCAATTTCAAATTACTACTTTTTATACCAAAAATAAGCCAATTACTGAAAACGTCGATGGGTCATACTTAGCCCAAACCCCCCTGCAGTTTTAAAAATGTCTGAAATATCGGATATTTGACTCCTGAGCGTGATTTTTTATCCGAATTCTGACTCTCTGCACCTATTTTCAGTTTCAAATTATGACTTTTCATACCAAAAAATATGCCAATTACTGAAAACGGCGATGGGTCATATTTTGGCCAAACCCCCCTGCAGTTTTCAAAATGTCTGAAATGCCGGAAATTTGACTCCTGAGCGTGATTTTTGAGCCGAATTCTGACTCTCTGCACCTATTTTCAGTTTCAAATTACGACGTTTCATACCGAAAATTTGAGAATTACTGAAAACGGCGATGGGTCATATTTTGCCCAAACCCCCCTGCAGTTTTGAAAATGTCTGAAATGTCGGAAATTTGACTCCTGAGCGTGATTTTTGAGCCAAATTCTGACTCTCAGCACCTATTTTCAGTTTCAAATTACGACTTTTTATACCGAAAATATGCCAATTACTGAAAACGGCGATGGGTCATATTTTGCCCAAACCCCCCTGCAGTTTTGAAAATGTCTGAAATGTCGGAAATTTGACTCCTGAGCATGATTTTTGAGCCAAATTCTGACTCTCTGCACCTATTTTCAGTTTCAAATTACGACTTTTTATACCGATAATATGCCAATTACTGAAAACGGCGATGGGTCATATTTTGCCCAAATCCCCCTGCAGTTTTCAAAATGTATGAAATGTAAAAAATTTGACTCCTGAGCGTGATTTTTGAGCCGAATTCTGACTCTGCACCTATTTTCAGTTTCAAATTACGACGCTTCATACCTAAAATATGCCAATTACTGAAATTGGCGATGGGTCATATTTTGCCCAAACCCCCTTGCAGTTTTCAAAATGTCTGAAATGTCGGAAATTTGACTCATGAGCGTGATTTTTGAGCCGAATTCTGACTCTCTGCACCTATTTTCAGTTTCCATTTACGACGTTTCATACCTAAAATAAGGCAATTACTGAAAACGGCGATGGGTTATATTTTGCACAAACTCCCCTGCAGTTTTTAAAATGTCTGAAATGTCGGAAATTTGACTCCTGAGCGTGATTTTTTAGCTGAATTCTGACTCTCTGCACCTATTTTCAATTTCAAATTACGACTTTTTACACCAAAAATATGCCAATTACTGAAAACAGCGATGGGTCATACTTTGCCCAAACCCCCCTGCAGTTTTTAAAATGTCTGAAATGTCGGAAATTTGACTCCTGAGCATGATCTTTTATCCGAATTCTGACTCTCTGCACCTATTTTCAGTTTCAAATTATGACTTTTCATACCAAAAAATATGCCAATTACTGAAAACGGCGATGGGTCATATTTTGGCCAAACCCCCCTGCAGTTTTCAAAACGTCTGAAATGCCGGAAATTTGACTCCTGAGCGTGATTTTTTATCCGAATGCTGACTCTCTGCACCTATTTTCAGTTTCAAATTACGACTTTTTATACCGAAAATATGCCAATTACTGAAAACGGCGATGGGTCATATTTTGCCCAAACTCCCCTGCAGTTTTCAAAATGTCTGAAATGTCGGAAATTTGACTCCTGAGCGTGATTTTTAAGCCGAATTCTGACTCTCTGCACCTATTTTCAGTTTCAAATTACGACGTTTCATACCTAAAATAAGGCAATTACTGAAAACGGCGATGGGTCATATTTTGCACAAACTCCCCTGCAGTTTTTAAAATGTCTGAAATTTCGGAAATTTGACTCCTGAGCGTGTATTTTGAGCCGAATTCTGACTCTCTGCACCTATTTTCAATTTCAAATTACGACTTTTTATACCAAAAATAAGCCAATTACTGAAAACGTCGATGGGTCATACTTTGCCCAAACCCCCCTGCAGTTTTTAAAATGTCTGAAATATCGGAAATTTGACTCATGAGCATGATTTTTTATCCGAATTCTGACTCTCTGCACCTAATTTCAGTTTCAAATTACGACTTTTTAGACCGAAAATATGCCAATTACTTTAAACGGTGATGGGTCATATTTTGCCCAAACCCCCCTGCAGTTTTCAAAATGTCTTAAATGTCGGAAATTTGACTCCTGAGCGTGACTTTTGAGCCGAATTCTGACTCTCTGCACCAATTTTCAGTTTCAAATTACGAAGTTTCATACCGAAAATATGCCAATTAATGTAAACGGCGAGGGTCATATTTTGCCCAAACCCCCCTGCAGTTTTCAAAATGACTGAAATGTCGGAAATTTGACTCCTGAGCGTGATTTTTTATGCGATTTCTGACTCTCTGCACCTATTTTCAGTTTCAAATTACGACTTTTTATACCGAAAATATGCCAATTACTGAAAACAGCGATGGGTCATATTTTGCCCAAACCCCCTGCATTTTTAAAATGTCTGAAATGTTGGAAATTTGACTCCTGAGCGTGATTTTTGAGCCGAATTCTGACTCTCTGCACCTAATTTCAGTTTCAAATTACGACTTTTTATACCGAAAATATGCCAATTACTGAAAACGGTGATGGGTCATATTTTGCCCAAACCCCCCTGCAGTTTTCAAAATGTCTGAAATGTTGGAAATATGACTCCTGAGCGTGATTTTTGAGCCGAATTCTGACTCTCTGCACCTATTTTTAGTTTCAAATTATGACGTTTCATACCAAAAATATGCCAATTACTTTAAACGGCGATGGGTCATATTTTGCCCAAATCCCCCTGCAGTATTGAAAATGTCTGAAATGTCGGAAATTTGACTCCTAAGCGTGATGTTTTTGCCAAATTCTGACTCTTTGCACCTATTTTCAGTTTCAAATTACGACTTTTTATACCGATAATATGCCAATTACTGAAAACGGCGATGGGTCATATTTTGCCCAAATCCCCCTGCAGTTTTCAAAATGTGTGAAATGTGGGAAATTTGACTCCTGAGCGTGATTTTTGAGCCGAATTCTGACTCTGCACCTATTTTCAGTTTCAAATTACGACGCTTCATACCTAAAATATGCCAATTACTGAAATTGGCGATGGGTCATATTTTGCCCAAACCCCCTTGCAGTTTTCAAAATGTCTGAAATGTCGGAAATTTGACTCCTGAGCGTGATTTTTAAGCCGAATTCTGACTCTCTGCACCTATTTTCAGTTTCAAATTACGACGTTTCATACCTAAAATAAGGCAATTACTGAAAACGGCGATAGCTCATATTTTGCACAAACTCCCCTGCAGTTTTTAAAATGTCTGAAATTTCGGAAATTTGACTCCTGAGCGTGATTTTTGAGCCGAATTCTGACTCTCTGCACCTATTTTCAATTTCAAATTACTACTTTTTATACCAAAAATAAGCCAATTACTGAAAACGTCGATGGGTCATACTTAGCCCAAACCCCCCTGCAGTTTTAAAAATGTCTGAAATATCGGATATTTGACTCCTGAGCGTGATTTTTTATCCGAATTCTGACTCTCTGCACCTATTTTCAGTTTCAAATTATGACTTTTCATACCAAAAAATATGCCAATTACTGAAAACGGCGATGGGTCATATTTTGGCCAAACCCCCCTGCAGTTTTCAAAATGTCTGAAATGCCGGAAATTTGACTCCTGAGCGTGATTTTTGAGCCGAATTCTGACTCTCTGCACCTATTTTCAGTTTCAAATTACGACGTTTCAAACCGAAAATATGAGAATTACTGAAAACGGCGATGGGTCATATTTTGCCCAAACCCCCCTGCAGTTTTGAAAATGTCTGAAATGTCGGAAATTTGACTCCTGAGCGTGATTTTTGAGCCAAATTCTGACTCTCAGCACCTATTTTCAGTTTCAAATTACGACTTTTTATACCGAAAATATGCCAATTACTGAAAACAGCGATGGGTCATATTTTGCCCAAACCCCCCTGCATTTTTAAAATGTCTGAAATGTTGGAAATTTGACTCCTGAGCGTGATTTTTGAGTCGAATACTGACTCTCTGCACCTAATTTCAGTTTCAAATTACGACTTTTTATACCGAAAATATGCCAATTACTGAAAACGGTGATGGGTCATATTTTGCCCAAACCCCCCTGCAGTTTTCAAAATGTCTGAAATGTTGGAAATATGACTCCAGAGCGTGTTTTTTGAGCCGAATTCTGACTCTCTGCACCTATTTTTAGTTTCAAATTATGACGTTTCATACCAAAAATATGCCAATTACTTTAAACGGCGATGGGTCATATTTTGCCCAAATCCCCCTGCAGTATTGAAAATGTCTGAAATGTCGGAAATTTGACTCCTGAGCGTGATTTTTTTGCCAAATTCTGACTCTTTGCACCTATTTTCAGTTTCAAATTACGACTTTTTATACCGATAATATGCCAATTACTGAAAACGGCGATGGGTCATATTTTGCCCAAATCCCCCTGCAGTTTTCAAAATGTGTGAAATGTCGGAAATTTGACTCCTGAGCGTGATTTTTGAGCCGAATTCTGACTCTGCACCTATTTTCAGTTTCAAATTACGACGCTTCATACCTAAAATATGCCAATTACTGAAATTGGCGATGGGTCATATTTTGCCCAAACCCCCTTGCAGTTTTCAAAATGTCTGAAATGTCGGAAATTTGACTCCTGAGCGTGATTTTTAAGCCGAATTCTGACTCTCTGCACCTATTTTCAGTTTCAAATTACGACGTTTCATACCTAAAATAAGGCAATTACTGAAAACGGCGATAGGTCATATTTTGCACAAACTCCCCTGCAGTTTTTAAAATGTCTGAAATTTCGGAAATTTGACTCCTGAGCGTGATTTTTGAGCCGAATTCTGACTCTCTGCACCTATTTTCAATTTCAAATTACTACTTTTTATACCAAAAATAAGCCAATTACTGAAAACGTCGATGGGTCATACTTAGCCCAAACCCCCCTGCAGTTTTTAAAATGTCTGAAATATCGGATATTTGACTCCTGAGCGTGATTTTTTATCCGAATTCTGACTCTCTGCACCTATTTTCAGTTTCAAATTATGACTTTTCATACCAAAAAATATGCCAATTACTGAAATCGGCGATGGGTCATATTTTGGCCAAACCCCCCTGCAGTTTTCAAAATGTCTGAAATGCCGGAAATTTGACTCCTGAGCGTGATTTTTGAGCCGAATTCTGACTCTCTGCACCTATTTTCAGTTTCAAATTACGACGTTTCATACCGAAAATATGAGAATTACTGAAAACGGCGATGGGTCATATTTTGCCCAAACCCCCCTGCAGTTTTGAAAATGTCTGAAATGTCGGAAATTTGACTCCTGAGCGTGATTTTTGAGCCAAATCCTGACTCTCTGCACCTATTTTCAGTTTCAAATTACGACTTTTTATACCGATAATATGCCAATTACTGAAAACGGCGATGGGTCATATTTTGCCCAAATCCCCCTGCAGTTTTCAAAATGTCTGAAATGTCGGAAATTCGACTCCTGAGCGTGATTTTTGAGCCGAATTCTGACTCTGCACCTATTTTCAGTTTAAAATTACGAAGTTTCATACCTAAAATATGCCAATTACTGAAATTGGCGATGGGTCATATTTTGCCCAAACCCCCTTGCAGTTTTCAAAATGTCTGAAATGTCAGAAATTTGACTCATGAGCGTGATTTTTGAGCCGAATTCTGACTCTCTGCACCTATTTTCAATTTCAAATTACGACTTTTTATACCAAAAATATGCCAATTACTGAAAACGGCGATGGGTCATACTTTGCCCAAACCCCCCTGCAGTTTTTAAAATATCTGAAATGTCGGAAATTTGACTCCTGAATGTGATCTTTTATCCGAATTCTGACTCTCTGCACCTATTTTCAGTTTCAAATTATGACTTTTCATACCAAATTATATGCCAATTACTGAAAACGGCGATGGGTCATATTTTGCCCAAACCCCCCTGCAGTTTTGAAAATGTCTGAAATGTCGGAAATTTGACTCCTGAGCGTGATTTTTGAGCCAAAATTCTGACTCTCTGCACCTATTTTCAGTTTCAAATTACGACTTTTTATACTGATAATATGCCAATTACTGAAAACGGCGATGGGTTATATTTTGCCCAAATCCCCCTGCAGTTTTTAAAATGTCTGAAATGTCGGAAATTTGACTCCTGAGCGTGATTTTTGAGCCGAATTCTGACTCTGCACCTATTTTCAGTTTCAAATTACGACGTTTCATACCTAAAATATGCCAATTACTGAAATTGGCGATGGGTCATATTTTGCCCAAACCCCCCTGCAGTTTTCAAAATGTCTTAAATGTCGGAAATTTGACTCCAGAGCGTGATTTTTGAGCCGAATTCTGACTCTCTGCACCTATTTTCAGTTTCAAATTGCGAAGTTTCATACCGAAAATATGCTAATTAATGTAAACGGCGAGGGTCATATTTTGCCCAAACCCCCCTGCAGTTTTCAAAATGTCTGAAATGTCGGAAATTTGACTGCTGAGCGTGATTTTTTATCCGAATTCTGACTCTCTGCACCTATTTTCAGTTTCAAATTACGACTTTTTATACCGAAAATATGCCAATTACTGAAAACAGCGATGGGTCATATTTTGCCCAAACCCCCCTGCAGTTTTCAAAATGTCTGAAATGTCGGAAATTTGACTCCTGAGCGCGATTTTTGAGCCGAATTCTGACTCTCTGCACCTATTTTCAGTTTCAAATTACGACGTTTCATACCTAAAATATGCCAATTACTGAAAACGGCGATGGGTCATATTATGCCAAAACACCCCCTGCATTTTTAAAATGTCTGAAATGTTGGAAATTTGACTCCTGAGCGTGATTTTTTAGCCGAATTCTGACTCTCTGCACCTATTTTCAGTTTCAAATTACGAAGTTTCATACCGAAAATATGCCAATTACTGAAAACGGCGATGGGTCATATTATGCCAAAACACCCCCTGCATTTTTAAAATGTCTGAAATGTTGGAAATTTGACTCCTGAGCGTGATTTTTTATCTGAATTCTGACTCTCTGCACCTAATTTCAGTTTCAAATTACGACTTTTTATACCGAAAATATGCCAATTACTGAAAACGGTGATGGGTCATATTTTGCCCAAACCCCCCTGCAGTTTTTAAAATGTCTGAAATGTTGGAAATATGACCCCTGAGCGTGATTTTTGAGCCGAATTCTGACTCTCTGCACCTATTTTCAGTTTCAAATTATGACGTTTCTTACCAAAAATATGCCAATTACTGTAAACGGAGATGGGTCATATTATGCCCAAATCCCCCTGCAGTTTTCAAAATGTCTGAAATGTCGGAAATTTGACTCCTGAGCGTGATTTTTGTGCCGAATTCTGACTCTGCACCTATTTTCAGTTTCAAATTACGACGTTTCATACCTAAAATATGCCAATTACAGAAATTGGCGTTGGGTCATATTTTGCCCAAACCCCCTTGCAGTTTTCAAAATGTCTGAAATGTCGGAAATTTGACTCCTGAGCGTGATTTTTGAGCCGAATTCTGACTCTCTGCACCTATTTTCAGTTTCAAATTACGACGTTTCATGCCTAAAATAAGGCAATTACTGAAAACGGCGATGGGTCATATTTTGCACAAACTCCCCTGCAGTTTTTAAAAGTCTGAAATGTCGGAAATTTGACTCCTGAGCGTGATTTTTGAGCCGAATTCTGACTCTCTGCACCTATTTTCAATTTCAAATTACTACTTTTTATACCACAAATATGCCAATTACTGAAAACGGCGATGGGTCATACTTTGCCCAAACCCCCCTGCAGTTTTTAAAATATCTGAAATGTCGGAAATTTGACTCCTGAGCGTGATCTTTTATCCGAATTCTGACTCTCTGCACCTATTTTCAGTTTCAAATTATGACTTTTAATACCAAAAAATATGCCAATTATTGAAAACGGCGATGGGTCATATTTTGGCCAAACCCCCCTGCAGTTTTCAAAATGTCTGAAATGCCGGAAATTTGACTCATTAGCGTGATTTTTTATCCGAATTCTGACTCTCTGTACCTATCTTCAGTTTCAAATTACGACTTTTTATACCGAAAATATGCCAATTACTGAAAACGGCGATGGGTCATATTTTGCCCAAACCCCCCTGCAGTTTTGAAAATGTCTGAACTGTCGGAAATTTGACTCCTGAGCGTGATTTTTGAGCCAAATTCTGACTCTCTGCACCTATTTTCAGTTTCAAATTACGACTTTTTATACCGATAATATGCCAATTACTGAAAACGGCGATGGGTTATATTTTGCCCAAATCCCCCTGCAGTTTTTAAAATGTCTGAAATGTCGGAAATTTGACTCCTGAGCGTGATTTTTGAGACGAATTCTGACTCTGCACCTATTTTCAGTTTCAAATTACGACGTTTCATACCTAAAATATGCCAATTACTGAAATTGGCGATGGGTCATATTTTGCCCAAACCCCCCTGCAGTTTTCAAAATGTCATAAATGTCGGAAATTTGACTCCAGAGCGTGATTTTTGAGCCGAATTCTGACTCTCTGCACCTATTTTCAGTTTCAAATTGCGAAGTTTCACACCGAAAATATGCTAATTAATGTAAACGGCGAGGGTCATATTTTGCCCAAACCCCCCTGCAGTTTTCAAAATGTCTGAAATGTCGGAAATTTGACTGCTGAGCGTGATTTTTTATCCGAATTCTGACTCTCTGCACCTATTTTCAGTTTCAAATTACGACTTTTTATACCGAAAATATGCCAATTACTGAAAACAGCGATGGGTCATATTTTGCCCAAACCCCCCTGCAGTTTTCAAAATGTCTGAAATGTCGGAAATTTGACTCCTGAGCGCGATTTTTGAGCCGAATTCTGACTCTCTGCACCTATTTTCAGTTTCAAATTACGACGTTTCATACCTAAAATATGCCAATTACTGAAAACGGCGATGGGTCATATTATGCCAAAACACCCCCTGCATTTTTAAAATGTCTGAAATGTTGGAAATTTGACTCCTGAGCGTGATTTTTGAGCCGAATTCTGACTCTCTGCACCTATTTTCAGTTTCAAATTACGAAGTTTCATACCGAAAATATGCCAATTACTGAAAACGGCGATGGGTCATATTATGCCAAAACACCCCCTGCATTTTTAAAATGTCTGAAATGTTGGAAATTTGACTCCTGAGCGTGATTTTTTATCCGAATTCTGACTCTCTGCACCTAATTTCAGTTTCAAATTACGACTTTTTATACCGAAAATATGCCAATTACTGAAATTGGCGTTGGGTCATATTTTGCCCAAACCCCCTTGCAGTTTTCAAAATGTCTGAAATGTCGGAAATTTGACTCCTGAGCGTGATTTTTGAGCCGAATTCTGACTCTCTGCACCTATTTTCAGTTTCAAATTACGACGTTTCATGCCTAAAATAAGGCAATTACTGAAAACGGCGATGGGTCATATTTTGCACAAACTCCCCTGCAGTTTTTAAAAGTCTGAAATGTCGGAAATTTGACTCCTGAGCGTGATTTTTGAGCCGAATTCTGACTCTCTGCACCTATTTTCAATTTCAAATTACGACTTTTTATACCAAAAATATGCCAATTACTGAAAACGGCGATGGGTCATACTTTGCCCAAACCCCCCTGCAGTTTTTAAAATGTCTGAAATGTCGGAAATTTGACTCCTTAGCGTGATCTTTTATCCGAATTCTGACTCTCTGCACCTATTTTCAGTTTCAAATTATGACTTTTAATACCAAAAAATATGCCAATTACTGAAAACGGCGATGGGTCATATTTTGGCCAAACCCCCCTACAGTTTTCAAAATGTCTGAAATGCCGGAAATTTGACTCATTAGCGTGATTTTTTATCCGAATTCTGACTCTCTGTACCTATCTTCAGTTTCAAATTACGACTTTTTATACCGAAAATATGCCAATTACTGAAAACAGCGATGGGTCATATTTTGCCCAAACCCCCCTGCAGTTTTCAAAATGTCTGAAATGTCGGAAATTTGACTCCTGAGCGCGATTTTTGAGCCGAATTCTGACTCTCTGCACCTATTTTCAGTTTCAAATTACGAGGTTTCATACCTAAAATATGCCAATTACTGAAAACGGCGATGGGTCATATTATGCCAAAACCCCCCCTGCATTTTTAAAATGTCTGAAATGTTGGAAATTTGACTCCTGAGCGTGATTTTTGAGCCGAATTCTGACTCTCTGCACCTAATTTCAGTTTCAAATTACGACTTTTTATACCGAAAATATGCCAATTACTGAAAACGGTGATGGGTCATATTTTGCCCAAACCCCCCTGCAGTTTTTAAAATGTCTGAAATGTTGGAAATATGACTCCTGAGCGTGATTTTTGAGCCGAATTCTGACTCTCTGCACCTATTTTCAGTTTCAAATTATGACGTTTCATACCAAAAATATGCCAATTACTGTAAACGGCGATGGGTCATATTTTGCCAAAATCCCCCAGCAGTTTTCAAAATGTCTGAAATGTCGGAAATTTGACTCCTGAGCGTGATTTTTGTGCCGAATTCTGACTCTGCACCTATTTTCAGTTTCAAATTACGACGTTTCATACCTAAAATATGCCAATTACTGAAATTGGCGTTGGGTCATATTTTGCCCAAACCCCCTTGCAGTTTTCAAAATGTCTGAAATGTCGGAAATTTGACTCCTGAGCGTGATTTTTGAGCCGAATTCTGACTCTCTGCACCTATTTTCAGTTTCAAATTACGACGTTTCATACCTAAAATAAGGCAATTACTGAAAACGGCGATGGGTCATATTTTGCACAAACTCCCCTGCAGTTTTTAAAAGTCTGAAATGTCGGAAATTTGACTCCTGAGCGTGATTTTTGAGCCGAATTCTGACTCTCTGCACCTATTTTCAATTTCAAATTACGACTTTTTATACAAAAAATATGCCAATTACTGAAAACGGCGATGGGTCATACTTCGCCCAAACCCCCCTGCAGTTTTTAAAATGTCTGAAATGTCGGAAATTTGACTCCTGATCGTGATCTTTTATCCGAATTCTGACTCTCTGCACCTATTTTCAGTTTCAAATTATGACTTTTAATACCAAAAAATATGCCAATTACTGAAAACGGCGATGGGTCATATTTTGGCCAAACCCCCCTGCAGTTTTCAAAATGTCTGAAATGCCGGAAATTTGACTCATTAGCGTGATTTTTTATCCGAATTCTGACTCTCTGCACCTATCTTCAGTTTCAAATTACGACTTTTTATACCGAAAATATGCCAATTACTGAAAACAGCGATGGGTCATATTTTGCCCAAACCCCCCTGCAGTTTTCAAAATGTCTGAAATGTCGAAAATTTGACTCCTGAGCGCGATTTTTGAGCCGAATTCTGACTCTCTGCACCTATTTTCAGTTTCAAATTACGACGTTTCATACCTAAAATATGCCAATTACTGAAAACGGCGATGGGTCATATTATGCCAAAACCCCCCCTGCATTTTTAAAATGTCTGAAATGTTGGAAATTTGACTCCTGAGCGTGATTTTTGAGCCGAATTCTGACTCTCTGCATCTATTTTCAGTTTTAAATTACGAAGTTTCATACCGAAAATATGCCAATTACTGAAAACGGCGATGGGTCATATTTTGCCCAAACCCCCCTGCAGTTTTTAAAATGTCTAAAATGTCGGAAATTTGACTCCTGAGCGTGATTTTTTATCCGAATTCTGACTCTCTGCACCTAATTTCAGTTTCAAATTACGAATTTTTATACCGAAAATATGCCAATTACTGAAAACGGTGATGGGTCATATTTTGCCCAAACCCCCCCTGCAGTTTTTAAAATGTCTGAAATGTTGGAAATATGACTCCTGAGCGTGATTTTTGAGCCGAATTCTGACTCTCTGCACCTATTTTCAGTTTCAAATTATGACGTTTCATACCAAAAATATGCCAATTACTGTAAACGGCGATGGGTCATATTTTGCCCAAATCCCCCTGCAGTTTTCAAAATGTCTGAAATGTCGGAAATTTGACTCCTGAGCGTGATTTTTGTGCCGAATTCTGACTCTGCACCTATTTTCAGTTTCAAATTACGACGTTTCATACCTAAAATATGCCAATTACTGAAATTGGCGTTGGGTCATATTTTGCCCAAACCCCCTTGCAGTTTTCAAAATGTCTGAAATGTCGGAAATTTGACTCCTGAGCGTGATTTTTGAGCCGAATTCTGACTCTCTGCACCTATTTTCAGTTTCAAATTACGACGTTTCATGCCTAAAATAAGGCAATTACTGAAAACGGCGATGGGTCATATTTTGCACAAACTCCCCTGCAGTTTTTAAAAGTCTGAAATGTCGGAAATTTGACTCCTGAGCGTGATTTTTGAGTCGAATTCTGACTCTCTGCACTTATTTTCAATTTCAAATTACGACTTTTTATACCAAAAATATGCCAATTACTGAAAACGGCGATGGGTCATACTTTGCCCAAACCCCCCTGCAGTTTTTAAAATGTCTGAAATGTCGGAAATTTGACTCCTGAGCGTGATCTTTTATCCGAATTCTGACTCTCTGCACCTATTTTCAGTTTCAAATTATGACTTTTAATACCAAAAAATATGCCAATTACTGAAAACGGCGATGGGTCATATTTTGGCCAACCCCCCCTGCAGTTTTCAAAATGTCTGAAATGCCGGAAATTTGACTCATGAGCGTGATTTTTTATCCGAATTCTGACTCTCTGCACCTATCTTCAGTTTCAAATTACGACGTTTCATACCGAAAATATGCCAATTACTGTATACGACGATGGGTCATATTTTGCCCAAACGCCCCTGCAGTTTTGAAAATGTCTGAAATGTCGGAAATTTGACTCCTGAGCGTGATTTTTGAGCCGAATTCTGACTCTGCACCTAGTTTCAGTTTCAAATTACGACGTTTCACACCTAAAATATGCCAATTACTGAAAACGGCGATGGGTCATATTTTGCACAAACTCCCCTGCAGTTTTTAAAATGTGTGAAATGTCGGAAATTTGACTCCTGAGCGTGATTTTTGAGCCGAATTCTGACTCTCTGCACCTATTTTCAATTTCAAATTACGACTTTTTATACCAAAAATATGCCAATTACTGAGAACGGCGATGGGTCATACTTTGCCCAAACCCCCCTGCAGTTTTTAAAATGTCTGAAATGTCGGAAATTTGACTCCTGAGCGCGATCTTTTATCCGAATTCTGACTCTCTGCACCTATTTTCAGTTTCAAATTATGACTTTTCATACCAAAAAATATGCCAATTACTGAAAACGGCGATGGGTCATATTTTGGCCAAACCCCCCTGCAGTTTTCAAAATGTCTGAAATGCCGGAAATTTTACTCCTGAGCGTGATTTTTTATCCGAATTCTGACTCTCTGCACCTATCTTCAGTTTCAAATTACGACGTTTCATACCGAAAATATGCCAATTACTGTAAACGACGATGGGTCATATTTTGCCCAAACCCCCCTGCAGTTTTCAAAATGTCTGAAATGTCCGAAATTTGACTCCTGAGCGTGATTTTTTATCCGAATTCTGACTCTCTGCACCTATTTTCAGTTTCAAATTACGACTTTTTATACCGAAAATATGCCAATTACTGAAAACGGCTATGGGTCATATTTTGCCCAAACCCCCCTGCAGTTTTCAAAATGGCTTAAATGTCGGAAATTTGACTCCTGAGCGTGATTTTTGAGCCGAATTCTGACTCTCTGCACCAATTTTCAGTTTCAAATTACGAAGTTTCATACCGAAAATATGCTAATTAATGTAAACGGCGAGGGTCATATTTTGCCCAAACCCCCCTGCAGTTTTCAAAATGTCTGAAATGTCGGAAATTTGACTCCTGAGCGTGATTTTTTATCGAATTCTGACTCTCTGCACCTATTTTCAGTTTCAAATTACGAATTTTTATACCGAAAATATGCCAATTACTGAAAACGGTGATGGGTCATATTTTGCCCAAACCCCCCTGCAGTTTTTAAAATGTCTGAAATGTTGGAAATATGACTCCTGAGCGTGATTTTTGAGCCGAATTCTGACTCTCTGCACCTATTTTCAGTTTCAAATTATGACGTTTCATACCAAAAATATGCCAATTACTGTAAACGGCGATGGGTCATATTTTGCCCAAACCCCCCTGCAGTTTTTAAAATGTCTGAAATGCCGGAAATTTGACTCATGAGCGTGATTTTTTATCCGAATTCTGACTCTCTGCACCTATCTTCAGTTTCAAATTACGACGTTTCATACCGAAAATATGCCAATTACTGTATACGACGATGGGTCATATTTTGCCCAAACGCCCCTGCAGTTTTGAAAATGTCTGAAATGTCGGAAATTTGACTCTTGAGCGTGATTTTTGAGCTAAATTCTGACTCTCTGCAACTATTTTCAGTTTCAAATTACGACTTTTTATACCGATAATATGCCAATTACTGAACACAGCGATGGGTCATATTTTGCCCAAATCCCCCTGCAGTTTTCAAAATGTCTGAAATGTCGGAAATTTGACTCCTGAGCGTGATTTTTGAGCCGAATTCTGACTCTGCACCTAGTTTCAGTTTCAAATTACGACGTTTCATACCTAAAATATGCCAATTACAGAAATTGGCGATGGGTCATATTTTGCCCAAACCCCCTTGCAGTTTTCAAAATGTCTGAAATGTCGGAAATTTGACTCATGAGCGTGATTTTTGAGCCGAATTCTGACTCTCTGCACCTATTTTCAGTTTCAAATTACGACGTTTCATACCTAAAATAAGGCAATTACTGAAAACGGCGATGGGTCATATTTTGCACAAACTCCCCTGCAGTTTTTAAAATGTCTGAAATGTCGGAAATTTGACTCCTGAGTGTGATTTTTGAGCCGAATTCTGACTCTCTGCACCTATTTTCAATTTCAAATTACGACTTTTTATACCAAAAATATGCCAATTACTGAGAACGGCGATGGGTCATACTTTGCCCAAACCCCCCTGCAGTTTTTAAAATGTCTGAAATGTCGGAAATTTGACTCCTGAGCGTGATCTTTTATCCGAATTCTGACTCTCTGCACCTATTTTCAGTTTCAAATTATGACTTTTCATACCAAAAAATATGCCAATTACTGAAAACGGCGATGAGTCATATTTTGGCCAAACCCCCCTGCAGTTTTCAAAATGTCTGAAATGCCGGAAATTTGACTCCCGAGCGTGATATTTTATCCGAATTCTGACTCTCTGCACCTATCTTCAGTTTCAAATTACGACGTTTCATACCGAAAATATGCCAATTACTGAAAACGGCGATGGGTCATATTTTGCCCAAACCCCCCTGCAGTTTTCAAAATGTCTTAAATGTCGGAAATTTGACTCCTGAGCGTGATTTTTGAGCCGAATTCTGACTCTCTGCACCAATTTTCAGTTTCAAATTACGAAGTTTCATACCGAAAATATGCTAATTAATGTAAACGGCGAGGGTCATATTTTGCCCAAACCCCCCTGCAGTTTTCAAAATGTCTGAAATGTCGGAAATTTGACTCCTGAGCGTGATTTTTTATCGAATTCTGACTCTCTGCACCTATTTTCAGTTTCAAATTACGAATTTTTATACCGAAAATATGCCAATTACTGAAAACAGCGATGGGTCATATTTTACCCAAACCCCCCTGCAGTTTTCAAAATGTCTGAAATGTCGGAAATTTGACTCCTGAGCGCGATTTTTGAGCCGAATTCTGACTCTCTGCACCTATTTTCAGTTTCAAATTACGACGTTTAATACCTAAAATATGCCAATTACTGAAAACGGCGATGGTCATATTTTGCCCAAACCCCCCTGCAGTTTTCAAAATGTCTGAAATGTCGGAAATTTGACTCCTGAGCGTGATTTTTTATCGAATACTGACTCTCTGCACCTATTTTCAGTTTCAAATTACGACGTTTAATACCTAAAATATGCCAATTACTGAAAACGGCGATGGGTCATATTATGCCAAAACCCTCCCTGCATTTTTAAAATGTCTGAAATGTTGGAAATTTGACTCCTGAGCGTGACTTTTTATCCGAATTCTGACTCTCTGCACCTATTTTCAGTTTCAAATTATGACTTTTCATACCAAAAAATATGCCAATTACTGAAATCGGCGATGGGTCATATTTTGGCCAAACCCCCCTGCAGTTTTCAAAATGTCTGAAATGCCGGAAATTTGACTCCTGAGCGTGATTTTTGAGCCGAATTCTGACTCTCTGCACCTATTTTCAGTTTCAAATTACGACGTTTCATACCGAAAATATGAGAATTACTGAAAACGGCGATGGGTCATATTTTGCCCAAACCCCCCTGCAGTTTTGAAAATGTCTGAAATGTCGGAAATTTGACTCCTGAGCGTGATTTTTGAGCCAAATTCTGACTCTCTGCACCTATTTTCAGTTTCAAATTACGACTTTTTATACCGATAATATGCCAATTACTGAAAACGGCGATGGGTCATATTTTGCCCAAATCCCCCTGCAGTTTTCAAAATGTCTGAAATGTCGGAAATTCGACTCCTGAGCGTGATTTTTGAGCCGAATTCTGACTCTGCACCTATTTTCAGTTTAAAATTACGAAGTTTCATACCTAAAATATGCCAATTACTGAAATTGGCGATGGGTCATATTTTGCCCAAACCCCCTTGCAGTTTTCAATATGTCTGAAATGTCAGAAATTTGACTCATGAGCGTGATTTTTGAGCCGAATTCTGACTCTCTGCACCTATTTTCAATTTCAAATTACGACTTTTTATACCAAAAATATGCCAATTACTGAAAACGGCGATGGGTCATACTTTGCCCAAACCCCCCTGCAGTTTTTAAAATATCTGAAATGTCGGAAATTTGACTCCTGAATGTGATCTTTTATCCGAATTCTGACTCTCTGCACCTATTTTCAGTTTCAAATTATGACTTTTCATACCAAATTATATGCCAATTACTGAAAACGGCGATGGGTCATATTTTGCCCAAACCCCCCTGCAGTTTTGAAAATGTCTGAAATGTCGGAAATTTGACTCCTGAGCGTGATTTTTGAGCCAAATTCTGACTCTCTGCACCTATTTTCAGTTTCAAATTACGACTTTTTATACCGATAATATGCCAATTACTGAAAACGGCGATGGGTTATATTTTGCCCAAATCCCCCTGCAGTTTTTAAAATGTCTGAAATGTCGGAAATTTGACTCCTGAGCGTGATTTTTGAGCCGAATTCTGACTCTGCACCTATTTTCAGTTTCAAATTACGACGTTTCATACCTAAAATATGCCAATTACTGAAATTGGCGATGGGTCATATTTTGCCCAAACCCCCCTGCAGTTTTCAAAATGTCTTAAATGTCGGAAATTTGACTCCAGAGCGTGATTTTTGAGCCGAATTCTGACTCTCTGCACCTATTTTCAGTTTCAAATTGCGAAGTTTCATACCGAAAATATGCTAATTAATGTAAACGGCGAGGGTCATATTTTGCCCAAACCCCCCTGCAGTTTTCAAAATGTCTGAAATGTCGGAAATTTGACTGCTGAGCGTGATTTTTTATCCGAATTCTGACTCTCTGCACCTATTTTCAGTTTCAAATTACGACTTTTTATACCGAAAATATGCCAATTACTGAAAACAGCGATGGGTCATATTTTGCCCAAACCCCCCTGCAGTTTTCAAAATGTCTGAAATGTCGGAAATTTGACTCCTGAGCGCGATTTTTGAGCCGAATTCTGACTCTCTGCACCTATTTTCAGTTTCAAATTACGACGTTTCATACCTAAAATATGCCAATTACTGAAAACGGCGATGGGTCATATTATGCCAAAACACCCCCTGCATTTTTAAAATGTCTGAAATGTTGGAAATTTGACTCCTGAGCGTGATTTTTTAGCCGAATTCTGACTCTCTGCACCTATTTTCAGTTTCAAATTACGATGTTTCATACCGAAAATATGCCAATTACTGAAAACGGCGATGGGTCATATTATGCCAAAACACCCCCTGCATTTTTAAAATGTCTGAAATGTTGGAAATTTGACTCTTGAGCGTGATTTTTTATCTGAATTCTGACTCTCTGCACCTAATTTCAGTTTCAAATTACGACTTTTTATACCGAAAATATGCCAATTACTGAAAACGGTGATGGGTCATATTTTGCCCAAACCCCCCTGCAGTTTTTAAAATGTCTGAAATGTTGGAAATATGACTCCTGAGCGTGATTTTTGAGCCGAATTCTGACTCTCTGCACCTATTTTCAGTTTCAAATTATGACGTTTCTTACCAAAAATATGCCAATTACTGTAAACGGAGATGGGTCATATTATGCCCAAATCCCCCTGCAGTTTTCAAAATGTCTGAAATGTCGGAAATTTGACTCCTGAGCGTGATTTTTGTGCCGAATTCTGACTCTGCACCTATTTTCAGTTTCAAATTACGACGTTTCATACCTAAAATATGCCAATTACAGAAATTGGCGTTGGGTCATATTTTGCCCAAACCCCCTTGCAGTTTTCAAAATGTCTGAAATGTCGGAAATTTGACTCCTGAGCGTGATTTTTGAGCCGAATTCTGACTCTCTGCACCTATTTTCAGTTTCAAATTACGACGTTTCATGCCTAAAATAAGGCAATTACTGAAAACGGCGATGGGTCATATTTTGCACAAACTCCCCTGCAGTTTTTAAAAGTCTGAAATGTCGGAAATTTGACTCCTGAGCGTGATTTTTGAGCCGAATTCTGACTTTCTGCACCTATTTTCAATTTCAAATTACGACTTTTTATACCAAAAATATGCCAATTACTGAAAACGGCGATGGGTCATACTTTGCCCAAACCCCCCTGCAGTTTTTAAAATATCTGAAATGTCGGAAATTTGACTCCTGAGCGTGATCTTTTATCCGAATTCTGACTCTCTGCACCTATTTTCAGTTTCAAATTATGACTTTTAATACCAAAAAATATGCCAATTATTGAAAACGGCGATGGGTCATATTTTGGCCAAACCCCCCTGCAGTTTTCAAAATGTCTGAAATGCCGGAAATTTGACTCATTAGCGTGATTTTTTATCCGAATTCTGACTCTCTGTACCTATCTTCAGTTTCAAATTACGACTTTTTAAACCGAAAATATGCCAATTACTGAAAACGGCGATGGGTCATATTTTGCCCAAACCCCCCTGCAGTTTTGAAAATGTCTGAACTGTCGGAAATTTGACTCCTGAGCGTGATTTTTGAGCCAAATTCTGACTCTCTGCACCTATTTTCAGTTTCAAATTACGACTTTTTATACCGATAATATGCCAATTACTGAAAACGGCGATGGGTTATATTTTGCCCAAATCCCCCTGCAGTTTTTAAAATGTCTGAAATGTCGGAAATTTGACTCCTGAGCGTGATTTTTGAGCCGAATTCTGACTCTGCACCTATTTTCAGTTTCAAATTACGACGTTTCATACCTAAAATATGCCAATTACTGAAATTGGCGATGGGTCATATTTTGCCCAAACCCCCCTGCAGTTTTCAAAATGTCATAAATGTCGGAAATTTGACTCCAGAGCGTGATTTTTGAGCCGAATTCTGACTCTCTGCACCTATTTTCAGTTTCAAATTGCGAAGTTTCACACCGAAAATATGCTAATTAATGTAAACGGCGAGGGTCATATTTTGCCCAAACCCCCCTGCAGTTTTCAAAATGTCTGAAATGTCGGAAATTTGACTGCTGAGCGTGATTTTTTATCCGAATTCTGACTCTCTGCACCTATTTTCAGTTTCAAATTACGACTTTTTATACCGAAAATATGCCAATTACTGAAAACAGCGATGGGTCATATTTTGCCCAAACCCCCCTTCAGTTTTCAAAATGTCTGAAATGTCGGAAATTTGACTCCTGAGCGCGATTTTTGAGCCGAATTCTGACTCTCTGCACCTATTTTCAGTTTCAAATTACGACGTTTCATACCTAAAATATGCCAATTACTGAAAACGGCGATGGGTCATATTATGCCAAAACACCCCCTGCATTTTTAAAATGTCTGAAATGTTGGAAATTTGACTCCTGAGCGTGATTTTTTATCCGAATTCTGACTCTCTGCACCTAATTTCAGTTTCAAATTACGACTTTTTATACCGAAAATATGCCAATTACTGAAATTGGCGTTGGGTCATATTTTGCCCAAACCCCCTTGCAGTTTTCAAAATGTCTGAAATGTCGGAAATTTGACTCCTGAGCGTGATTTTTGAGCCGAATTCTGACTCTCTGCACCTATTTTCAGTTTCAAATTACGACGTTTCATGCCTAAAATAAGGCAATTACTGAAAACGGCGATGGGTCATATTTTGCACAAACTCCCCTGCAGTTTTTAAAAGTCTGAAATGTCGGAAATTTGACTCCTGAGCGTGATTTTTGAGCCGAATTCTGACTCTCTGCTCCTATTTTCAATTTCAAATTACGACTTTTTATACCAAAAATATGCCAATTACTGAAAACGGCGATGGGTCATACTTTGCCCAAACCCCCCTGCAGTTTTTAAAATGTCTGAAATGTCGGAAATTTGACTCCTGAGCGTGATCTTTTATCCGAATTCTGACTCTCTGCACCTATTTTCAGTTTCAAATTATGACTTTTAATACCAAAAAATATGCCAATTACTGAAAACGGCGATGGGTCATATTTTGGCCAAACCCCCCTACAGTTTTCAAAATGTCTGAAATGCCAGAAATTTGACTCATTAGCGTGATTTTTTATCCGAATTCTGACTCTCTGTACCTATCTTCAGTTTCAAATTACGACTTTTTATACCGAAAATATGCCAATTACTGAAAACAGCGATGGGTCATATTTTGCCCAAACCCCCCTGCAGTTTTCAAAATGTCTGAAATGTCGGAAATTTGACTCCTGAGCGCGATTTTTGAGCCGAATTCTGACTCTCTGCACCTATTTTCAGTTTCAAATTACGAGGTTTCATACCTAAAATATGCCAATTACTGAAAACGGCGATGGGTCATATTATGCCAAAACCCCCCCTGCATTTTTAAAATGTCTGAAATGTTGGAAATTTGACTCCTGAGCGTGATTTTTGAGCCGAATTCTGACTCTCTGCACCTATTTTCAGTTTCAAATTATGACGTTTCATACCAAAAATATGCCAATTACTGTAAACGGCGATGGGTCATATTTTGCCCAAATCCCCCAGCAGTTTTCAAAATGTCTGAAATGTCGGAAATTTGACTCCTGAGCGTGATTTTTGTGCCGAATTCTGACTCTGCACCTATTTTCAGTTTCAAATTACGACAATTCATACCTAAAATATGCCAATTACTGAAATTGGCGTTGGGTCATATTTTACCCAAACCCCCTTGCAGTTTTCAAAATGTCTGAAATGTCGGAAATTTGACTCCTGAGCGTGATTTTTGAGCCGAATTCTGACTCTCTGCACCTATTTTCAGTTTCAAATTACGACGTTTCATACCTAAAATAAGGCAATTACTGAAAACGGCGATGGGTCATATTTTGCACAAACTCCCCTGCAGTTTTTAAAAGTCTGAAATGTCGGAAATTTGACTCCTGAGCGTGATTTTTGAGCCGAATTCTGACTCTCTGCACCTATTTTCAATTTCAAATTACGACTTTTTATACAAAAAATATGCCAATTACTGAAAACGGCGATGGGTCATACTTCGCCCAAACCCCCCTACAGTTTTTAAAATGTCTGAATTGTCGGAAATTTGACTCCTGATCGTGATCTTTTATCCGAATTCTGACTCTCTGCACCTATTTTCAGTTTCAAATTATGACTTTTAATACCAAAAAATATGCCAATTACTGAAAACGGCGATGGGTCATATTTTGGCCAAACCCCCCTGCAGTTTTCAAAATGTCTGAAATGCCGGAAATTTGACTCATTAGCGTGATTTTTTATCCGAATTCTGACTCTCTGCACCTATCTTCAGTTTCAAATTACGACTTTTTATACCGAAAATATGCCAATTACTGAAAACGGCGATGGGTCATATTATGCCAAAACCCCCCCTGCATTTTTAAAATGTCTGAAATGTTGGAAATTTGACTCCTGAGCGTGATTTTTGAGCCGAATTCTGACTCTCTGCATCTATTTTCAGTTTTAAATTACGAAGTTTCATACCGAAAATATGCCAATTACTGAAAACGGCGATGGGTCATATTTTGCCCAAACCCCCCTGCAGTTTTTAAAATGTCTAAAATGTCGGAAATTTGACCCCCGAGCGTGATTTTTTATCCGAATTCTGACTCTCTGCACCTAATTTCAGTTTCAAATTACGAATTTTTATACCGAAAATATGCCAATTACTGAAAACGGTGATGGGTCATATTTTGCCCAAACCCCCCCTGCAGTTTTTAAAATGTCTGAAATGTTGGAAATATGACTCCTGAGCGTGATTTTTGAGCCGAATTCTGACTCTCTGCACCTATTTTCAGTTTCAAATTACGACGTTTCATACCTAAAATATGCCAATTACTGAAAACGGCGATGGGTCATATTATGCCAAAACCCCCCCTGCATTTTTAAAATGTCTGAAATGTTGGAAATTTGACTCCTGAGCGTGATTTTTGAGCCGAATTCTGACTCTCTGCATCTATTTTCAGTTTTAAATTACGAAGTTTCATACCGAAAATATGCCAATTACTGAAAACGGCGATGGGTCATATTTTGCCCAAACCCCCCTGCAGTTTTTAAAATGTCTAAAATGTCGGAAATTTGACTCCTGAGCGTGATTTTTTATCCGAATTCTGACTCTCTGCACCTAATTTCAGTTTCAAATTACGAATTTTTATACCGAAAATATGCCAATTACTGAAAACGGTGATGGGTCATATTTTGCCCAAACCCCCCCTGCAGTTTTTAAAATGTCTGAAATGTTGGAAATATGACTCCTGAGCGTGATTTTTGAGCCGAATTCTGACTCTCTGCACCTATTTTCAGTTTCAAATTATGACGTTTCATACCAAAAATATGCCAATTACTGTAAACGGCGATGGGTCATATTTTGCCCAAATCCCCCTGCAGTTTTCAAAATGTCTGAAATGTCGGAAATTTGACTCCTGAGCGTGATTTTTGTGCCGAATTCTGACTCTGCACCTATTTTCAGTTTCAAATTACGACGTTTCATACCTAAAATATGCCAATTACTGAAATTGGCGTTGGGTCATATTTTGCCCAATCCCCCTTGCAGTTTTCAAAATGTCTGAAATGTCGGAAATTTGACTCCTGAGCGTGATTTTTGAGCCGAATTCTGACTCTCTGCACCTATTTTCAGTTTCAAATTACGACGTTTCATGCCTAAAATAAGGCAATTACTGAAAACGGCGATGGGTCATATTTTGCACAAACTCCCCTGCAGTTTTTAAAAGTCTGAAATGTCGGAAATTTGACTCCTGAGCGTGATTTTTGAGCCGAATTCTGACTCTCTGCACTTATTTTCAATTTCAAATTACGACTTTTTATACCAAAAATATGCCAATTACTGAAAACGGCGATGGGTCATACTTTGCCCAAACCCCCCTGCAGTTTTTAAAATGTCTGAAATGTCGGAAATTTGACTCCTGAGCGTGATCTTTTATCCGAATTCTGACTCTCTGCACCTATTTTCAGTTTCAAATTATGACTTTTAATACCAAAAAATATGCCAATTACTGAAAACGGCGATGGGTCATATTTTGGCCAAACCCCCCTGCAGTTTTCAAAATGTCTGAAATGCCGGAAATTTTACTCCTGAGCGTGATTTTTTATCCGAATTCTGACTCTCTGCACCTATCTTCAGTTTCAAATTACGACGTTTCATACCGAAAATATGCCAATTACTGTAAACGACGATGGGTCATATTTTGCCCAAACCCCCCTGCAGTTTTCAAAATGTCTGAAATGTCCGAAATTTGACTCCTGAGCGTGATTTTTTATCCGAATTCTGACTCTCTGCACCTATTTTCAGTTTCAAATTACGACTTTTTATACCGAAAATATGCCAATTACTGAAAACGGCTATGGGTCATATTTTGCCCAAACCCCCCTGCAGTTTTCAAAATGGCTTAAATGTCGGAAATTTGACTCCTGAGCGTGATTTTTGAGCCGAATTCTGACTCTCTGCACCAATTTTCAGTTTCAAATTACGAAGTTTCATACCGAAAATATGCTAATTAATGTAAACGGCGAGGGTCATATTTTGCCCAAACCCCCCTGCAGTTTTCAAAATGTCTGAAATGTCGGAAATTTGACTCCTGAGCGTGATTTTTTATCGAATTCTGACTCTCTGCACCTATTTTCAGTTTCAAATTACGAATTTTTATACCGAAAATATGCCAATTACTGAAAACGGTGATGGGTCATATTTTGCCCAAACCCCCCTGCAGTTTTTAAAATGTCTGAAATGTTGGAAATATGACTCCTGAGCGTGATTTTTGAGCCGAATTCTGACTCTCTGCACCTATTTTCAGTTTCAAATTATGACGTTTCATACCAAAAATATGCCAATTACTGTAAACGGCGATGGGTCATATTTTGCCCAAACCCCCCTGCAGTATTGAAAATGTCTGAAATGTCGGAAATTTGACTCCTGAGCGTGATTTTTTTGCCAAATTATGACTCTCTGCACCTATTTTCAGTTTCAAATTACGACTTTTTATACCGATAATATGCCAATTACTGAAAACAGCGATGGGTCATATTTTGCCCAAATCCCCCTGCAGTTTTCAAAATGTCTGAAATGTCGGAAATTTGACTCCTGAGCGTGATTTTTGTGCCGAATTCTGACTGCACCTATTTTCAGTTTCAAATTACGACGTTTCATACCTAAAATATGCCAATTACTGAAATTGGCGTTGGGTCATATTTTGCCCAAACCCCCTTGCAGTTTTCAAAATGTCTGAAATGTCGGAAATTTGACTCCTGAGCGTGATTTTTGAGCCGAATTCTAACTCTCTGCACCTATTTTCAGTTTCAAATTACGACGTTTCATACCTACAATAAGGCAATTACTGAAAACGGCAATGGGTCATATTTTGCACAAACTCCCCTGCAGTTTTTAAAAGTCTGAAATGTCGGAAATTTGACTACTGAGCGTGAATTTTGAGCCGAATTCTGACTCTCTGCACCTATTTTCAATTTCAAATTACGACTTTTTATACCAAAAATATGCCAATTACTGAAAACGGCGATGGGTCATACTTTGCCCAAACCCCCCTGCAGTTTTTTAAATGTCTGAAATGTCGGAAATTTGACTCCTGAGCGTGATGTTTTATCCGAATTCTGACTCTCTGCACCTATTTTCAGTTTCAAATTATGACTTTTAATACAAAAAAATATGCCAATTACTGAAAACGGTGATGGGTCATATTTTGCCCAAACCCCCCTGCAGTTTTTAAAATGTCTGAAATGCCGGAAATTTGACTCATGAGCGTGATTTTTTATCCGAATTCTGACTCTCTGCACCTATCTTCAGTTTCAAATTACGACGTTTCATACCGAAAATATGCCAATTACTGTATACGACGATGGGTCATATTTTGCCCAAACGCCCCTGCAGTTTTGAAAATGTCTGAAATGTCGGAAATTTGACTCTTGAGCGTGATTTTTGAGCTAAATTCTGACTCTCTGCAACTATTTTCAGTTTCAAATTACGACTTTTTATACCGATAATATGCCAATTACTGAAAACAGCGATGGGTCATATTTTGCCCAAATCCCCCTGCAGTTTTCAAAATGTCTGAAATGTCGGAAATTTGACTCCTGAGCGTGATTTTTGAGCCGAATTCTGACTCTGCACCTAGTTTCAGTTTCAAATTACGACGTTTCATACCTAAAATATGCCAATTACAGAAATTGGCGATGGGTCATATTTTGCCCAAACCCCCTTGCAGTTTTCAAAATGTCTGAAATGTCGGAAATTTGACTCATTAGCGTGATTTTTGAGCCGAATTCTGACTCTCTGCACCTATTTTCAGTTTCAAATTACGCCGTTTCATACCTAAAATAAGGCAATTACTGAAAACGGCGATGGGTCATATTTTGCACAAACTCCCCTGCAGTTTTTAAAATGTCTGAAATGTCGGAAATTTGACTCCTGAGTGTGATTTTTGAGCCGAATTCTGACTCTCTGCACCTATTTTCAATTTCAAATTACGACTTTTTATACCAAAAATATGCCAATTACTGAGAACGGCGATGGGTCATACTTTGCCCAAACCCCCCTGCAGTTTTTAAAATGTCTGAAATGTCGGAAATTTGACTCCTGAGCGTGATCTTTTATCCGAATTCTGACTCTCTGCACCTATTTTCAGTTTCAAATTATGACTTTTCATACCAAAAAATATGCCAATTACTGAAAACGGCGATGGGTCATATTTTGGCCAAACCCCCCTGCAGTTTTCAAAATGTCTGAAATGCCGGAAATTTGACTCCCGAGCGTGATTTTTTATCCGAATTCTGACTCTCTGCACCTATCTTCAGTTTCAAATTACGACGTTTCATACCGAAAATATGACAATTACTGTAAACGACGATGGGTCATATTTTGCCCAAACCCCCCTGCAGTTTTCAAAATGTCAGAAATGTCCGAAATTTGACTCCTGAGCGTGATTTTTTATCCGAATTCTGACTCTCTGCACCAATTTTCAATTTCAAATTACGAAGTTTCATACCGAAAATATGCTAATTAATGTAAACGGCGAGGGTCATATTTTGCCCAAACCCCCCTGCAGTTTTCAAAATGTCTGAAATGTCGGAAATTTGACTCCTGAGCGTGATTTTGTATCGAATTCTGACTCTCTGCACCTATTTTCAGTTTCAAATTACGAATTTTTATACCGAAAATATGCCAATTACTGAAAACGGTGATGTGTCATATTTTGCCAAACCCCCCTGCAGTTTTTAAAATGTCTGAAATGTTGGAAATATGACTCCTGAGCGTGATTTTTGAGCCGAATTCTGACTCTCTGCACCTATTTTCAGTTTCAAATTATGACGTTTCATACCAAAAATATGCCAATTACTGTAAACGGCGATGGGTCATATTTTGCCCAAACCCCCCTGCAGTATTGAAAATGTCGGAAATGTCGGAAATTTGACTCCTGAGCGTGATTTTTTTGCCAAATTATGACTCTCTGCACCTATTTTCAGTTTCAAATTACGACTTTTTATACCGATAATATGCCAATTACTGAAAACAGCGATTGGTCATATTTTGCCCAAATCCCCCTGCAGTTTTCAAAATGTCTGAAATGTCGGAAATTTGACTCCTGAGCGTGATTTTTGTGCCGAATTCTGACTCTCTGCACTTATTTTCAGTTTCAAATTATGACGTTTCATACCAAAAATATGCCAATTACTGTAAACGGCGATGGGTCATATTTTGCCCAAACCCCCCTGCAGTATTGAAAATGTCTGAAATGTCGGAAATTTGACTCCTGAGCGTGATTTTTTTGCCAAATTATGACTCTCTGCACCTATTTTCAGTTTCAAATTACGACGTTTCATACCTAAAATATGCCAATTACTGAAATTGGCGTTTGGTCATATTTTGCCCAAACCCCCTTGCAGTTTTCAAAATGTCTGAAATGTCGGAAATTTGACTCATGAGCGTGATTTTTTATCCGAATTCTGACTCTCTGCACCTATTTTCAGTTTCAAATTACGACGTTTCATACCTAAAATAAGGCAATTACTGAAAACGGCGATGGGTCATATTTTGCACAAACTCCCCTGCAGTTTTTAAAATGTCTGAAATGTCGGAAATTTGACTCCTGAGCGTGATTTTTGAGCCGAATTCAGACTCTCTGCACCTATTATCAATTTCAAATTACGACTTTTTATACCAAAAATATGCCAATTACTGAGAACGGCGATGGGTCATACTTTGCCCAAACCCCCCTGCAGTTTTTAAAATGTCTGAAATGTCGGAAATTTGACTCCTGAGCGTGATCTTTTATCCGAATTCTGACTCTCTGCACCTATTTTCAGTTTCAAATTATGACTTATCATACCAAAAAATATGCCAATTACTGAAAACGGCGATTGATCATATTTTGGCCAAACCCCCCTGCAGTTTTCAAAATGTCTGAAATTTCTGAAATTTGACTCCTGAGCGTGATTTTTTATCCGAATTCTGACTCTCTGCACCTATTTTCAGTTTCAAATTACGACTTTTTATACCGAAAATATGCCAATTACTGAAAACGGCGATGGGTCATATTTTGCCCAAACCCCCCTGCAGTTTTCAAAATGTCTTAAATGTCGGAAATTTGACTCCTGAGCGTGATTTTTGAGCCGAATTCTGTCTCTCTGCACCAATTTTCAGTTTCAAATTACGAAGTTTCATACCGAAAATATGCTAATTAATGTAAACGGCGAGGGTCATATTTTGCCCAAACCCCCCTGCAGTTTTCAAAATGTCTGAAATGTCGGAAATTTGACTCCTGAGCGTGATTTTTTATCGAATTCTGACTCTCTGCACCTATTTTCAGTTTCAAATTACGAATTTTTATACCGAAAATATGCCAATTACTGAAAACAGCGATGGGTCATATTTTACCCAAACCCCCCTGCAGTTTTCAAAATGTCTGAAATGTCGGAAATTTGACTCCTGAGCGCGATTTTTGAGCCGAATTCTGACTCTCTGCACCTATTTTCAGTTTCAAATTACGACGTTTAATACCTAAAATATGCCAATTACTGAAAACGGCGATGGGTCATATTATGCCAAAACCCCCCCTGCATTTTTAAAATGTCTGAAATGTTGGAAATTTGACTCCTGAGCGTGATTTTTGAGCCGAATTCTGACTCTCTGCACCTATTTTCAGTTTTAAATTACGAAGTTTCATAACGAAAATATGCCAATTACTGAAAACGGCGATGGGTCATATTTTGCCCAAACCCCCCTGCAGTTTTTAAAATGTCTAAAATGTCGGAAATTTGACTCCTGAGCATGATTTTTTGTCCGAATTCTGACTCTCTGCACCTAATTTCAGTTTCAAATTACGACTTTTTATACCGAAAATTTGCCAATTACTGAAAACGGTGATGGGTCATATTTTGCCCAAACCCCCCTGCAGTTTTCAAAATGTCTAAAATGTTGGAAATATTACTCCTGAGCGTGATTTTCGAGCCGAATTCTGACTCTCTGCACCTATTTTCAGTTTCAAATTAAGACGTTTCATACCAAAAATATGCCAATTACTGTAAACGGCGATGGGTCATATTTTGCCCAAACCCCCCTGCAGTATTGAAAATGTCTGAAATGTCGGAAATTTGACTCCTGAGCGTGATTTTTTTGCCAAATTCTGACTCTCTGCACCTATTTTCAGTTTCAAATTACGACTTTTTATACCGATAATATGCCAATTACTGAAAACATTGATGGGTCATATTTTGCCCAAATCCCCCTGCAGTTTTCAAAAAGTCTGAAATGTCGGAAATTTGACTCCTGAGCGTGATTTTTGAGCCGAATTCTGACACTGCACCTATTTTCAGTTTCAAATTACGACGTTTCATACCTAAAATATGCCAATTACTGAAATTGGCGTTGGATCATATTTTCCCAAACCCCCCCTGCAGTTTTCAAAATGTCTGAAATGTCGGAAATTTGAATCCTGAGCGTGATTTTTGAGCCGAATTCTGACTCTCTGCACCTATTTTCAGTTTCAAATTACTACGTTTCATACCTAAAATAAGGCAATTACTGAAAACGGCGATGGGTCATATTTTGCACAAACTCCCCTGCAGTTTTTAAAATGTCTGAAATTTCGGAAATTTGACTCCTGACCGTGATTTTTCAGCCGAATTCTGACTCTCTGCACCTATTTTCAATTTCAAATTACGACTTTTTATACCAAAAATAAGCCAATTACTGAAAACGGCGATGGGTCATACTTTGCCCAAACCCCCCTGCAGTTTTTAAAATGTCTGAAATGTCGGAAATTTGACTCCTGAGCGTGATTTTTTATCGAATTCTGACTCTCTGCACCTATTTTCAGTTTCAAATTACGAATTTTTATACCGAAAATATGCCAATTACTGAAAACGGTGATGGGTCATATTTTGCCCAAACCCCCCTGCAGTTTTTAAAATGTCTGAAATGTTGGAAATATGACTCCTGAGCGTGATTTTTGAGCCGAATTCTGACTCTCTGCACCTATTTTCAGTTTCAAATTATGACGTTTCATACCAAAAATATGCCAATTACTGTAAACGGCGATGGGTCATATTTTGCCCAAACCCCCCTGCAGTATTGAAAATGTCTGAAATGTCGGAAATTTGACTCCTGAGCGTGATTTTTTTGCCAAATTATGACTCTCTGCACCTATTTTCAGTTTCAAATTACGACTTTTTATACCGATAATATGCCAATTACTGAAAACAGCGATGGGTCATATTTTGCCCAAATCCCCCTGCAGTTTTCAAAATGTCTGAAATGTCGGAAATTTGACTCCTGAGCGTGATTTTTGTGCCGAATTCTGACTCTGCACCTATTTTCAGTTTCAAATTACGACGTTTCATACCTAAAATATGCCAATTACTGAAATTGGCGTTGGGTCATATTTTGCCCAAACCCCCTTGCAGTTTTCAAAATGTCTGAAATGTCGGAAATTTGACTCCTGAGCGCGATTTTTGAGCCGAATTCTGACTCTCTGCACCTATTTTCAGTTTCAAATTACGACGTTTAATACCTAAAATATGCCAATTACTGAAAACGGCGATGGGTCATATTATGCCAAAACCCCCCCTGCATTTTTAAAATGTCTGAAATGTTGGAAATTTGACTCCTGAGCGTGATTTTTGAGCCGAATTCTGACTCTCTGCACCTATTTTCAGTTTTAAATTACGAAGTTTCATAACGAAAATATGCCAATTACTGAAAACGGCGATGGGTCATATTTTGCCCAAACCCCCCTGCAGTTTTTAAAATGTCTAAAATGTCGGAAATTTGACTCCTGAGCATGATTTTTTGTCCGAATTCTGACTCTCTGCACCTAATTTCAGTTTCAAATTACGACTTTTTATACCGAAAATTTGCCAATTACTGAAAACGGTGATGGGTCATATTTTGCCCAAACCCCCCTGCAGTTTTCAAAATGTCTAAAATGTTGGAAATATTACTCCTGAGCGTGATTTTCGAGCCGAATTCTGACTCTCTGCACCTATTTTCAGTTTCAAATTAAGACGTTTCATACCAAAAATATGCCAATTACTGTAAACGGCGATGGGTCATATTTTGCCCAAACCCCCCTGCAGTATTGAAAATGTCTGAAATGTCGGAAATTTGACTCCTGAGCGTGATTTTTTTGCCAAATTCTGACTCTCTGCACCTATTTTCAGTTTCAAATTACGACTTTTTATACCGATAATATGCCAATTACTGAAAACATTGATGGGTCATATTTTGCCCAAATCCCCCTGCAGTTTTCAAAAAGTCTGAAATGTCGGAAATTTGACTCCTGAGCGTGATTTTTGAGCCGAATTCTGACTCTGCACCTATTTTCAGTTTCAAATTACGACGTTTCATACCTAAAATATGCCAATTACTGAAATTGGCGTTGGATCATATTTTCCCAAACCCCCCCTGCAGTTTTCAAAATGTCTGAAATGTCGGAAATTTGAATCCTGAGCGTGATTTTTGAGCCGAATTCTGACTCTCTGCACCTATTTTCAGTTTCAAATTACTACGTTTCATACCTAAAATAAGGCAATTACTGAAAACGGCGATGGGTCATATTTTGCACAAACTCCCCTGCAGTTTTTAAAATGTCTGAAATTTCGGAAATTTGACTCCTGACCGTGATTTTTCAGCCGAATTCTGACTCTCTGCACCTATTTTCAATTTCAAATTACGACTTTTTATACCAAAAATAAGCCAATTACTGAAAACGGCGATGGGTCATACTTTGCCCAAACCTCCCTGCAGTTTTTAAAATGTCTGAAATGTCGGAAATTTGACTCCTGAGCGTGATTTTTTATCGAATTCTGACTCTCTGCACCTATTTTCAGTTTCAAATTACGAATTTTTATACCGAAAATATGCCAATTACTGAAAACGGTGATGGGTCATATTTTGCCCAAACCCCCCTGCAGTTTTTAAAATGTCTGAAATGTTGGAAATATGACTCCTGAGCGTGATTTTTGAGCCGAATTCTGACTCTCTGCACCTATTTTCAGTTTCAAATTATGACGTTTCATACCAAAAATATGCCAATTACTGTAAACGGCGATGGGTCATATTTTGCCCAAACCCCCCTGCAGTATTGAAAATGTCTGAAATGTCGGAAATTTGACTCCTGAGCGTGATTTTTTTGCCAAATTATGACTCTCTGCACCTATTTTCAGTTTCAAATTACGACTTTTTATACCGATAATATGCCAATTACTGAAAACAGCGATGGGTCATATTTTGCCCAAATCCCCCTGCAGTTTTCAAAATGTCTGAAATGTCGGAAATTCGACTCCTGAGCGTGATTTTTGTGCCGAATTCTGACTCTGCACCTATTTTCAGTTTCAAATTACGACGTTTCATACCTAAAATATGCCAATTACTGAAATTGGCGTTGGGTCATATTTTGCCCAAACCCCCTTGCAGTTTTCAAAATGTCTGAAATGTCGGAAATTTGACTCCTGAGCGTGATTTTTGAGCCGAATTCTAACTCTCTGCACCTATTTTCAGTTTCAAATTACGACGTTTCATACCTACAATAAGGCAATTACTGAAAACGGCAATGGGTCATATTTTGCACAAACTCCCCTGCAGTTTTTAAAAGTCTGAAATGTCGGAAATTTGACTACTGAGCGTGAATTTTGAGCCGAATTCTGACTCTCTGCACCTATTTTCAATTTCAAATTACGACTTTTTATACCAAAAATATGCCAATTACTGAAAACGGCGATGGGTCATACTTTGCCCAAACCCCCCTGCAGTTTTTAAAATGTCTGAAATGTCGGAAATTTGACTCCTGAGCGTGATCTTTTATCCGAATTCTGACTCTCTGCACCTATTTTCAGTTTCAAATTATGACTTTTAATACAAAAAAATATGCCAATTACTGAAAACGGTGATGGGTCATATTTTGCCCAAACCCCCCTGCAGTTTTTAAAATGTCTGAAATGCCGGAAATTTGACTCATGAGCGTGATTTTTTATCCGAATTCTGACTCTCTGCACCTATCTTCAGTTTCAAATTACGACGTTTCATACCGAAAATATGCCAATTACTGTATACGACGATGGGTCATATTTTGCCCAAACGCCCCTGCAGTTTTGAAAATGTCTGAAATGTCGGAAATTTGACTCTTGAGCGTGATTTTTGAGCTAAATTCTGACTCTCTGCAACTATTTTCAGTTTCAAATTACGACTTTTTATACCGATAATATGCCAATTACTGAAAACAGCGATGGGTCATATTTTGCCCAAATCCCCCTGCAGTTTTCAAAATGTCTGAAATGTCGGAAATTTGACTCCTGAGCGTGATTTTTGAGCCGAATTCTGACTCTGCACCTAGTTTCAGTTTCAAATTACGACGTTTCATACCTAAAATATGCCAATTACAGAAATTGGCGATGGGTCATATTTTGCCCAAACCCCCTTGCAGTTTTCAAAATGTCTGAAATGTCGGAAATTTGACTCATGAGCGTGATTTTTGAGCCGAATTCTGACTCTCTGCACCTATTTTCAGTTTCAAATTACGACGTTTCATACCTAAAATAAGGCAATTACTGAAAACGGCGATGGGTCATATTTTGCACAAACTCCCCTGCAGTTTTTAAAATGTCTGAAATGTCGGAAATTTGACTCCTGAGTGTGATTTTTGAGCCGAATTCTGACTCTCTGCACCTATTTTCAATTTCAAATTACGACTTTTTATACCAAAAATATGCCAATTACTGAGAACGGCGATGGGTCATACTTTGCCCAAACCCCCCTGCAGTTTTTAAAATGTCTGAAATGTCGGAAATTTGACTCCTGAGCGTGATCTTTTATCCGAATTCTGACTCTCTGCACCTATTTTCAGTTTCAAATTATGACTTTTCATACCAAAAAATATGCCAATTACTGAAAACGGCGATGGGTCATATTTTGGCCAAACCCCCCTGCAGTTTTCAAAATGTCTGAAATGCCGGAAATTTGACTCCCGAGCGTGATTTTTTATCCGAATTCTGACTCTCTGCACCTATCTTCAGTTTCAAATTACGACGTTTCATACCGAAAATATGACAATTACTGTAAACGACGATGGGTCATATTTTGCCCAAACCCCCCTGCAGTTTTCAAAATGTCTGAAATGTCCGAAATTTGACTCCTGAGCGTGATTTTTTATCCGAATTCTGACTCTCTGCACCTATTTTCAGTTTCAAATTACGACTTTTTATACCGAAAATATGCCAATTACTGAAAACGGCGATGGGTCATATTTTGCCAAAACCCCCCTGCAGTTTTCAAAATGTCTTAAATGTCGGAAATTTGACTCCTGAGCGTGATTTTTGAGCCGAATTCTGACTCTCTGCACCAATTTTCAGTTTCAAATTACGAAGTTTCATACCGAAAATATGCTAATTAATGTAAACGGCGAGGGTCATATTTTGCCCAAACCCCCCTGCAGTTTTCAAAATGTCTGAAATGTCGGAAATTTGACTCCTGAGCGTGATTTTTTATCGAATTCTGACTCTCTGCACCTATTTTCAGTTTCAAATTACGAATTTTTATACCGAAAATATGCCAATTATTGAAAACAGCGATGGGTCATATTTTACCCAAACCCCCCTGCAGTTTTCAAAATGTCTGAAATGTCGGAAATTTGAATCCTGAGCGCGATTTTTGAGCCGAATTCTGACTCTCTGCACCTATTTTCAGTTTCAAATTACGACGTTTAATACCTAAAATATGCCAATTACTGAAAACGGCGATGGTCATATTTTGCCCAAACCCCCCTGCAGTTTTCAAAATGTCTGAAATGTCGGAAATTTGACTCCTGAGCGTGATTTTTTATCGAATACTGACTCTCTGCACCTATTTTCAGTTTCAAATTACGAATTTTTATACCGAAAATATGCCAATTACTGATAACGGTGATGGGTCATATTTTGCCCAAACCCCCCTGCAGTTTTTAAAATGTCTGAAATGTTGGAAATATGACTCCTGAGCGTGATTTTTGAGCCGAATTCTGACTCTCTGCACCTATTTTCAGTTTCAAATTATGACGTTTCATACCAAAAATATGCCAATTACTGTAAACGGCGATGGGTCATATTTTGCCCAAACCCCCCTGCAGTATTGAAAATGTCTGAAATGTCGGAAATTTGACTCCTGAGCGTGATTTTTTTGCCAAATTATGACTCTCTGCACCTATTTTCAGTTTCAAATTACGACTTTTTATACCGATAATATGCCAATTACTGAAAACAGCGATGGGTCATATTTTGCCCAAATCCCCCTGCAGTTTTCAAAATGTCTGAAATGTCGGAAATTTGACTCCTGAGCGTGATTTTTGAGCCGAATTCTGACTCTCTGCACCAATTTTCAGTTTCAAATTACGAAGTTTCATACCGAAAATATGCTAATTAATGTAAACGGCGAGGGTCATATTTTGCCCAAACCCCCCTGCAGTTTTCAAAATGTCTGAAATGTCGGAAATTTGACTCCTGAGCGTGATTTTTTATCGAATTCTGACTCTCTGCACCTATTTTCAGTTTCAAATTACGATTTTTTATACCGAAAATATGCCAATTACTGAAAACAGCGATGGGTCATATTTTACCCAAACCCCCCTGCAGTTTTCAAAATGTCTGAAATGTCGGAAATTTGACTCCTGAGCGCGATTTTTGAGCCGAATTCTGACTCTCTGCACCTATTTTCAGTTTCAAATTACGACGTTTAATACCTAAAATATGCCAATTACTGAAAACGGCGATGGGTCATATTATGCCAAAACCCTCCCTGTATTTTTAAAATGTCTGAAATGTTGGAAATTTGACTCCTGAGCGTGATTTTTGAGCCGAATTCTGACTCTCTGCACCTATTTTCAGTTTTAAATTACGAAGTTTCATACCGAAAATATGCCAATTACTGTAAACGGCGATGGGTCATATTTTGCCCAAACCCCCCTGCAGTATTGAAAATGTCTGAAATGTCGGAAATTTGACTCCTGAGCGTGATTTTTTTGCCAAATTATGACTCTCTGCACCTATTTTCAGTTTCAAATTACGACTTTTTATACCGATAATATACCAATTACTGAAAACAGCGATGGGTCATATTTTGCCCAAACCCCCCTGCAGTTTTCAAATTGTCTGAAATGTCCGAAATTTGACTCCTGAGCGTGATTTTTTATCCGAATTCTGACTCTCTGCACCTATTTTCAGTTTCAAATTACGACTTTTTATACCGAAAATATGCCAATTACTGAAAACGGCTATGGGTCATATTTTGCCCAAACCCCCCTGCAGTTTTCAAAATGGCTTAAATGTCGGAAATTTGACTCCTGAGCGTGATTTTTGAGCCGAATTCTGACTCTCTGCACCAATTTTCAGTTTCAAATTACGAAGTTTCATACCGAAAATATGCTAATTAATGTAAACGGCGAAGGTCATATTTTGCCCAAACCCCCCTGCAGTTTTCAAAATGTCTGAAATGTCGGAAATTTGACTCCTGAGCGTGATTTTTTATCGAATTTTGACTCTCTGCACCTATTTTCAGTTTCAAATTACGAATTTTTATACCGAAAATATGCCAATTACTGAAAACGGTGATGGGTCATATTTTGCCCAAACCCCCCTGCAGTTTTTAAAATGTCTGAAATGTTGGAAATATGACTCCTGAGCGTGATTTTTGAGCCGAATTCTGACTCTCTGCACCTATTTTCAGTTTCAAATTATGACTTTTTATACCGATAATATGCCAATTACTGAAAACAGCGATGGGTCATATTTTGCCCAAATCCCCCTGCAGTTTTCAAAATGTCTGAAATGTCGGAAATTTGACTCCTGAGCGTGATTTTTGTGCCGAATTCTGACTCTGCACCTATTTTCAGTTTCAAATTACGACGTTTCATACCTAAAATATGCCAATTACTGAAATTGGCGTTGGGTCATATTTTGCCCAAACCCCCTTGCAGTTTTCAAAATGTCTGAAATGTCGGAAATTTGACTCCTGAGCGTGATTTTTGAGCCGAATTCTAACTAACTGCACCTATTTTCAGTTTCAAATTACGACGTTTCATACCTACAATAAGGCAATTACTGAAAACGGCAATGGGTCATATTTTGCACAAACTCCCCTGCAGTTTTTAAAAGTCTGAAATGTCGGAAATTTGACTACTGAGCGTGAATTTTGAGCCGAATTCTGACTCTCTGCACCTATTTTCAATTTCAAATTACGACTTTTTATACCAAAAATATGCCAATTACTGAAAACGGCGATGGGTCATACTTTGCCCAAACCCCCCTGCAGTTTTTAAAATGTCTGAAATGTCGGAAATTTGACTCCTGAGCGTGATCTTTTATCCGAATTCTGACTCTCTGCACCTATTTTCAGTTTCAAATTATGACTTTTAATACAAAAAAATATGCCAATTACTGAAAACGGTGATGGGTCATATTTTGCCCAAACCCCCCTGCAGTTTTTAAAATGTCTGAAATGCCGGAAATTTGACTCATGAGCGTGATTTTTTATCCGAATTCTGACTCTCTGCACCTATCTTCAGTTTCAAATTACGACGTTTCATACCGAAAATATGCCAATTACTGTATACGACGATGGGTCATATTTTGCCCAAACGCCCCTGCAGTTTTGAAAATGTCTGAAATGTCGGAAATTTGACTCTTGAGAGTGATTTTTGAGCTAAATTCTGACTCTCTGCAACTATTTTCAGTTTCAAATTACGACTTTTTATACCGATAATATGCCAATTACTGAAAACAGCGATGGGTCATATTTTGCCCAAATCCCCCTGCAGTTTTCAAAATGTCTGAAATGTCGGAAATTTGACTCCTGAGCGTGATTTTTGAGCCGAATTCTGACTCTGCACCTAGTTTCAGTTTCAAATTACGACGTTTCATACCTAAAATATGCCAATTACAGAAATTGGCGATGGGTCATATTTTGCCCAAACCCCCTTGCAGTTTTCAAAATGTCTGAAATGTCGGAAATTTGACTCATGAGCGTGATTTTTGAGCCGAATTCTGACTCTCTGCACCTATTTTCAGTTTCAAATTACGACGTTTCATACCTAAATTAAGGCAATTACTGAAAACGGCGATGGGTCATATTTTGCACAAACTCCCCTGCAGTTTTTAAAATGTCTGAAATGTCGGAAATTTGACTCCTGAGTGTGATTTTTGAGCCGAATTCTGACTCTCTGCACCTATTTTCAATTTCAAATTACGACTTTTTATACCAAAAATATGCCAATTACTGAGAACGGCGATGGGTCATACTTTGCCCAAACCCCCCTGCAGTTTTTAAAATGTCTGAAATGTCGGAAATTTGACTCCTGAGCGTGATCTTTTATCCGAATTCTGACTCTCTGCACCTATTTTCAGTTTCAAATTATGACTTTTCATACCAAAAAATATGCCAATTACTGAAAACGGCGATGGGTCATATTTTGGCCAAACCCCCCTGCAGTTTTCAAAATGTCTGAAATGCCGGAAATTTGACTCCTGAGCGTGATTTTTTATCCGAATTCTGACTCTCTGCACCTATCTTCAGTTTCAAATTACGACGTTTCATACCGAAAATATGACAATTACTGTAAACGACGATGGGTCATATTTTGCCCAAACCCCCCTGCAGTTTTCAAAATGTCTGAAATGTCCGAAATTTGACTCCTGAGCGTGATTTTTTATCCGAATTCTGACTCTCTGCACCTATTTTCAGTTTCAAATTACGACTTTTTATACCGAAAATATGCCAATTACTGAAAACGGCGATGGGTCATATTTTGGCCAAACCCCCCTGCAGTTTTCAAAATGTCTTAAATGTCGGAAATTTGACTCCTGAGCGTGATTTTTGAGCCGAATTCTGACTCTCTGCACCAATTTTCAGTTTCAAATTACGAAGTTTCATACCGAAAATATGCTAATTAATGTAAACGGCGAGGGTCATATTTTGCCCAAACCCCCCTGCAGTTTTCAAAATGTCTGAAATGTCGGAAATTTGACTCCTGAGCGTGATTTTTTATCGAATTCTGACTCTCTGCACCTATTTTCAGTTTCAAATTACGAATTTTTATACCGAAAATATGCCAATAACTGAAAACAGCGATGGGTCATATTTTACCCAAACCCCCCTGCAGTTTTCAAAATGTCTGAAATGTCGGAAATTTGACTCCTGAGCGCGATTTTTGAGCCGAATTCTGACTCTCTGCACCTATTTTCAGTTTCAAATTACGACGTTTAATACCTAAAATATGCCAATTACTGAAAACGGCGAGGGTCATATTTTGCCCAAACCCCCCTGCAGTTTTCAAAATGTCTGAAATGTCGGAAATTTGACTCCTGAGCGTGATTTTTTATCGAATACTGACTCTCTGCACCTATTTTCAGTTTCAAATTACGAATTTTTATACCGAAAATATGCCAATTACTGATAACGGTGATGGGTCATATTTTGCCCAAACCCCCCTGCAGTTTTTAAAATGTCTGAAATGTTGGAAATATGACTCCTGAGCGTGATTTTTGAGCCGAATTCTGACTCTCTGCACCTATTTTCAGTTTCAAATTATGACGTTTCATACCAAAAATATGCCAATTACTGTAAACGGCGATGGGTCATATTTTGCCCAAACCCCCCTGCAGTATTGAAAATGTCTGAAATGTCGGAAATTTGACTCCTGAGCGTGATTTTTTTGCCAAATTATGACTCTCTGCACCTATTTTCAGATTCAAATTACGACTTTTTATACCGATAATATGCCAATTACTGAAAACAGCGATTGGTCATATTTTGCCCAAATCCCCCTGCAGTTTGCAAAATGTCTGAAATGTCGGAAATTTGACTCCTGAGCGTGATTTTTGAGCCGAATTCTGACTCTCTGCACCAATTTTCAGTTTCAAATTACGAAGTTTCATACCGAAAATATGCTAATTAATGTAAACGGCGAGGGTCATATTTTGCCCAAACCCCCCTGCAGTTTTCAAAATGTCTGAAATGTCGGAAATTTGACTCCTGAGCGTGATTTTTTATCGAATTCTGACTCTCTGCACCTATTTTCAGTTTCAAATTACGAATTTTTATACCGAAAATATGCCAATTACTGAAAACAGCGATGGGTCATATTTTACCCAAACCCCCCTACAGTTTTCAAAATGTCTGAAATGTCGGAAATTTGACTCCTGAGCGCGATTTTTGAGCCGAATTCTGACTCTCTGCACCTATTTTCAGTTTCAAATTACGACGTTTAATACCTAAAATATGCCAATTACTGAAAACGGCGATGGGTCATATTATGCCAAAACCCTCCCTGCATTTTTAAAATGTCTGAAATGTTGGAAATTTGACTCCTGAGCGTGATTTTTGAGCCGAATTCTGACTCTCTGCACCTATTTTAAGTTTTAAATTACGAAGTTTCATACCGAAAATATGCCAATTACTGTAAACGGCGATGGGTCATATTTGGCCCAAACCCCCCTGCAGTATTGAAAATGTCTGAAATGTCGGAAATTTGACTCCTGAGCGTGATTTTTTTGCCAAATTATGACTCTCTGCACCTATTTTCAGTTTCAAATTACGACTTTTTATACCGATAATATACCAATTACTGAAAACAGCGATGGGTCATATTTTGCCCAAATCCCCCTGCAGTTTTCAAAATGTCTGAAATGTCGGAAATTTGACTCCTGAGCGTGATTTTTGTGCCGAATTCTGACTCTGCACCTATTTTCAGTTTCAAATTACGACGTTTCATACCTAAAATATGCCAATTACTGAAATTGGCGTTGGGTCATATTTTGCCCAAACCCCCTTGCAGTTTTCAAAATGTCTGAAATGTCGGAAATTTGACTCCTGAGCGTGATTTTTGAGCCGAATTCTAACTCTCTGCACCTATTTTCAGTTTCAAATTACGACGTTTCATACCTACAATAAGGCAATTACTGAAAACGGCAATGGGTCATATTTTGCACAAACTCCCCTGCAGTTTTTAAAAGTCTGAAATGTCGGAAATTTGACTACTGAGCGTGAATTTTGAGCCGAATTCTGACTCTCTGCACCTATTTTCAATTTCAAATTACGACTTTTTATACCAAAAATATGCCAATTACTGAAAACGGCGATGGGTCATACTTCGCCCAAACCCCCCTGCAGTTTTTAAAATGTCTGAAATGTCGAAAATTTGACTCCTGAGCGTGATCTTTTATCCGAATTCTGACTCTCTGCACCTATTTTCAGTTTCAAATTATGACTTTTAATACAAAAATATATGCCAATTACTGAAAACGGTGATGGGTCATATTTTGCCCAAACCCCCCTGCAGTTTTTAAAATGTCTGAAATGCCGGAAATTTGACTCTTGAGCGTGATTTTTTATCCGAATTCTGACTCTCTGCACCTATCTTCAGTTTCAAATTACGACGTTTCATACCGAAAATATGCCAATTACTGTATACGACGATGGGTCATATTTTGCCCAAACGCCCCTGCAGTTTTGAAAATGTCTGAAATGTCGGAAATTTGACTCCTGAGCGTGATTTTTGAGCTAAATTCTGACTCTCTGCAACTATTTTCAGTTTCAAATTACGAATTTTTATACCGATAATATGCCAATTACTGAAAACAGCGATGGGTCATATTTTGCCCAAATCCCCCTGCAGTTTTCAAAATGTCTGAAATGTCGGAAATTTGACTCCTGAGCGTGATTTTTGAGCCGAATTCTGACTCTCTGCACCTATTTTCAGTTTCAAATTACGACGTTTCATACCTAAAATAAGGCAATTACTGAAAACGGCGATGGGTCATATTTTGCACAAACTCCCCTGCAGTTTTTAAAATGTCTGAAATGTCGGAAATTTGACTCCTGAGTGTGATTTTTGAGCCGAATTCTGACTCTCTGCACCTATTTTCAATTTCAAATTACGACTTTTTATACCAAAAATATGCCAATTACTGAGAACGGCGATGGGTCATACTTTGCCCAAACCCCCCTGCAGTTTTTAAAATGTCTGAAATGTCGGAAATTTGACTCCTGAGCGTGATCTTTTATCCGAATTCTGACTCTCTGCACCTATTTTCAGTTTCAAATTATGACTTTTCATACCAAAAAATATGCCAATTACTGAAAACGGCGATGGGTCATATTTTGGCCAAACCCCCCTGCAGTTTTCAAAATGTCTGAAATGGCGGAAATTTGACTCCTGAGCGTGATTTTTTATCCGAATTCTGACTCTCTGCACCTATCTTCAGTTTCAAATTACGACGTTTCATACCGAAAATATGACAATTACTGTAAACGACGATGGGTCATATTTTGCCCAAACCCCCCTGCAGTTTTCAAAATGTCTGAAATGTCCGAAATTTGACTCCTGAGCGTGATTTTTTATCCGAATCCTGACTCTCTGCACCTATTTTCAGTTTCAAATTACGACTTTTTATACCGAAAATATGCCAATTACTGAAAACGGCGATGGGTCATATTTTGCCCAAACCCCCCCTGCAGTTTTCAAAATGTCTTAAATGTCGGAAATTTGACTCCTGAGCGTGATTTTTGAGCCGAATTCTGACTCTCTGCACCAATTTTCAGTTTCAAATTACGAAGTTTCATACCGAAAATATGCTAATTAATGTAAACGGCGAGGGTCATATTTTGCCCAAACCCCCCTGCAGTTTTCAAAATGTCTGAAATGTCGGGAATTTGACTCCTGAGCGTGATTTTTTATCGAATGCTGACTCTCTGCACCTATTTTCAGTTTCAAATTACGAATTTTTATACCGAAAATATGCCAATTACTGAAAACAGCGATGGGTCATATTTTACCCAAACCCCCCTGCAGTTTTCAAAATGTCTGAAATGTCGGAAATTTGACTCCTGAGCGCGATTTTTGAGCCGAATTCTGACTCTCTGCACCTATTTTCAGTTTCAAATTACGACGTTTAATACCTAAAATATGCCAATTACTGAAAACGGCGAGGGTCATATTTTGCCCAAACCCCCCTGCAGTTTTCAAAATGTCTGAAATGTCGGAAATTTGACTCCTGAGCGTGATTTTTTATCGAATACTGACTCTCTGCACCTATTTTCAGTTTCAAATTACGAATTTTTATACCGAAAATATGCCAATTACTGATAACGGTGATGGGTCATATTTTGCCCAAACCCCCCTACAGTTTTTAAAATGTCTGAAATGTTGGAAATATGACTCCTGAGCGTGATTTTTTTGCCAAATTATGACTCTCTGCACCTATTTTCAGTTTCAAATTACGACTTTTTATACCGATAATATGCCAATTACTGAAAACAGCGATGGGTCATATTTTGCCCAAATCCCCCTGCAGTTTTCAAAATGTCTGAAATGTCGGAAATTTGACTCCTGAGCGTGATTTTTGAGCCGAATTCTGACTCTCTGCACCAATTTTCAGTTTCAAATTACGAAGTTTCATACCGAAAATATGCAAATTAATGTAAACGGCGAGGGTCATATTTTGCCCAAACCCCCCTGCAGTTTTCAAAATGTCTGAAATGTCGGAAATTTGACTCCTGAGCGTGATTTTTTATCGAATTCTGACTCTCTGCACCTATTTTCAGTTTCAAATTACGAATTTTTATACCGAAAATATGCCAATTACTGAAAACAGCGATGGGTCATATTTTACCCAAACCCCCCTGCAGTTTTCAAAATGTCTGAAATGTCGGAAATTTGACTCCTGAGCGCGATTTTTGAGCCGAATTCTGACTCTCTGCACCTATTTTCAGTTTCATATTACGACGTTTAATACCTAAAATATGCCAATTACTGAAAACGGCGATGGGTCATATTATGCCAAAACCCTCCCTGCATTTTTAAAATGTCTGAAATGTTGGAAATTTGACTCCTGAGCGTGATTTTTGAGCCGAATTCTGACTCTCTGCACCTATTTTCAGTTTTAAATTACGATGTTTCATACCGAAAATATGCCAATTACTGAAAACGGCGATGGGTCATATTTTGCCCAAACCCCCCTGCAGTTTTTAAAATGTCTAAAATGTCGGAAATTTGACTCCTGAGCATGATTTTTTATCCGAATTCTGACTCTCTGCACCTAATTTCAGTTTCAAATTACGACTTTTTATACCGAAAATTTGCCAATTACTGAAAACGGTGATGGGTCATATTTTGCCCAAACCCCCCTGCAGTTTTCAAAATGTCTGAAATGTTGGAAATATTACTCCTGAGCGTGATTTTCGAGCCGAATTCTGACTCTCTGCACCTATTTTCAGTTTCAAATTAAGACGTTTCATACCAAAAATATGCCAATTACTGTAAACGGCGATGGGTCATATTTTGCCCAAACCCCCCTGCAGTATTGAAAATGTCTGAAATATCGGAAATTTGACTCCTGAGCGTGATTTTTTTGCCAAATTCTGACTCTCTGCACCTATTTTCAGTTTCAAATTACGACTTTTTATATCGATAATATGCCAATTACTGAAAACATTGATGGGTCATATTTTGCCCAAATCCCCCTGCAGTTTTCAAAATGTCTGAAATGTCGGAAATTTGACTCCTGAGCGTGATTTTTGAGCCGAATTCTTACTCTGCACCTATTTTCAGTTTCAAATTACGACGTTTCATACCAAAAATATGCAAATTACTGAAATTGGCGTTGGGTCATATTTTGCCCAAACCCCCCTGCAGTTTTCAAAATGTCTGAAATGTCGGAAATTTGAATCCTGAGCGTGAATTTTGAGCCGAATTCTGACTCTCTGCACCTATTTTCAGTTTCAAATTACTACGTTTCATACCGAAAATAAGGCAATTACTGAAAACGGCGATGGGTCATATTTTGCACAAACTCCCCTGCAGTTTTTAAAATGTCTGAAATTTCGGAAATTTGACTCCTGACCGTGATTTTTCAGCCGAATCCTGACTCTCTGCACCTATTTTCAATTTCAAATTACGACTTTTTATACCAAAAATAAGCCAATTACTGAAAACGGCGATGGGTCATACTTTGCCCAAACCCCCCTGCAGTTTTTAAAATGTCTGAAATGTCGGAAATTTGACTCCTGAGCGTTTTTTTTTATCCGAATTCTGACTCTCTGCACCTATCTTCAGTTTCAAATTACGACGTTTCATACCGAAAATATGCCAATTACTGTAAACGGCGATGGGTCATATTTTGCCCAAACCCCCCTGCAGTTTTCAAAATGTCTGAAATGTCCGAAATTTGACTCCTGAGCGTGATTTTTTATCCGAATTCTGACGCTCTGCACCTATTTTCAGTTTCAAATTACGACTTTTTATACCGAAAATATGCCAATTACTGAAAACGGCGATGGGTCATATTTTGCCCAAACCCCCCTGCAGTTTTCAAAATGTCTGAAATGTCGGAAATTTGACTCCTGAGCGTGATTTTTTATCCGAATTCTGACTCTCTGCACCTATCTTCAGTTTCAAATTACGACGTTTCATACCGAAAATATGCCAATTACTGTAAACGGCGATTGGTCATATTTTGCCCAAACCCCCCTGCAGTTTTCAAAATGTCTGAAATGTCGGAAATTTGACTCCTGAGCGTGATTTTTGATCTAAATCCTGACTCTCTGCACCTATTTTCAGTTTCAAATTACGACGTTTCTTCCTGAAAATATGCCAATTACTGTAAACGGCGATGGGTCATATTTTGCCCAAACCCCCCTGCAGTTTTCAAAATGTCTGAAATGTCGGAAATTTGACTCCTGAGCGTGATTTTTTATCCGAATTATGACTCTCTGCACCTATTTTCAGTTTCAAATTACGACGTTTCATACCTAAAATATGCCAATTACTGAAAACGGCGATGGGTCATATTATGCCAAAGCCCCCCCTGCATTTTTAAAATGTCTGAAATGTTGGAAATTTGACTCCTGAGCGTGATTTTTGAGCCGAATTCTGACTCTCTGCCCCTATTTTCAGTTTCAAATTACGAAGTTTCATACCGAAAATATGCCAATTACTGAAAACGGCGATGTGTCATATTTTGCCCAAACCCCCCTGCAGTTTTTAAAATGTCTAAAATGTCGGAAATTTGACTCCTGAGCCTGATTTTTTATCCGAATTCTGACGATTTGCATTTTCACATTTGCAAATGTGAATTCTCTGCACCTAATTTCAGTTTCAAATTACGACTTTTTATACCGAAAATATGCCAATTACTGAAAACGGTGATGGGTCAAATTTTGCCCAAACCCCCCTGCAGTTCTCAAAATGTCTGAAATGTTGGAAATATGACTCCTGAGCGTGATTTTTGAGCCGAATTCTGACTCTCTGCACCTATTTTCAGTTTCAAATTACGACGTTTCATACCTAAAATATGCCAATTACTGAAATTGGCGATGGGTCATATTTTGCCCAAACCCCCTTGCAGTTTTCAAAATGTCTGAAATGTCGGAAATTTGACTCATGAGCGTGATTTTTGAGCCGAATTCTGACTCTCTGCACCTATTTTCAGTTTCAAATTACGACGTTTCATACCTAAAATAAGGCAATTACTGAAAACGGCGATGGGTCATATTTTGCACAAACTCCCCTGCAGTTTTTAAAATGTCTGAAATGTCGGAAATTTGACTCCTGAGCGTGATTTTTGAGCCGAATTCTGACTCTCTGCACCTATTTTCAATTTCAAATTACGACTTTTTATACCAAAAATATGCCAATTACTGAGAACGGCGATGGGTCATACTTTGCCCAAACCCCCCTGCAGTTTTTAAAATGTCTGAAATGTCGGAAATTTGACTCCTGAGCGTGATCTTTTATCCGAATTCTGACTCTCTGCACCTATTTTCAGTTTCAAATTATGACTTTTCATACCAAAAAATATGCCAATTACTGAAAACGGCGATGGGTCATATTTTGGCCAAACCCCCCTGCAGTTTTTAAAATGTCTGAAATGCCGGAAATTTTACTCCTGAGCGTGATTTTTTATCCGAATTCTGACTCTCTGCACCTATCTTCAGTTTCAAATTACGACGTTTCATACCGAAAATATGCCAATTACTGTAAACGACGATGGGTCATATTTTGCCCAAACCCCCCTGCAGTTTTCAAAATGTCAGAAATGTCCGAAATTTGACTCCTGAGCGTGATTTTTTATCCGAATTCTGACTCTCTGCACCAATTCTCAGTTTCAAATTACGAAGTTTCATACCGAAAATATGCTAATTAATGTAAACGGCGAGGGTCATATTTTGCCCAAACCCCCCTGCAGTTTTCAAAATGTCTGAAATGTCGGAAATTTGACTCCTGAGCGTGATTTTGTATCGAATTCTGACTCTCTGCACCTATTTTCAGTTTCAAATTACGAATTTTTATACCGAAAATATGCCAATTACTGAAAACGGCGAGGGTCATATTTTGCCCAAACCCCCCTGCAGTTTTTAAAATGTCTGAAATGTTGGAAATATGACTCCTGAGCGTGATTTTTGAGCCGAATTCTGACTCTCTGCACCTATTTTCAGTTTCAAATTATGACGTTTCATACCAAAAATATGCCAATTACTGTAAACGGCGATGGGTCATATTTTGCCCAAACCCCCCTGCAGTATTGAAAATGTCGGAAATGTCGGAAATTTGACTCCTGAGCGTGATTTTTTTGCCAAATTATGACTCTCTGCACCTATTTTCAGTTTCAAATTACGACTTTTTATACCGATAATATGCCAATTACTGAAAACAGCGATTGGTCATATTTTGCCCAAATCCCCCTGCAGTTTTCAAAATGTCTGAAATGTCGGAAATTTGACTCCTGAGCGTGATTTTTGTGCCGAATTCTGACTCTCTGCACCTATTTTCAGTTTCAAATTATGACGTTTCATACCAAAAATATGCCAATTACTGTAAACGGCGATGGGTCATATTTAGCCCAAACCCCCCTGCAGTATTGAAAATGTCTGAAATGTCGGAAATTTGACTCCTGAGAGTGATTTTTTTGCCAAATTATGACTCTCTGCACCTATTTTCAGTTTCAAATTACGACGTTTCATACCTAAAATAAGGCAATTACTGAAAACGGCGATGGGTCATATTTTGCACAAACTCCCCTGCAGTTTTTAAAATGTCTGAAATGTCGGAAATTTGACTCCTGAGCGTGATTTTTGAGCCGAATTCTGACTCTCTGCACCTATTATCAATTTCAAATTACGACTTTTTATACCAAAAATATGCCAATTACTGAGAACGGCGATGGGTCATACTTTGCCCAAACCCCCCTGCAGTTTTTAAAATGTCTGAAATGTCGGAAATTTGACTCCTGAGCGTGATCTTTTATCCGAATTCTGACTCTCTGCACCTATTTTCAGTTTCAAATTATGACTTATCATACCAAAAAATATGCCAATTACTGAAAACGGCGATTGGTCATATTTTGGCCAAACCCCCCTGCAGTTTTCAAAATGTCTGAAATTTCTGAAATTTGACTCCTGAGCGTGATTTTTTATCCGAATTCTGACTCTCTGCACCTATTTTCAGTTTCAAATTACGACTTTTTATACCGAAAATATGCCAATTACTGAAAACGGCGATGGGTCATATTTTGCCCAAACCCCCCTGCAGTTTTCAAAATGTCTTAAATGTCGGAAATTTGACTCCTGAGCGTGATTTTTGAGCCGAATTCTGTCTCTCTGCACCAATTTTCAGTTTCAAATTACGAAGTTTCATACCGAAAATATGCCAATTACTGAAAACAGCGATGGGTCATATTTTACCCAAACCCCCCTGCAGTTTTCAAAATGTCTGAAATGTCGGAAATTTGACTCCTGAGCGCGATTTTTGAGCCGAATTCTGATTCTCTGCACCTATTTTCAGTTTCAAATTACGACGTTTAATACCTAAAATATGCCAATTACTGAAAACGGCGATGGGTCATATTATGCCAAAACCACCCCTGCATTTTTAAAATGTCTGAAATGTTGGAAATTTGACTCCTGAGCGTGATTTTTGAGCCGAATTCTGACTCTCTGCACCTATTTTCAGTTTTAAATTACGAAGTTTCATAACGAAAATATGCCAATTACTGAAAACGGCGATGGGTCATATTTTGCCCAAACCCCCCTGCAGTTTTTAAAATGTCTAAAATGTCGGAAATTTGACTCCTGAGCATGATTTTTTGTCCGAATTCTGACTCTCTGCACCTAATTTCAGTTTCAAATTACGACTTTTTATACCGAAAATTTGCCAATTACTGAAAACGGTGATGGGTCATATTTTGCCCAAACCCCCCTGCAGTTTTCAAAATGTCTAAAATGTTGGAAATATTACTCCTGAGCGTGATTTTCGAGCCGAATTCTGACTCTCTGCACCTATTTTCAGTTTCAAATTAAGACGTTTCATACCAAAAATACGCCAATTACTGTAAACGGCGATGGGTCATATTTTGCCCAAACCCCCCTGCAGTATTGAAAATGTCTGAAATGTCGGAAATTTGACTCCTGAGCGTGATTTTTTTGCCAAATTCTGACTCTCTGCACCTATTTTCAGTTTCAAATTACGACTTTTTATACCGATAATATGCCAATTACTGAAAACATTGATGGGTCATATTTTGCCCAAATCCCCCTGCAGTTTTCAAAAAGTCTGAAATGTCGGAAATTTGACTCCTGAGCGTGATTTTTGAGCCGAATTCTGACTCTGCACCTATTTTCAGTTTCAAATTACGACGTTTCATACCTAAAATATGCCAATTACTGAAATTGGCGTTGGGTCATATTTTCCCAAACCCCCCTGCAGTTTTCAAAATGTCTGAAATGTCGGAAATTTGAATCCTGAGCGTGATTTTTGAGCCGAATTCTGACTCTCTGCACCTATTTTCAGTTTCAAATTACTACGTTTCATACCTAAAATAAGGCAATTATTGAAAACGGCAATGGGTCATATTTTGCACAAACTCCCCTGCAGTTTTTAAAATGTCTGAAATTTCGGAAATTTGACTCCTGACCGTGATTTTTCAGCCGAATTCTGACTCTCTGCACCTATTTTCAATTTCAAATTACGACTTTTTATACCAAAAATAAGCCAATTACTGAAAACGGCGATGCGTCATACTTTGCCCAAACCCCCCTGCAGTTTTTAAAATGTCTGAAATGTCCGAAATTTGACTCCTGAGCGTGATTTTTTATCCGAATTCTGACTCTCTGCACCTATTTTCAGTTTCAAATTACGATTTTTTATACAGAAAATATGCCAATTACTGAAAACAGCGATGGTCATATTTTGCCCAAACCCCCCTGCAGTTTTCAAAATGTCTGAAATGTCGGAAATTTGACTCCTGAGCGTGATTTTTGATCTAAATCCTGACTCTCTGCACCTATTTTCAGTTTCAAATTACGACGTTTCTTACCGAAAATATGCCAATTACTGTAAACGGCGATGGGTCATATTTTGCCCAAACCCCCCTGCAGTTTTCAAAATGTCTGAAATGTCGGAAATTTGACTCCTGAGCGTGATTTTTTATCCGAATTCTGACTCTCTGCACCTATTTTCAGTTTCAAATTACGACGTTTCATACCTAAAATATGCCAATTACTGAAAACGGCGATGGGTCATATTATGCCAAAAACCCCCCTGCATTTTTAAAATGTCTGAAATGTTGGAAATTTGACTCCTGAGCGTGATTTTTTATCCGAATTCTGACTCTCTGCACCTATTTTCAGTTTCAAATTACGACGTTTCATACCTAAAATATGCCAATTACTGAAATTGGCGATGGGTCATATTTTGCCCAAACCCCTTTGCAGTTTTCAAAATGTCTGAAATGTCGGAAATTTGACTCCTGAGCGTGATTTTTGAGCCGAATTCTGACTCTCTGCACCTATTTTCAGTTTCAAATTACGACGTTTCATACCTAAAATAAGGCAATTACTGAAAACAGTGATGGGTCATATTTTGCACAAACTCCCCTGCAGTTTTTAAAATGTCTGAAATGTCGGAAATTTGACTCCTGAGCGTGATTTTTGAGCCGAATTCTGACTCTCTGCACCTATTTTCAATTTCAAATTACGACTTTTTATACCAAAAATATGCCAATTACTGAAAACGGCGATTTGTCATACTTTGCCCAAACCCCCCTGCAGTTTTTAAAATGTCTGAAATGTCGGAAATTTGACTCCTGAGCGTGATTTTTTATCCGAATTCTGACTCTCTGCACCTATCTTCAGTTTCAAATTACGACGTTTCATACCGAAAATATGCCAATTACTGTAAACTGCGATGGGTCATATTTTGCCCAAACCCCCCTGCAGTTTTTAAAATGTCTAAAATGTCGGAAATTTGACTCCTGAGCTTGATTTTTTATCCGAATTCTGACGATTTGCATTTTCACATTTGCAAATGTGAATTCTCTGCACCTAATTTCAGTTTCAAATTACGACTTTTTATACCGAAAATATGCCAATTACTGAAAACGGTGATGGGTCAAATTTTGCCCAAACCCCCCTGCAGTTCTCAAAATGTCTGAAATGTTGGAAATATGACTCCTGAGCGTGATTTTTGAGCCGAATTCTGACTCTCTGCACCTATTTTCAGTTTCAAATTACGACGTTTCATACCTAAAATATGCCAATTACTGAAATTGGCGATGGGTCATATTTTGCCCAAACCCCCTTGCAGTTTTCAAAATGTCTGAAATGTCGGAAATTTGACTCATGAGCGTGATTTTTGAGCCGAATTCTGACTCTCTGCACCTATTTTCAGTTTCAAATTACGACGTTTCATACCTAAAATAAGGCAATTACTGAAAACGGCGATGGGTCATATTTTGCACAAACTCCCCTGCAGTTTTTAAAATGTCTGAAATGTCGGAAATTTGACTCCTGAGCGTGATTTTTGAGCCGAATTCTGACTCTCTGCACCTATTTTCAATTTCAAATTACGACTTTTTATAGCAAAAATATGCCAATTACTGAGAACGGCGATGGGTCATACTTTGCCCAAACCCCCCTGCAGTTTTTAAAATGTCTGAAATGTCGGAAATTTGACTCCTGAGCGTGATCTTTTATCCGAATTCTGACTCTCTGCACCTATTTTCAGTTTCAAATTATGACTTTTCATACCAAAAAATATGCCAATTACTGAAAACGGCGATGGGTCATATTTTGGCCAAACCCCCCTGCAGTTTTTAAAATGTCTGAAATGCCGGAAATTTTACTCCTGAGCGTGATTTTTTATCCGAATTCTGACTCTCTGCACCTATCTTCAGTTTCAAATTACGACGTTTCATACCGAAAATATGCCAATTACTGTAAACGACGATGGGTCATATTTTGCCCAAACCCCCCTGCAGTTTTCAAAATGTCAGAAATGTCCGAAATTTGACTCCTGAGCGTGATTTTTTATCCGAATTCTGACTCTCTGCACCAATTTTCAGTTTCAAATTACGAAGTTTCATACCGAAAATATGCTAATTAATGTAAACGGCGAGGGTCATATTTTGCCCAAACCCCCCTGCAGTTTTCAAAATGTCTGAAATGTCGGAAATTTGACTCATGAGCGTGATTTTTGAGCCGAATTCTGACTCTCTGCACCTATTTTCAGTTTCAAATTACGACGTTTCATACCTAAAATAAGGCAATTACTGAAAACGGCGATGGGTCATATTTTGCACAAACTCCCCTGCAGTTTTTAAAATGTCTGAAATGTCGGAAATTTGACTCCTGAGCGTGATTTTTGAGCCGAATTCTGACTCTCTGCACCTATTTTCAATTTCAAATTACGACTTTTTATATCAAAAATATGCCAATTACTGAGAACGGCGATGGGTCATACTTTGCCCAAACCCCCCTGCAGTTTTTAAAATGTCTGAAATGTCGGAAATTTGACTCCTGAGCGTGATCTTTTATCCGAATTCTGACTCTCTGCACCTATTTTCAGTTTCAAATTATGACTTTTCATACCAAAAAATATGCCAATTCCTGAAAACGGCGATGGGTCATATTTTGGCCAAACCCCCCTGCAGTTTTTAAAATGTCTGAAATGCCGGAAATTTTACTCCTGAGCGTGATTTTTTATCCGAATTCTGACTCTCTGCACCTATCTTCAGTTTCAAATTACGACGTTTCATACCGAAAATATGCCAATTACTGTAAACGACGATGGGTCATATTTTGCCCAAACCCCCCTGCAGTTTTCAAAATGTCAGAAATGTCCGAAATTTGACTCCTGAGCGTGATTTTTTATCCGAATTCTGACTCTCTGCACCAATTTTCAGTTTCAAATTACGAAGTTTCATACCGAAAATATGCTAATTAATGTAAACGGCGAGGGTCATATTTTGCCCAAACCCCCCTGCAGTTTTCAAAATGTCTGAAATGTCGGAAATTTGACTCCTGAGCGTGATTTTGTATCGAATTCTGACTCTCTGCACCTATTTTCAGTTTCAAATTACGAATTTTTATACCGAAAATATGCCAATTACTGAAAACGGTGATGGGTCATATTTTGCCCAAACCCCCCTGCAGTTTTTAAAATGTCTGAAATGTTGGAAATATGACTCCTGAGCGTGATTTTTGAGCCGAATTCTGACTCTCTGCACCTATTTTTAGTTTCAAATTATGACGTTTCATACCAAAAATATGCCAATTACTGTAAACGACGATGGGTCATATTTTGCCCAAACCCCCCTGCAGTTTTCAAAATGTCAGAAATGTCCGAAATTTGACTCCTGAGCGTGATTTTTTATCCGAATTCTGACTCTCTGCACCAATTTTCAGTTTCAAATTATGAAGTTTCATACCGAAAATATGCTAATTAATGTAAACGGCAAGGGTCATATTTTGCCCAAACCCCCTTGCAGTTTTCAAAATGTCTGAAATGTCGGAAATTTGACTCCTGAGCGTGATTTTGTATCGAATTCTGACTCTCTGCACCTATTTTCAGTTTCAAATTACGAATTTTTATACCGAAAATATGCCAATTACTGAAAACGGTGATGGGTCATATTTTGCCCAAACCCCCCTGCAGTTTTTAAAATGTCTGAAATGTTGGAAATATGACTCCTGAGCGTGATTTTTGAGCCGAATTCTGACTCTCTGCACCTATTTTCAGTTTCAAATTATGACGTTTCATACCAAAAATATGCCAATTACTGTAAACGGCGATGGGTCATATTTTGCCCAAATCCCCCTGCAGTTTTCAAAATGTCTGAAATGTCGGAAATTTGACTCCTGAGCGTGATTTTTGTGCCGAATTCTGACTCTCTGCACCTATTTTCAGTTTCAAATTATGACGTTTCATACCAAAAATATGCCAATTACTGTAAACGGCGATGGGTCATATTTTGCCCAAACCCCCCTGCAGTATTGAAAATGTCTGAAATGTCGGAAATTTGACTCCTGAGCGTGATTTTTTTGCCAAATTATGACTCTCTGCACCTATTTTCAGTTACAAATTACGACTTTTTATACCGATAATATGCCAATTACTGAAAACAGCGATTGGTCATATTTTGCCCAAATCCCCCTGCAGTTTTCAAAATGTCTGAAATGTCGGAAATTTGACTCCTGAGCGTGATTTTTGTGCCGAATTCTGACTCTCTGCACCTATTTTCAGTTTCAAATTATGACGTTTCATACCAAAAATATGCCAATTACTGTAAACGGCGATGGGTCATATTTTGCCCAAACCCCCCTGCAGTATTGAAAATGTCTGAAATGTCGGAAATTTAACTCCTGAGCGTGATTTTTTTGCCAAATTATGACTCTCTGCACCTATTTTCAGTTTCAAATTACGACGTTTCATACCTAAAATATGCCAATTACTGAAATTGGCGTTTGGTCATATTTTGCCCAAACCCCCTTGCAGTTTTCAAAATGTCTGAAATGTCGGAAATTTGACTCATGAGCGTGATTTTTTATCCGAATTCTGACTCTCTGCACCAATTTTCAGTTTCAAATTACGACGTTTCATACCTAAAATAAGGCAATTACTGAAAACGGCGATGGGTCATATTTTGCACAAACTCCCCTGCAGTTTTTAAAATGTCTGAAATGTCGGAAATTTGACTCCTGAGCGTGATTTTTGAGCCGAATTCTGACTCTCTGCACCTATTATCAATTTCAAATTACGACTTTTTATACCAAAAATATGCCAATTACTGAGAACGGCGATGGGTCATACTTTGCCCAAACCCCCCTGCAGTTTTTAAAATGTCTGAAATGTCGGAAATTTGACTCCTGAGCGTGATCTTTTATCCGAATTCTCACTCTCTGCACCTATTTTCAGTTTCAAATTATGACTTATCATACCAAAAAATATGCCAATTACTGAAAACGGCGATTGGTCATATTTTGGCCAAACCCCCCTGCAGTTTTCAAAATGTCTGAAATGTCCGAAATTTGACTCCTGAGCGTGATTTTTTATCCGAATTCTGACTCTCTGCACCTATTTTCAGTTTCAAATTACGACTTTTTATACCGAAAATATGCCAATTACTGAAAACGGCGATGGGTCATATTTTGCCCAAACCCCCCTGCAGTTTTCAAAATGTCTTAAATGTCGGAAATTTGACTCCTGAGCGTGATTTTTGAGCCGAATTCTGTCTCTCTGCACCAATTTTCAGTTTCAAATTACGAAGTTTCATACCGAAAATATGCTAATGAATGTAAACGGCGAGGGTCATATTTTGCCCAAACCCCCCTGCAGTTTTCAAAATGTCTGAAATGTCGGAAATTTGACTCCTGAGCGTGATTTTTTATCGAATTCTGACTCTCTGCACCTATTTTCAGTTTCAAATTACGAATTTTTATACCGAAAATATGCCAATTACTGAAAACAGCGATGGGTCATATTTTACCCAAACCCCCCTGCAGTTTTCAAAATGTCTGAAATGTCGGAAATTTGACTCCTGAGCGCGATTTTTAAGCCGAATTCTGACTCTCTGCACCTATTTTCAGTTTCAAATTACGACGTTTAATACCTAAAATATGCCAATTACTGAAAACGGCGATGGGTCATATTATGCCAAAACCCCCCCTGCATTTTTAAAATGTCTGAAATGTTGGAAATTTGACTCCTGAGCGTGATTTTTGAGCCGAATTCTGACTCTCTGCACCTATTTTCAGTTTTAAATTACGAAGTTTCATAACGAAAATATGCCAATTACTGAAAACGGCGATGGGTCATATTTTGCCCAAACCCCCCTGCAGTTTTTAAAATGTCTAAAATGTCGGAAATTTGACTCCTGAGCATGATTTTTTGTCCGAATTCTGACTCTCTGCACCTAATTTCAGTTTCAAATTACGACTTTTTATACCGAAAATTTGCCAATTACTGAAAACGGTGATGGGTCATATTTTGCCCAAACCCCCCTGCAGTTTTCAAAATGTCTAAAATGTTGGAAATATTACTCCTGAGCGTGATTTTCGAGCCGAATTATGACTCTCTGCACCTATTTTCAGTTTCAAATTAAGACGTTTCATACCAAAAATATGCCAATTACTGTAAACGGCGATGGGTCATATTTTGCCCAAACCCCCCTGCAGTATTGAAAATGTCTGAAATGTCGGAAATTTGACTCCTGAGCGTGATTTTTTTGCCAAATTCTGACTCTCTGCACCTATTTTCAGTTTCAAATTACGACTTTTTATACCGATAATATGCCAATTACTGAAATTGGCGTTGGGTCATATTTTCCCAAACCCCCCTGCAGTTTTCAAAATGTCTGAAATGTCGGAAATTTGAATCCTGAGCGTGATTTTTGAGCCGAATTCTGACTCTCTGCACCTATTTTCAGTTTCAAATTACTACGTTTCATACCTAAAATAAGGCAATTACTGAAAACGGCGATGGGTCATATTTTGCACAAACTCCCCTGCAGTTTTTAAAATGTCTGAAATTTCGGAAATTTGACTCCTGACCGTGATTTTTCAACCGAATTCTGACTCTCTGCACCTATTTTCAATTTCAAATTACGACTTTTTATACCAAAAATAAGCCAATTACTGAAAACGGCGATGGGTCATACTTTGCCCAAACCCTCCTGCAGTTTTTAAAATGTCTGAAATGTCCGAAATTTGACTCCTGAGCGTGATTTTTTATCCGAATTCTGACTCTCTGCACCTATTTTCAGTTTCAAATTACGATTTTTTATACCGAAAATATGCCAATTACTGAAAACAGCGATGGTCATATTTTGCCCAAACCCCCCTGCAGTTTTCAAATTGTCTGAAATGTCGGAAATTTGACTCCTGAGCGTGATTTTTGATCTAAATCCTGACTCTCTGCACCTATTTTCAGTTTCAAATTACGACATTTCTTACCGAAAATATGCCAATTACTGTAAACGGCGATGGGTCATATTTTGCCCAAACCCCCCTGCAGTTTTCAAAATGTCTGAAATGTCGGAAATTTGACTCCTGAGCGTGATTTTTTATCCGAATTCTGACTCTCTGCACCTATTTTCAGTTTCAAATTACGACGTTTCATACCTAAAATATGCCAATTACTGAAAACGGCGATGGGTCATATTATGCCAAAAACCCCCCTGCATTTTTAAAATGTCTGAAATGTTGGAAATTTGACTCCTGAGCGTGATTTTTTATCCGAATTCTGACTCTCTGCACCTATTTTCAGTTTCAAATTACGACGTTTCATACCTAAAATATGCCAATTACTGAAATTGGCGATGGGTCATATTTTGCCCAAACCCCTTTGCAGTTTTCAAAATGTCTGAAATGTCGGAAATTTGACTCCTGAGCGTGATTTTTGAGCCGAATTCTGACTCTCTGCACCTATTTTCAGTTTCAAATTACGACGTTTCATACCTAAAATAAGGCAATTACTGACAACAGTGATGGGTCATATTTTGCACAAACTCCCCTGCAGTTTTTAAAATGTCTGAAATGTCGGAAATTTGACTCCTGAGCGTGATTTTTGAGCCGAATTCTGACTCTCTGCACCTATTTTCAATTTCAAATTACGACTTTTTATACCAAAAATATGCCAATTACTGAAAACGGCGATTTGTCATACTTTGCCCAAACCCCCCTGCAGTTTTTAAAATGTCTGAAATGTCGGAAATTTGACTCCTGAGCGTGATTTTTTATCCGAATTCTGACTCTCTGCACCTATCTTCAGTTTCAAATTACGACGTTTCATACCGAAAATATGCCAATTACTGTAAACTGCGATGGGTCATATTTTGCCTAAACCCCCCTGCAGTTTTCAAAATGTCTAAAATGTCCGAAATTTGACTCCTGAGCGTGACTTTTTATCCGAATTCTGACTCTCTGCACCTATTTTCAGTTTCAAATTACGACTTTTTATACCGAAAATATGCCAATTACTGAAAACGGCGATTTGTCATACTTTGCCCAAACCCCCCTGCAGTTTTTAAAATGTCTGAAATGTCGGAAATTTGACTCCTGAGCGTGATTTTTTATCCGAATTCTGACTCTCTGCACCTATCTTCAGTTTCAAATTACGACGTTTCATACCGAAAATATGCCAATTACTGTAAACTGCGATGGGTCATATTTTGCCTAAACCCCCCTGCAGTTTTCAAAATGTCTAAAATGTCCGAAATTTGACTCCTGAGCGTGACTTTTTATCCGAATTCTGACTCTCTGCACCTATTTTCAGTTTCAAATTACGACTTTTTATACCGAAAATATGCCAATTACTGAAAACGGCGATGGGTCATATTTTGCCCAAACCCCCCTGCAGTTTTCAAAATGTTTGAAATGTCGGAAATTTACACTCCTGAGCGTGATTTTTGAGCCGAATTCTGTCTCTCTGCACCAATTTTCAGTTTCATATTACGAAGTTTCATACCGAAAATATGCTAATTAATGTAAACGGCGAGGGTCATATTTTGCCCAAACCCCCCTGCAGTTTTCAAAATGTCTGAAATGTCGGAAATTTGACTCCTGAGCGTGATTTTTTATCGAATTCTGACTCTCTGCACCTATTTTCAGTTTCAAATTACGAATTTTTATACCGAAAATATGCCAATTACTGAAAACAGCGATGGGTCATATTTTACCCAAACCCCCCTGCAGTTTTCAAAATGTCTGAAATGTCGGAAATTTGACTCCTGAGCGCGATTTTTGAGCCGAATTCTGACTCTCTGCACCTATTTTCAGTTTCAAATTACGACGTTTAATACCTAATATATGCCAATTACTGAAAACGGCGATGGGTCATATTATGCCAAAACCCCCCCTGCATTTTTAAAATGTCTGAAATGTTGGAAATTTGACTCCTGAGCGTGATTTTTGAGCCGAATTCTGACTCTCTGCACCTATTTTCAGTTTTAAATTACGAAGTTTCATAACGAAAATATGCCAATTACTGAAAACGGCGATGGGTCATATTTTGCCCAAACCCCCCTGCAGTTTTTAAAATGTCTAAAATGTCGGAAATTTGACTCCTGAGCATGATTTTTTATCCGAATTCTGACTCTCTGCACCTAATTTCAGTTTCAAATTACGACTTTTTATACCGAAAATTTGCCAATTACTGAAAACGGTGATGGGTCATATTTTGCCCAAACCCCCCTGCAGTTTTCAAAATGTCTGAAATGTTGGAAATATTACTCCTGAGCGTGATTTTCGAGCCGAATTCTGACTCTCTGCACCTATTTTCAGTTATAAATTAAGACGTTTCATACCAAAAATATGCCAATTACTGTAAACGGCGATGGGTCATATTTTGCCCAAACCCCCCTGCAGTATTGAAAATGTCTGAAATGTCGGAAATTTGACTCCTGAGCGTGATTTTTTTGCCAAATTCTGACTCTCTGCACCTATTTTCAGTTTCAAATTACGACTTTTTATACCGATAATATGGCAATTACTGAAAACATTGATTGGTCATATTTTGCCCAAATCCCCCTGCAGTTTTCAAAAAGTCTGAAATGTCGGAAATTTGACTCCTGAGCGTGATTTTTGAGCCGAATTCTGACTCTGCACCTATTTTCAGTTTCAAATTACGACGTTTCATACCTAAAATATGCCAATTACTGAAATTGGCGTTGGGTCATATTTTCCCAAACCCCCCTGCAGTTTTCAAAATGTCTGAAATGTCAGAAATTTGAATCCTGAGCGTGATTTTTGAGCCGAATTCTGACTCTCTGCACCTATTTTCAGTTTCAAATTACTACGTTTCATACCTAAAATAAGGCAATTACTGAAAACGGCGATGGATCATATTTTGCACAAACTCCCCTGCAGTTTTTAAAATGTCTGAAATTTCGGAAATTTGACTCCTGACCGTGATTTTTCAGCCGAATTCTGACTCTCTGCACCTATTTTCAATTTCAAATAACGACTTTTTATACCAAAAATAAGCCAATTACTGAAAACGGCGATGGGTCATACTTTGCCCAAACCCCCCTGCAGTTTTTAAAATGTCTGAAATGTCCGAAATTTGACTCCTGAGCGTGATTTTTTATCCGAATTCTGACTCGCTGCACCTAATTTCAGTTTCAAATTACGATTTTTTATACCGAAAATATGCCAATTACTGAAAACAGCGATGGTCATATTTTGCCCAAACCCCCCTGCAGTTTTCAAAATGTCTGATATGTCGGAAATTTGAATCCTGAGCGTGATTTTTGATCTAAATCCTGACTCTCTGCACCTATTTTCAGTTTCAAATTACGACGTTTCTTACCGAAAATATGCCAATTACTGTAAACGGCGATGGGTCATATTTTGCCCAAACCCCCCTGCAGTTTTCAAAATGTCTGAAATGTCGGAAATTTGACTCCTGAGCGTGATTTTTTATCCGAATTCTGACTCTCTGCACCTATTTTCAGTTTCAAATTACGACGTTTCATACCTAAAATATGCCAATTACTGAAAACGGCGATGGGTCATATTATGCCAAAAACCCCCCTGCATTTTTAAAATGTCTGAAATGTTGGAAATTTGACTCCTGAGCGTGATTTTTTATCCGAATTCTGACTCTCTGCACCTATTATCAGTTTCAAATTACGACGTTTCATACCTAAAATATGCCAATTACTGAAATTGGCGATGGGTCATATTTTGCCCAAACCCCCTTGCAGTTTTCAAAATGTCTGAAATGTCGGAAATTTGACTCCTGAGCGTGATTTTTGAGCCGAATTCTGACTCTCTGCACCTATTTTCAGTTTCAAATTACGACGTTTCATACCTAAAATAAGGCAATTACTGAAAACAGTGATGGGTCATATTTTGCACAAACTCCCCTGCAGTTTTTAAAATGTCTGAAATGTCGGAAATTTGACTCCTGAGCGTGATTTTTGAGCCGAATTCTGACTCTCTGCACCTATTTTCAATTTCAAATTACGACTTTTTATACCAAAAATATGCCAATTACTGAAAACGGCGATTTGTCATACTTTGCCCAAACCCCCCTGCAGTTTTTAAAATGTCTGAAATGTCGGAAATTTGACTCCTGAGCGTGATTTTTTATCCGAATTCTGACTCTCTGCACCTATCTTCAGTTTCAAATTACGACGTTTCATACCGAAAATATGCCAATTACTGTAAACTGCGATGGGTCATATTTTGCCTAAACCCCCCTGCAGTTTTCAAAATGTCTAAAATGTCCGAAATTTGACTCCTGAGCGTGACTTTTTATCCGAATTCTGACTCTCTGCACCTATTTTCAGTTTCAAATTACGACTTTTTATACCGAAAATATGCCAATTACTGAAAACGGCGATGGGTCATATTTTGCCCAAACCCCCCCTGCAGTTTTCAAAATGTTTGAAATGTCGGAAATTTACACTCCTGAGCGTGATTTTTTATCCGAATTCTGACTCTCTGCACCTATCCTCAGTTTCAAATTACGACGTTTCATACCGAAAATATGCCAATTACTGTAAACGGCGATGGGTCATATTTTGGCCAAACCCCCCTGCAGTTTTAAAAATGTCTGAAATGTCCGAAATTTGACTCCTGAGCGTGACTTTTTATCCGAATTCTGACTCTCTGCACCTATTTTCAGTTTCAAATTACGACGTTTCATACCGAAAATATGCCAATTACTGAAAACGGCGATGGGTCATATTTTGCCCAAACCCCCCTGCAGTTTTCAAAATGTCTGAAATGTCGGAAATTTGACTCCTGAGCGTGATTTTTGATCTCAATCCTGACTCTCTGCACCTATTTTCAGTTTCAAATTACGACGTTTCATACCGAAAATATGCTAATTAATGTAAACGGCGAGGGTCATATTTTGCCCAAACCCCCCCCTGCAGTTTTCAAAATGTCTGAAATGTCGGAAATTTGACTCCTGAGCGTGATTTTTTATCGAATTCTGACTCTCTGCACCTATTTTCAGTTTCAAATTACGAATTTTTATACCGAAAATATGCCAATTACTGAAAACAGCGATGGGTCATATTTTACACAAACCCACCTGCAGTTTTCAAAATGTCTGAAATGTCGGAAATTTGACTCCTGAGTGCGATTTTTGAGCCGAATTCTGACTCTCTGCACCTATTTTCAGTTTCAAATTACGACGTTTCATACCTAAAATATGCCAATTACTGAAAACGGCGATGGGTCATATTATGCCAAAACCCCCCTGCATTTTTAAAATGTCTGAAATGTTGGAAATTTGACTCCTAAGCGTGATTTTTGAGCCGAATTCTGACTCTCTGCACCTATTTTCAGTTTTAAATTACGAAGTTTCATACCGAAAATATGCCAATTACTGAAAACAGCGATGGGTCATATTTTGCCAAAACCCCCCTGCAGTTTTTAAAATGTCTAAAATGTCGGAAATTTGACTCCTGAGCATGATTTTTTATCCGAATTCTGACTCTCTGCACCTAATTTCAGTTTCAAATTACGACTTTTTATTCCGAAAATTTGCCAATTACTGAAAACGGTGATGGGTCATATTTTGCCCAAACCCCCCTGCAGTTTTCAAAATGTCTGAAATGTTGGAAATATTACTCCTGAGCGTGATTTTCGAGCCGAATTCTGACTCTCTGCACCTCTTTTCAGTTTCAAATTATGACGTTTCATACCAAAAATATGCCAATTACTGTAAACGGCGATGGGTCATATTTTGCCCAAACCCCCCTGCAGTATTGAAAATGTCTGAAATGTCGGAAATTTGACTCCTGAGCGTGATTTTTGAGCCAAATTCTGACTCTCTGCACCTATTTTCAGTTTCAAATTACTACTTTTTATACCGATAATATGCCAATTACTGAAAACGGCGATGGGTCATATTTTGCCCAAATCCCCCTGCAGTTTTCAAAATGTCTGAAATGTCGGAAATTTGACTCCTGAGCGTGATTTTTGAGCCGAATTCTGACTCTCTGCACCTATTTTCAATTTCAAATTACGACTTTTTATACCAAAAATATGCCAATTACTGAAAACGGCGATTTGTCATACTTTGCCCAAACCCCCCTGCAGTTTTTAAAATGTCTGAAATGTCGGAAATTTGACTCCTGAGCGTGATTTTTTATCCGAATTCTGACTCTCTGCACCTATCTTCAGTTTCAAATTACGACGTTTCATACCGAAAATATGCCAATTACTGTAAACTGCGATGGGTCATATTTTGCCCAAACCCCCCTGCAGTTTTCAAAATGTCTGAAATGTCGGAAATTTGACTCCTGAGCGTGACTTTTTATCCGAATTCTGACTCTCTGCACCTATTTTCAGTTTCAAATTACGACTTTTTATACCGAAAATATGCCAATTACTGAAAACGGCGAAGGGTCATATTTTGCCCAAACCCCCCCTGCAGTTTTCAAAATGTTTGAAATGTCGGAAATTTACACTCCTGAGCGTGACTTTTTATCCGAATTCTGACTCTCTGCACCTATCCTCAGTTTCAAATTACGACGTTTCATACCGAAAATATGCCAATTACTGTAAACGGCGATGGGTCATATTTTGGCCAAACCCCCCTGCAGTTTTAAAAATGTCTGAAATGTCCGAAATTTGACTCCTGAGCGTGATTTTTTATCCGAATTCTAACTCTCTGCACCTATTTTCAGTTTCAAATTACGACGTTTCATACCGAAAATATGCCAATTACTGTAAACGGCGATGGGTCATATTTTGGCCAAACCCCCCTGCAGTTTTCAAAATGTCTGAAATGTCGGAAATTTGACTCCTGAGCGTGATTTTTTATCCGAATTCTAACTCTCTGCACCTATTTTCAGTTTCAAATTACGACTTTTTATACCGAAAATATGCCAATTACTGAAAACGGCGATGGGTCATATTTTGCCCAAACCCCCCTGCAGTTTTCAAAATGTCTGAAATGTCGGAAATTTGACTCCTGAGCGTGATTTTTGATCTCAATCCTGACTCTCTGCACCTATTTTCAGTTTCAAATTACGACGTTTCATACCGAAAATATGCCAATTACTGTAAACGACGATGGGTCATATTTTGCCCAAACCCCTCTGCAGTTTTCAAAATGTCTGAAATGTCCGAAATTTGACTCCTGAGCGTGATTTTTTATCCGAATTCTGACTCTCTGCACCTATTTTCTGTTTCAAATTACGACTTTTTATACCGAAAATATGCCAATTACTGAAAACGGCGATGGGTCATATTTTGCCCAAACCCCCCTGCAGTTTTCAAAATGTCTTAAATGTCGGAAATTTGACTCCTGAGCGTGATTTTTGAGCCGAATTCTGACTCTCTGCACCAATTTTCAGTTTCAAATTACGAAGTTTCATACCGAAAATATGCTAATTAATGTAAACGGCGAGGGTCATATTTTGCCCAAACCCCCCTGCAGTTGTCAAAATGTCTGAAATGTCGGAAATTTGACTCCTGAGCGTGATTTTTTATCGAATTCTGACTCTCTGCACCTATTTTCAGTTTCAAATTACGATTTTTTATACCGAAAATATGCCAATTACTGAAAACGGCGATGGGTCATATTTTGCCCAAACCCCCCCTGCAGTTTTCAAAATGTTTGAAATGTCGGAAATTTACACTCCTGAGCGTGATTTTTTATCCGAATTCTGACTCTCTGCACCTATCCTCAGTTTCAAATTACGACGTTTCATACCGAAAATATGCCAATTACTGTAAACGACGATGGGTCATATTTTGCCCAAACCCCTCTGCAGTTTTCAAAATGTCTGAAATGTCCGAAATTTGACTCCTGAGCGTGATTTTTTATCCGAATTCTGACTCTCTGCACCTATTTTCTGTTTCAAATTACGACTTTTTATACCGAAAATATGCCAATTACTGAAAACGGCGATGGGTCATATTTTGCCCAAACCCCCCTGCAGTTTTCAAAATGTCTTAAATGTCGGAAATTTGACTCCTGAGCGTGATTTTTGAGCCGAATTCTGACTCTCTGCACCAATTTTCAGTTTCAAATTACGAAGTTTCATACCGAAAATATGCTAATTAATGTAAACGGCGAGGGTCATATATTGCCCAAACCCCCCTGCAGTTGTCAAAATGTCTGAAATGTCGGAAATTTGACTCCTGAGCGTGATTTTTTATCGAATTCTGACTCTCTGCACCTATTTTCAGTTTCAAATTACGAATTTTTATACCGAAAATATGCCAATTACTGAAAACGGCGAAGGGTCATATTTTGCCCAAACCCCCCCTGCAGTTTTCAAAATGTTTGAAATGTCGGAAATTTACACTCCTGAGCGTGACTTTTTATCCGAATTCTGACTCTCTGCACCTATTTTCAGTTTCAAATTACGACTTTTTATACCGAAAATATGCCAATTACTGAAAACGGGGATGGGTCATATTTTGCCCAAACCCCCCCTGCAGTTTTCAAAATGTTTGAAATGTCGGAAATTTACACTCCTGAGCGTGATTTTTTATCCGAATTCTGACTCTCTGCACCTATCCTCAGTTTCAAATTACGACGTTTCATACCGAAAATATGCCAATTACTGTAAACGGCGATGGGTCATATTTTGGCCAAACCCCCCTGCAGTTTTAAAAATGTCTGAAATGTCCGAAATTTGACTCCTGAGCGTGATTTTTTATCCGAATTCTAACTCTCTGCACCTATTTTCAGTTTCAAATTACGACTTTTTATACCGAAAATATGCCAATTACTGAAAACGGCGATGGGTCATATTTTGCCCAAACCCCCCTGCAGTTTTCAAAATGTCTGAAATGTCGGAAATTTGACTCCTGAGCGTGATTTTTGATCTCAATCCTGACTCTCTGCACCTATTTTCAGTTTCAAATTACGACGTTTCATACCGAAAATATGCCAATTACTGTAAACGACGATGGGTCATATTTTGCCCAAACCCCTCTGCAGTTTTCAAAATGTCTGAAATGTCCGAAATTTGACTCCTGAGCGTGATTTTTTATCCGAATTCTGACTCTCTGCACCTATTTTCTGTTTCAAATTACGACTTTTTATACCGAAAATATGCCAATTACTGAAAACGGCGATGGGTCATATTTTGCCCAAACCCCCCTGCAGTTTTCAAAATGTCTTAAATGTCGGAAATTTGACTCCTGAGCGTGATTTTTGAGCCGAATTCTGACTCTCTGCACCAATTTTCAGTTTCAAATTACGAAGTTTCATACCGAAAATATGCTAATTAATGTAAACGGCGAGGGTCATATTTTGCCCAAACCCCCCTGCAGTTGTCAAAATGTCTGAAATGTCGGAAATTTGACTCCTGAGCGCGATTTTTTATCGAATTCTGACTCTCTGCACCTATTTTCAGTTTCAAATTACGATTTTTTATACCGAAAATATGATAATTACTGAAAACGGCGATGGGTCATATTTTGCCCAAACCCCCCCTGCAGTTTTCAAAATGTTTGAAATGTCGGAAATTTACACTCCTGAGCGTGATTTTTTATCCGAATTCTGACTCTCTGCACCTATCCTCAGTTTCAAATTACGACGTTTCATACCGAAAATATGCCAATTACTGTAAACGGCGATGGGTCATATTTTGGCCAAACCCCCCTGCAGTTTTAAAAATGTCTGAAATGTCCGAAATTTGACTCCTGAGCGTGATTTTTTATCCGAATTCTGACTCTCTGCACCTATTTTTAGTTTCAAATTACGACTTTTTATACCGAAAATATGCCAATTACTGAAAATGGCGATGGGTCATATTTTGCCCAAACCCCCCTGCAGTTTTCAAAATGTCTGAAATGTCGGAAATTTGACTCCTGAGCGTGATTTTTGATCTCAATCCTGACTCTCTGCACCTATTTTCAGTTTCAAATTACGACGTTTCATACCGAAAATATGCCAATTACTGTAAACGACGATGGGTCATATTTTGCCCAAACCCCCCTGCAGTTTTCAAAATGTCTGAAATATCCGAAATTTGACTCCTGAGCGTGATTTTTTATCCGAATTCTGACTCTCTGCACCTATTTTCAGTTTCAAATTACGACTTTTTATACCGAAAATATGCCAATTACTGAAAACGGCGATGGGTCATATTTTGCCCAAACCCCCCTGCAGTTTTCAAAATGTCTTAAATGTCGGAAATTTGACTCCTGAGCGTGATTTTTGAGCCGAATTCTGACTCTCTGCACCTATTTTCAGTTTCAAATTACGAATTTTTATACCGAAAATATGCCAATTACTGAAAACAGCGATGGGTCATATTTTACACAAACCCACCTGCAGTTTTCAAAATGTCTGAAATGTCGGAAATTTGACTCCTGAGCGCGATTTTTGAGCCGAATTCTGACTCTCTGCACCTATTTTCAGTTTCAAATTACGACGTTTCATACCTAAAATATGCCAATTACTGAAAACGGCGATGGGTCATATTATGCCAAAACCCCCCTGCATTTTTAAAATGTCTGAAATGTTGGAAATTTGACTCCTAAGCGTGATTTTTGAGCCGAATTCTGACTCTCTGCACCTATTTTCAGTTTTAAATTACGAAGTTTCATACCGAAAATATGCCAATTACTGAAAACAGCGATGGGTCATATTTTGCCCAAACAGCCCTGCAGTTTTTAAAATGTCTAAAATGTCGGAAATTTGACTCCTGAGCATGATTTTTTATCCGAATTCTGACTCTCTGCACCTAATTTCAGTTTCAAATTACGACTTTTTATTCCGAAAATTTGCCAATTACTGAAAACGGTGATGGGTCATATTTTGCCCAAACCCCCCTGCAGTTTTCAAAATGTCTGAAATGTCGGAAATATTACTCCTGAGCGTGATTTTCGAGCCGAATTCTGACTCTCTGCACCTCTTTTCAGTTTCAAATTATGACGTTTCATACCAAAAATATGCCAATTACTGTAAACGGCGATGGGTCATATTTTGCCCAAACCCCCCTGCAGTACTGAAAATGTCTGAAATGTCGGAAATTTGACTCCTGAGCGTGATTTTTGAGCCAAATTCTGACTCTCTGCACCTATTTTCAGTTTCAAATTACGACTTTTTATACCGATAATATGCCAATTACTGAAAACAGCGATTGGTCATATTTTGCCCAAATCCCCCTGCAGTTTTCAAAATGTCTGAAATGTCGGAAATTTGACTCCTGAGCGTGATTTTTGAGCCGAATTCTGACTCTGCACCTATTTTCAGTTTCAAATTACGACGTTTCATACCTAAAATATGCCAATTACTGAAATTGGCGATGGGTCATATTTTGCCCAAACCCCCTTGCAGTTTTCAAAATGTCTGAAATATCGGAAATTTGACTCCTGAGCGTGATTTTTGAGCCGAATTCTGACTCTCTGCACCTATTTTCAATTTCAAATTACGACTTTTTATACCAAAAATATGCCAATTACTGAAAACGGCGATTTGTCATACTTTGCCCAAACCCCCCTGCAGTTTTTAAAATGTCTGAAATGTCGGAAATTTGACTCCTGAGCGTGATTTTTTATCCGAATTCTGACTCTCTGCACCTATCTTCAGTTTCAAATTACGACGTTTCATACCGAAAATATGCCAATTACTGTAAACTGCGATGGGTCATATTTTGCCCAAACTCCCCTGCAGTTTACAAAATGTCTGAAATGTCGGAAATTTGACTCCTGAGCGTGACTTTTTATCCGAATTCTGACTCTCTGCACCTATTTTCAGTTTCAAATTACGACTTTTTATACCGAAAATATGCCAATTACTGAAAACGGGGATGGGTCATATTTTGCCCAAACCCCCCCTGCAGTTTTCAAAATGTTTGAAATGTCGGAAATTTACACTCCTGAACGTGATTTTTTATCCGAATTCTGACTCTCTGCACCTATCCTCAGTTTCAAATTACGACGTTTCATACCGAAAATATGCCAATTACTGTAAACGGCGATGGGTCATATTTTGGCCAAACCCCCCTGCAGTTTTAAAAATGTCTGAAATGTCCGAAATTTGACTCCTGAGCGTGATTTTTTTATCCGAATTCTAACTCTCTGCACCTATTTTCAGTTTCAAATTACGACTTTTTATACCGAAAATATGCCTATTACTGAAAACGGCGATGGGTCATATTTTGCCCAAACCCCCCTGCAGTTTTCAAAATGTCTGAAATGTCGGAAATTTGACTCCTGAGCGTGATTTTTGATCTCAATCCTGACTCTCTGCACCTATTTTCAGTTTCAAATTACGACGTTTCATACCGAAAATATGCCAATTACTGTAAACGACGATGGGTCATATTTTGCCCAAACCCCTCTGCAGTTTTCAAAATGTCTGAAATGTCCGAAATTTGACTCCTGAGCGTGATTTTTTATCCGAATTCTGACTCTCTGCACCTATTTTCTGTTTCAAATTACGACTTTTTATACCGAAAATATGCCAATTACTGAAAACGGCGATGGGTCATATTTTGCCCAAACCCCCCTGCAGTTTTCAAAATGTCTTAAATGTCGGAAATTTGACTCCTGAGCGTGATTTTTGAGCCGAATTCTGACTCTCTGCACCAATTTTCAGTTTCAAGTTACGAAGTTTCATACCGAAAATATGCTAATTAATGTAAACGGCGAGGGTCATATTTTGCCCAAACCCCCCTGCAGTTGTCAAAATGTCTGAAATGTCGGAAATTTGACTCCTGAGCGCGATTTTTGAGCCATATTCTGACTCTCTGCACCTATTTTCAGTTTCAAATTACGACGTTTCATACCTAAAATATGCCAATTACTGAAAACGGCGATGGGTCATATTATGCCAAAACCCCCCTGCATTTTTAAAATGTCTGAAATGTTGGAAATTTGACTCCTGAGCGTGATTTTTTAGCCGAATTCTGACTCTCTGCACCTATTTTCAGTTTTAAATTACGAAGTTTCATACCGAAAATATGCCAATTACTGAAAACAGCGATGGGTCATATTTTGCCCAAACCCCCCTGCAGTATTGAAAATGTCTGAAATGTCGGAAATTTGACTCCTGAGCGTGATTTTTTTGCCAAATTCTGACTCTCTGCACCTATTTTCAGTTTCAAATTACGAGTTTTTATACCGATAATATGCCAATTACTGAAAACATTGATGGGTCATATTTTGCCAAAATCCCCCTGCAGTTTTCAAAATGTCTGAAATGTCGGAAATTTGACTCCTGAGCGTGATTTTTGAGCCGAATTCTGACTCTGCACCTATTTTCAGTTTCAAATTACGACGTTTCATACCTAAAATATGCCAATTACTGAAATTGGAGTTGGGTCATATTTTGCCCAAACCCCCCTGCAGTTTTCAAAATGTCTGAAATGTCGGAAATTTGAATCCTGAGCGTGATTTTTGAGCCGAATTCTGACTCTCTGCACCTATTTTCAGTTTCAAATTACTACGTTTCATACCTAAAATAAGGCAATTACTAAAAACGGCGATGGGTCATATTTTGCACAAACTCCCCTGCAGTTTTTACAATGTCTGAAATTTCGGAAATTTGACTCCTGACCGTGATTTTTCAGCCGAATTCTGACTCTCTGCACCTATTTTCAATTTCAAATTACGACTTTTTATACCAAAAATAAGCCAATTACTGAAAACGGCGATGGGTCATACTTTGCCCAAACCCCCCTGCAGTTTTTAAAATGTCTGAAATGTCGGAAATTTGACTCCTGAGCGTGATTTTTTATCCGAATTGACACTCTGCACCTATTTTCAGTTTCAAATTATGACTTTTCATACCAAAAAATATGCCAATTACTGAAAACGGCGATGGGTCATATTTTGGCCAAACCCCCCTGCAGTTTTCAAAATGTCTGAAATGCCGGAAATTTGACTCCTGAGCGTGATTTTGTATCCGAATTCTGACTCTCTGCACCTATCTTCAGTTTCAAATTACTACGTTTCATACCGAAAATATGCCAATTACTGTAAACGGCGATGGGTCATATTTTGCCCAAACCCCCCTGCAGTTTTCAAAATGTCTGAAATGTCCGAAATTTGACTCCTGAGCGTGATTTTTTATCCGAATTTTGACGCTCTGCACCTATTTTCAGTTTCAAATTACTACTTTTTATACCGAAAATATGCCAATTACTGAAAACGGCGATGGGTCATATTTTGCCCAAACCCCCCTGCAGTTTTCAAAATGTCTGAAATGTCGGAAATTTGACTCCTGAGCGTGATTTTTTATCCGAATTCTGACTCTCTGCACCTATCTTCAGTTTCAAATTACGACTTTTCATACCGAAAATATGCCAATTACTGTAAACGGCGATGGGTCATATTTTGCCCAAACCCCCCTGCAGTTTGAAAAATGTCTGAAATGTCCGAAATTTGACTCCTGAGCGTGATTTTTTATCCGAATTCTGACTCTCTGCACCTATTTTCAGTTTTAAATTACGACTTTTTATACCGAAAATATGCCAATTACTGAAAACAGCGATGGGTCATATTTTGCCCAAACCCCCATGCAGTTTTCAAAATGTCTGAAATGTCGGAAATTTGACTCCTGAGCGTGATTTTTGACCTAAATCCTGACTCTCTGCACCTATTTTCAGTTTCAAATTACGACGTTTCTTACCGAAAATATGCCAATTACTGTAAACGGCGATGGGTCATATTTTGCCCAAACCCCCCTGCAGTTTTCAAAATGTCTGAAATGTCGGAAATTTGACTCCTGAGCGTGATTTTTTATCCGAATTCTGACTCTCTGCACCTATTTTCAGTTTCAAATTACGACGTTTCATACCTAAAATATGCCAATTACTGAAAACGGCGATGGGTCATATTATGCCAAAACCCCCCCTGCATTTTTAAAATGTCTGAAATGTTGGAAATTTGACTCCTGAGCGTGATTTTTGAGCCGAATTCTGACTCTCTGCACCTATTTTCAGTTTCAAATTACGAAGTTTCATACCGAAAATATGCCAATTACTGAAAACGGCGATGTGTCATATTTTGCCCAAACCCCCCTGCAGTTTTTAAAATGTCTAAAATGTCGGAAATTTGACTCCTGAGCCTGATTTTTTATCCGAATTCTGACGATTTGCATTTTCACATTTGCAAATGTGAATTCTCTGCACCTAATTTAAGTTTCAAATTACGACTTTTTATACCGAAAATATGCCAATTACTGAAAACGGTGATGGGTCAAATTTTGCCCAAACCCCCCTGCAGTTCTCAAAATGTCTGAAATGTTGGAAATATGACTCCTGAGCGTGATTTTTGAGCCGAATTCTGACTCTCTGCACCTCTTTTCAGTTTCAAATTATGACGTTTCATACCAAAAATATGCCAATTACTGTAAACGGCGATGGGTCATATTTTGCCCAAACCCCCCTGCAGTATTGAAAATGTCTGAAATGTCGGAAATTTGACTCCTGAGCGTGATTTTTGAGCCAAATTCTGACTCTGCACCTATTTTCAGTTTCAAATTACGACTTTTTATACCGATAATATGCCAATTACTGAAAACGGCGATGGGTCATATTTTGCCCAAATCCCCCTGCAGTTTTCAAAATGTCTGAAATGTCCGAAATTTGACTCCTGAGCGTGATTTTTGAGCCGAATTCTGACTCTCCACCTATTTTCAGTTTCAAATTACGACGTTTCATACCTAAAATATGCCAATTACTGAAATTGGCGATGGGTCATATTTTGCCCAAACCCCCTTGCAGTTTTCAAAATGTCTGAAATGTCGGAAATTTGACTCCTGAGCGAGATTTTTGAGCCGAATTCTGACTCTCTGCACCTTTTTTCAGTTTCAATTTACGACGTTTCATACCTAAAATAAGGCAATTACTGAAAACGGTGATGGGTCATATTTTGCACAAACTCCCCTGCAGTTTTTAAAATGTCTGAAATGTCGGAAATTTGAATCCTGAGCATGATTTTTGAGCCGAATTCTGACTCTCTGCACCTATTTTCAATTTCAAATTACGACTTTTTATACCAAAAATATGCCAATTACTGAAAACGGCGATTTGTCATACTTTGCCCAAACCCCCCTGCAGTTTTTAAAATGTCTGAAATGTCGGAAATTTGACTCCTGAGCGTGATTTTTTATCCGAATTCTGACTGTCTGCACCTATTTTCAGTTTCAAATTATGACTTTTCATACCAAAAAATATGCCAATTACTGAAAACGGCGATGGGTAATATTTTGGTCAAACCCCCCTGCAGTTTTCAAAATGTCTGAAATGCCGGAAATTTGACTCCTGAGCGTGATTTTTTATCCAAATTCTGACTCTCTGCACCTATCTTCAGTTTCAAATTACGACGTTTCATACCGAAAATATGCCAATTACTGTAAACTGCGATGGGTCATATTTTGCCCAAACCCCCCCTGCAGTTTTCAAAATGTCTGAAATGTCGGAAATTTGACTCCTGAGCGTGACTTTTTATCCGAATTCTGACTCTCTGCATCTATTTTCAGTTTCAAATTACGACTTTTTATACCGAAAATATGCCAATTACTGAAAACGGCGATGGGTCATATTTTGCCCAAACCCCCCTGCAGTTTTCAAAATGTTTGAAATGTCGGAAATTTACACTCTTGAGCGTGATTTTTTATCCGAATTCTGACTCTCTGCACCTATCCTCAATTTCAAATTACGACGTTTCATACCGAAAATATACCAATTACTGTAAACGGCGATGGGTCATATTTTGGCCAAACCCCCCTGCAGTTTTAAAAATGTCTGAAATGTCCGAAATTTGACTCCTGAGCGTGATTTTTTATCCGAATTCTGACTCTCTGCACCTATTTTCAGTTTCAAATTACGACTTTTTATACCGAAAATATGCCAATTACTGAAAACGGCGATGGGTCATATTTTGCCCAAACCCCCCTGCAGTTTTCAAAATGTCTGAAATGTCGGAAATTTGACTCCTGAGCGTGATTTTTGAGCCGAATTCTGACTCTCTGCACCTATTTTCAGTTTCAAATTACGAAGTTTCATACCGAAAATATGCCAATTACTGAAAACGGCGATATGTCATATTTTGCCCAAACCCCCCTGCAGTTTTTAAAATGTCTAAAATGTCGGAAATTTGACTCCTGAGCGTGATTTTTTATCCGAATTCTGACTCTCTGCACCTAATTTCAGTTTCAAATTACGACTTTTAAACCGAAAATATGCCAATTACTGAAAACGGTGATGGGTCAAATTTTGCCCAAACCCCCCTGCAGTTTTCAAAATGTCTGAAATGTTGGAAATATGACTCCTGAGCGTGATTTTTGAGCCGAATTCTGACTCTCTGCACCTATTTTCAGTTTCAAATTATGACGTTTCATACCAAAAATATGCCAATTACTGTAAACGGCGATGGGTCATATTTTGCCCAAACCCCCCTGCAGTATTGAAAATGTCTGAAATGTCGGAAATTTGACTCCTGAACGTGATTTTTGAGCCAAATTCTGACTCTCTGCACCAATTTTCAGTTTCAAATTACGACTTTTTATACAGAAAATATGCCAATTACTGAAAACGGCGATAGGTCATATTTTGCCCAAACCCCCCTGCAGTTTTTAAAATGTCTGAAATGTCGGAAATTTGACTCCTGAGCGTGATTTTTTTCCGAATTCTGACTCTCTGCACCTATTTTCAGTTTCAAATTACGACGTTTCATACCTAAAATAAGGCAATTACTGAAAACGGTGATGGGTCATATTTTGCAAATACTCCCCTGCAGTTTTTAAAATGTCTGAAATGTCGGAAATTTGACTCCTGAGCGTGATTTTTGAGCCGAATTCTGACTCTCTGCACCTATTTTCAATTTCTAATTACGACTTTTTATACCAAAAATATGCCAATTACTGAAAACGGCGATGGGTCATATTTTGGCCAAACCCCCCTGCAGTTTTCAAAATGTCTGAAATGCCGGAAATTTGACTCCTGAGCATGATTTTTTATCCGAATTCTGACTCTCTGCACCTATTTTCAGTTTCAAATTACGACTTTTTATACCGAAAATATGCCAATTACTGAAAACGGCGATGGGTCATATTTTGCCCAAACCCCCCTGCAGTTTTCAAAATGTCTGAAATGTCGGAAATTTGACTCCTGAGCGTGATTTTTTATCCGAATTCTGATTCTCTGCACCTATCCTCAGTTTCAAATTACGACGTTTCATACCGAAAATATGCCAATTACTGTTAACGGCGATGGGTCATATTTTGCCCAAACCCCCCTGCAGTTTTAAAAATGTCTGAAATGTCGGAAATTTGACTCCTGAGCGTGATTTTTTTCCGAATTCTGACTCTCTGCACCTATTTTCAGTTTCAAATTACGACGTTTCATACCTAAAATAAGGCAATTACTGAAAACGGTGATGGGTCATATTTTGCACAAACTCCCCTGCAGTTGTTAAAATGTCTGAAATGTCGGAAATTTGACTCCTGAGCGTGATTTTTGAGCCGAATTCTGACTCTCTGCACCTATTTTCAATTTCTAATTACGACTTTTTATACCAAAAATATGCCAATTACTGAAAACGGCGATGGGTCATATTTTGCCCAAACGCCCCTGCAGTTTTCAAAATGTCTGAAATGTCGGAAATTTGACTTCTGAGCGTGATTTTTTATCCGAATTCTGACTCTCTGCACCTATTTTCAGTTTCAAATTACGACGTTTATGCCAATTTTATGCCTAAAATATGCCAATTACTGAAAACGGCGATGGGTCATATTATGCCAAAACCCCCCCTGCATATTTAAAATGTCTGAAATGTTGGAAATTTGACTCCTGAGCGTGATTTTTGAGCCGAATTCTGACTCTCTGCACCTATTTTCAGTTTCAAATTACGAAGTTTCATACCGAAAATATGCCAATTACTGAAAACGGCGATATGTCATATTTTGCCAAAACCCCCCTGCAGTTTTTAAAATGTCTAAAATGTCGGAAATTTGACTCCTGAGCGTGATTTTTTATCCGAATTCTGACTCTCTGCACCTAATTTTAGTTTCAAATTACGACTTTTTATACCGAAAATATGCCAATTACTGAAAACGGTGATGGGTCAAATTTTGCCCAAACCCCCCTGCAGTTTTCAAAATGTCTGAAATGTTGGAAATATGACTCCTGAGCGTGATTTTTGAGCCGAATTCTGACTCTCTGCACCTATTTTCAGTTTCAAATTATGACGTTTCATACCTAAAATAAGGCAATTACTGTAAACGGTGATGGGTCATATTTTGCACAAACTCCCCTGCAGTTTTTAAAATGTCTGAAATGTCGGAAATTTGACTCCTGAGCGTGATTTTTGAGCCAAATTCTGACTCTCTGCACCAATTTTCAGTTTCAAATTACGACTTTTTATACCGATAATATGCCAATTACTGAAAACGGCGATGGGTCATATTTTGCCCAAATCCACCTGCAGTTTTTAAAATGTCTGAAATGTCGGAAATTTGACTCCTGAGCGTGATTTTTTATCCGAATTCTGACTCTCTGCACCTATTTTTAGTTTCAAATTATGACTTTTCATACCAAAATATAGGCCAATTACTGAAAACGGCTATGGGTCATATTTTGGCCAAACCCCCCTGCAGTTTTCAAAATGTCTGAAATGTCGAAAATTTGACTCCTGAGCGTGATTTTTGATCTAAATCCTGACTCTATGCACCTATTTTCAGTTTCAAATTACGACGTTTCATACCGAAAATATGCCAATTACTGGAAACGGCGATAGGTCATATTTTGCCCAAACCCCCCTGCAGTTTTCAAAATGTCTGAAATGTCGGAAATTTGACTCCTGAGCGTGATTTTTGAGCCGAATTCTGACTCTCTGCACCTATTTTCAGTTTCAACTTACGACGTTTCATACCTAAAATATGCCAATTACTGAAAACGGCGATTGTCATATTATGCCCAAACCCCCCTGCAGTTTTTAAAATGTCTGAAATGTCGGAAATTTGTCTCCTGAGCGTGATTTTCGAGCCGAATTCTGACTTTCTGCACCTATTTTCAGTTTCAAATTACGACATTTCATACCGAAAATATGAAAATTACTGTAAACGGCGATTGGTCATATCTTGCTCAAACCCCCCTGCAGTTTTCAAAATGTCTGAAATGTCGGAAATTTGACTCCTGAGCGTGATTTTTTTTCCGAATTCTGACTCTCTGCACCTAATTTCAGTTTCAAATTACGACTTTTTATACAGAAAATATGCCAATTACTGAAAACGGCGATAGGTCATATTTTGCCCAAACCCCCCTGCAGTTTTCAAAATGTCTGAAATGTCGGAAATATGACTCCTGAGCGTGATTTTTGAGCCGAATTCTGACTCTGCACCTATTTTCAGTTTCAAATTACGACGTTTCATACCTAAAATATGTCAATTACTGAAATTGGTGTTGGGTCATATTTTGCCCAAACCCCCCTGCAGTTTTCAAAATGTCTGAAATGTCGGAAATTTGAATCCTGAGCGTGATTTTTGAGCCGAATTCTGACTCTCTGCACCTATTTTCAGTTTCAAATTACTACGTTTCATACCGAAAATATGCCAATTACTGTAAACGGCGATGGGTCATATTTTGCCCAAACCCCCCTGAAGTTTTCAAAATGTCTGAAATGTCCGAAATTTGACTCCTGAGCGTGATTTTTTATCAGAATTTTGACGCTCTGCACCTATTTTCAGTTCCAAATTACGACTTTTTATACCGAAAATATGCCAATTACTGAAAACGGCGATGGGTCATATTTTGCCCAAGCCCCCCTGCAGTTTTCAAAATGTCTGAAATGTCGGAAATTTGACTCCTGAGCGTGATTTGTTATCCGAATTCTGACTCTCTGCACCTATCTTCAGTTTCAAATTACGACGTTTCATACCGAAAATATGCCAATTACTGTAAACGGCGATGGGTCATATTTTGCCCAAACCCCCCTGCAGTTTGAAAAATGTCTGAAATGTCCGAAATTTGACTCCTGAGCGTGATTTTTTATCCGAATTTCGACTCTCTGCACCTATTTTCAGTTTTAAATTACGACTTTTTATACCGAAAATATGCCAATTACTGAAAACAGCGATGGGTCATATTTTGCCCAAACCCCCATGCAGTTTTCAAAATGTCTGAAATGTCGGAAGTTTGACTCCTGAGCGTGATTTTTGACCTAAATCCTGACTCTCTGCACCTATTTTCAGTTTCAAATTACGACGTTTCTTACCGAAAATATGCCAATTACTGTAAACGGCGATGGGTCATATTTTGCCCAAACCCCCCTGCAGTTTTCAAAATGTCTGAAATGTCGGAAATTTGACTCCTGAGCGTGATTTTTTATCCGAATTCTGACTCTCTGCACCTATTTTCAGTTTCAAATTACGACGTTTCATACCTAAAATATGCCAATTACTGAAAACGGCGATGGGTCATATTATGCCAAAACCCCCCCTGCATTTTTAAAATGTCTGAAATGTTGGAAATTTGACTCCTGAGCGTGATTTTTGAGCCGAATTCTGACTCTCTGCACCTATTTTCAGTTTCAAATTACGAAGTTTCATACCGAAAATATGCCAATTACTGAAAACGGCGATGTGTCATATTTTGCCCAAACCCCCCTGCAGTTTTTAAAATGTCAAAAATGTCGGAAATTTGACTCCTGAGCCTGATTTTTTATCCGAATTCTGACGATTTGCATTTTCACATTTGCAAATGTGAATTCTCTGCACCTAATTTAAGTTTCAAATTACGACTTTTTATACCGAAAATATGCCAATTACTGAAAACGGTGATGGGTCAAATTTTGCCCAAACGCCCCTGCAGTTCTCAAAATGTCTGAAATGTTGGATATATGACTCCTGAGCGTGATTTTTGAGCCGAATTCTGACTCTCTGCACCTCTTTTCAGTTTCAAATTATGACGTTTCATACCAAAAATATGCCAATTACTGTAAACGGCGATGGGTCATATTTTGCCCAAACCCCCCTGCAGTATTGAAAATGTCTGAAATGTCGGAAATTTGACTCCTGAGCGTGATTTTTGAGCCAAATTCTGACTCTCTGCACCTATTTTCAGTTTCAAATTACGACTTTTTATACCGATAATATGCCAATTACTGAAAACGGCGAAGGGTCATATTTTGCCCAAACCCCCTTGCAGTTTTCAAAATGTCTGAAATGTCGGAAATTTGACTCCTGAGCGAGATTTTTGAGCCGAATTCTGACTCTCTGCACCTTTTTTCAGTTTCAATTTACGACGTTTCATACCTAAAATAAGGCAATTACAGAAAACGGTGATGGGTCATATTTTGCACAAACTCCCCTGCAGTTTTTAAAATGTCTGAAATGTCGGAAATTTGAATCCTGAGCATGATTTTTGAGCCGAATTCTGACTCTCTGCACCTATTTTCAATTTCAAATTACGACTTTTTATACCAAAAATATGCCAATTACTGAAAACGGCGATTTGTCATACTTTGCCCAAACCCCCCTGCAGTTTTCAAAATGTCTTAAATGTCGGAAATTTGACTCCTGAGCGTGATTTTTTATCCGAATTCTGACTCTCTGCACCTATTTTCAGTTTCATATTATGACTTTTCATACCAAAAAATATGCCAATTACTGAAAACGGCGATGGGTAATATTTTGGTCAAACCCCCCTGCAGTTTTCAAAATGTCTGAAATGCCGGAAATTTGACTCCTGAGCGTGATTTTTTATCCAAATTCTGACTCTCTGCACCTATCTTCAGTTTCAAATTACGAAGTTTCATACCGAAAATATGCTAATTAATGTAAACGGCGAGGGTCATATTTTGCCCAAACCCCCCTGCAGTTTTCAAAATGTCTGAAATGTCGGAAATTTTACTCCTGAGCGTGATTTTTTATCGAATTCTGACTCTCTGCACCTATTTTCAGTTTCAAATTACGAATTTTTATACCGAAAATATGCCAATTACTGAAAACAGCGATGGATCATATTTTACCCAAACCCCCCTGCAGTTTTCAAAATGTCTGAAATGTCGGAAATTTGACTCCTGAGCGCGATTTTTGAGCCGAATTCTGACTCTCTGCACCTATTTTCAGTTTCAAATTACGACGTTTCATACCTAAAATATGCCAATTACTGAAAACGGCGATGGGTCATATTATGCCAAAACCCCCCTGCATTTTTAAAATGTCTGAAATGTTGGAAATTCGACTCCTGAGCGTGATTTTTGAGCCGAATTCTGACTCTCTGCACTTATTTTCAGTTTTAAATTACGAAGTTTCATACCGAAAATATGCCAATTACTGAAAACAGCGATGGGTCATATTTTGCCCAAACCCCCCTGCAGTTTTTAAAATGTCTAAAATGTCGGAAATTTGACTCCTGAGCATGATTTTTTATCCGAATTCTGACTCTCTGCACCTAATTTCAGTTTCAAATTACGACTTTTTATACCGAAAATTTGCCAATTACTGAAAACGGTGATGGGTCATATTTTGCCCAAACCCCCCTGCAGTTTTCAAAATCTCTGAAATGTTGGAAATATTACTCCTGAGCGTGATTTTCGAGCCGAATTCTGACTCTCTGCACCTATTTTCAGTTTCAAATTAAGACGTTTCATACCAAAAATATGCCAATTACTGTAAACGGCGATGGGTCATATTTTGCCCAAACCCCCCTGCAGTATTGAAAATGTCTGAAATGTCGGAAATTTGACTCCTGAGCGTGATTTTTTTGCCAAATTCTGACTCTCTGCACCTATTTTCAGTTTCAAATTACGAGTTTTTATACCGATAATATGCCAATTACTGAAAACATTGATGGGTCATATTTTGCCCAAATGCCCCTGCAGTTTTCAAAATGTCTGAAATGTCGGAAATTTGACTCCTGAGCGTGATTTTTGAGCCAAATTTTGACTCTCTGCACCAATTTTCAGTTTCAAATTACGACTTTTTATTCCGATAATATGACAATTACTGAAAACGGCGATGGGTCATATTTTGCACAAATCCACCTGCAGTTTTTAAAATGTCTGAAATGTCGGAAATTTGACTCCTGAGCGTGATTTTTGAGCCGAATTCTGACTCTCTGCACCTATTTTCAATTTCTAATTACGACTTTTTATACCAAAAATATGCCAATTACTTAAACGGCGATGGGTCATATTTTGACCAAACCCCCCTGCAGTTTTCAAAATGTCTGAAATGCCGGAAATTTGACTCCTGAGCATGATTTTTTATCTGAATTCTGACTCTCTGCACCTATCTTCAGTTTCAAATTACGACATTTCATACCGAAAATATGCCAATTACTGTAAACTGCGATGGGTCATATTTTGCCCAAACCCCCCTGCAGTTTTCAAAATGTCTGAAATGTCCGAAATTTGACTCCTGAGCGTGATTTTTTATCCGAATTCTGACTCTCTGCACCTATTTTCAGTTTCAAATTACGACTTTTTATACCGAAAATATGCCAATTACTGAAAACGGCGATGGGTCATATTTTGCCCAAACCCCCCTGCAGTTTTCAAAATGTCTGAAATGTCGGAAATTTGACTCCTGAGCGTGATTTTTTATCCGAATTCTGACTCTCTGCACCTATCTTCAGTTTCAAATTACGACGTTTCATACCGAAAATATGCCAATTACTGTGAACGGCGATGGGTCATATTTTGCCCAAACCCCCCTGCAGTTTGAAAAATGTCTGAAATGTCCAAAATTTGACTCCTGAGCGTGATTTTTTATCCGAATTCTGACTCTCTGCACCTATTTTCAGTTTTAAATTACGACTTTTTATACCGAAAATATGCCAATTACTGAAAACAGCGATGGGTCATATTTTGCCCAAACCCCCATGCAGTTTTCAAAATGTCTGAAATGTCGGAAATTTGACTCCTGAGCGTGATTTTTGACCTAAATCCTGACTCTCTGCACCTATTTTCAGTTTCAAATTACGACGTTTCTTACCGAAAATATGCCAATTACTGTAAACGGCGATGGGTCATATTTTGCCCAAACCCCCCTGCAGTTTTCAAAATGTCTGAAATGTCGGAAATTTGACTCCTGAGCGTGATTTTTTATCCGAATTCTGACTCTCTGCACCTATTTTCAGTTTCAAATTACGACGTTTCATACCTAAAATATGCCAATTACTGAAAACGGCGATGGGTCATATTATGCCAAAACCCCCCCTGCATTTTTAAAATGTCTGAAATGTTGGAAATTTGACTCCTGAGCGTGATTTTTGAGCCGAATTCTGACTCTCTGCACCTATTTTCAGTTTCAAATTACGAAGTTTCATACCGAAAATATGCCAATTACTGAAAACGGCGATGTGTCATATTTTGCCCAAACCCCCCTACAGTTTTTAAAATGTCTAAAATGTCGGAAATTTGACTCCTGAGCCTGATTTTTTATCCGAATTCTGACGATTTGCATTTTTACATTTGCAAATGTGAATTCTCTGCACCTAATTTAAGTTTCAAATTACGACTTTTTATACCGAAAATATGCCAATTACTGAAAACGGTGATGGGTCAAATTTTGCCCAAACCCCCCTGCAGTTCTCAAAATGTCTGAAATGTTGGAAATATGACTCCTGAGCGTGATTTTTGAGCCAAATTCTGACTCTCTGCACCTCTTTTCAGTTTCAAATTATGACGTTTCATACCAAAATAATGCCAATTACTGTAAACGGCGATGGGTCATATTTTGCCCAAACCCCCCTGCAGTATTGAAAATGTCTGAAATGTCGGAAATTTGACTCCTGAGCGTGATTTTTGAGCCAAATTCTGACTCTCTGCACCTATTTTCAGTTTCAAATTACGACTTTTTATACCGATAATATGCCAATTACTGAAAACGGCGATGGGTCATATTTTGCCCAAATCCCCCTGCAGTTTTCAAAATGTCTGAAATGTCGGAAATTTGACTCCTGAGCGTGATTTTTGAGCCGAATTCTGACTCTGCACCTATTTTCAGTTTCAAATTACGACGTTTCATACCTAAAATATGCCAATTACTGAAATTGGCGATGGGTCATATTTTGCCCAAACCCCCTTGCAGTTTTCAAAATGTCTGAAATGTCGGAAATTTGACTCCTGAGCGAGATTTTTGAGCCGAATTCTGACTCTCTGCACCTTTTTTCAGTTTCAATTTACGACGTTTCATACCTAAAATAAGGCAATTACTGAAAACGGTGATGGGTCATATTTTGCACAAACTCCCCTGCAGTTTTTAAAATGTCTGAAATGTCGGAAATTTGAATCCTGAGCATGATTTTTGAGCCGAATTCTGACTCTCTGCACCTATTTTCAGTTTCAAATTATGACTTTTCATACCAAAAAATATGCCAATTACTGAAAACGGCGATGGGTAATATTTTGGTCAAACCCCCCTGCAGTTTTCAAAATGTCTGAAATGCCGGAAATTTGACTCCTGAGCGTGATTTTTTATCCAAATTCTGACTCTCTGCACCTATCTTCAGTTTCAAATAACGAAGTTTCATACCGAAAATATGCTAATTAATGTAAACGGCGAGGGTCATATTTTGCCCAAACCCCCCTGCAGTTTTCAAAATGTCTGAAATGTCGGAAATTTGACTCCTGAGCGCGATTTTTGAGCCGAATTCTGACTCTCTGCACCTATTTTCAGTTTCAAATTACGACGTTTCATACCTAAAATATGCCAATTACTGAAAACGGCGATGGGTCATATTATGCCAAAACCCCCCTGCATTTTTAAAATGTCTGAAATGTTGGATATTTGACTCTTGAGCGTGATTTTTGAGCCGAATTCTGACTCTCTGCACCTATTTTCAGTTTTAAATTACGAAGTTTCATACCGAAAATATGCCAATTACTGAAAACAGCGATGGGTCATATTTTGCCCAAACCCCCCTGCAGTTTTTAAAATGTCTAAAATGTCGGAAATTTGACTCCTGAGCATGATTTTTTATCCGAATTCTGACTCTCTGCACCTAATTTCAGTTTCAAATTACGACTTTTTATACCGAAAATTTGCCAATTACTGAAAACGGTGATGGGTCATATTTTGCCCAAACCCCCCTGCAGTTTTCAAAATCTCTGAAATGTTGGAAATATTACTCCTGAGCGTGATTTTCGAGCCGAATTCTGACTCTCTGCACCTATTTTCAGTTTCAAATTAAGACGTTTCATACCAAAAATATGCCAATTACTGTAAACGGCGATGGGTCATATTTTGCCCAAACCCCCCTGCAGTATTGAAAATGTCTGAAATGTCGGAAATTTGACTCCTGAGCGTGATTTTTTTGCCAAATTCTGACTCTCTGCACCTATTTTCAGTTTCAAATTACGAGTTTTTATACCGATAATATGCCAATTACTGAAAACATTGATGGGCCATATTTTGCTCAAATCCCCCTGCAGTTTTCAAAATGTCTGAAATGTCGGAAATTTGACTCCTGAGCGTGATTTTTGAGCCAAATTCTGACTCTCTGCACCAATTTTCAGTTTCAAATTACGACTTTTTATACCGATAATATGACAATTACTGAAAACGGCGATGGGTCATATTTTGCCCAAATCCACCTGCAGTGTTTAAAATGTCTGAAATGTCGGAAATTTGACTCCTGAGCGTGATTTTTTTCCGAATTCTGACTCTCTGCACCTATTTTCAGTTTCAAATTACGACGTTTCATACCTAAAATAAGGCAATTACTGAAAACGGTGATGGGTCATATTTTGCAAAAACTCCCCTGCAGTTTTTAAAATGTCTGAAATGTCGGAAATTTGACTCCTGAGCGTGATTTTTGAGCCGAATTCTGACTCTCTGCACCTATTTTCAATTTCTAATTACGACTTTTTATACCAAAAATATGCCAATTACTTAAACGGCGATGGGTCATATTTTGGCCAAACCCCCCTGCAGTTTTCAAAATGTCTGAAATGCCGGAAATTTGACTCCTGAGCATGATTTTTTATCCGAATTCTGACTCTCTGCACCTATCTTCAGTTTCAAATTACGACATTTCATACCGAAAATATGCCAATTACTGTAAACTGCGATGGGTCATATTTTGCCCAAACCCCCCTGCAGTTTTCAAAATGTCTGAAATGTCCGAAATTTGACTCCTGAGCGTGATTTTTTATCCGAATTCTGACTCTCTGCACCTATTTTCAGTTTCAAATTACGACTTTTTATACCGAAAATATGCCAATTACTGAAAACGGCGATGGGTCATATTTTGCCCAAACCCCCCTGCAGTTTTCAAAATGTCTGAAATGTCGGAAATTTGACTCCTGAGCGTGATTTTTTATCCGAATTCTGACTCTCTGCACCTATCCTCAGTTTCAAATTACGACGTTTCATACCGAAAATATGCCAATTACTGTAAACGGCGATGGGTCATATTTTGCCCAAACCCCCCTGCAGTTTTAAAAATGTCTGAAATGTCGGAAATTTGACTCCTGAGCGTGATTTTTTTCCGAATTCTGACTCTCTGCACCTATTTTCAGTTTCAAATTACGACGTTTCATACCTAAAATAAGGCAATTACTGAAAACGGTGATGGGTCATATTTTGCACAAACTCCCCTGCAGTTTTTAAAATGTCTGAAATGTCGGAAATTTGACTCCTGAGCGTGATTTTTGAGCCGAATTCTGACTCTCTGCACCTATTTTCAATTTCTAATTACGACTTTTTATACCAAAAATATGCCAATTACTGAAAACGGCGATGGGTCATATTTTGCCCAAACGCCCCTGCAGTTTTCAAAATGTCTGAAATGTCGGAAATTTGACTTCTGAGCGTGATTTTTTATCCGAATTCTGACTCTCTGCACCTATTTTCAGTTTCAAATTACGACGTTTATGCCAATTTTTTGCCTAAAATATGCCAATTACTGAAAACGGCGATGGGTCATATTATGCCAAAACCCCCCCTGCATATTTAAAATGTCTGAAATGTTGGAAATTTGACTCCTGAGCGTGATTTTTGAGCCGAATTCTGACTCTCTGCACCTATTTTCAGTTTCAAATTACGAAGTTTCATACCGAAAATATGCCAATTACTGAAAACGGCGATATGTCATATTTTGCCCAAACCCCCCTGCAGTTTTTAAAATGTCTAAAATGTCGGAAATTTGACTCCTGAGCGTGATTTTTTATCCGAATTCTGACTCTCTGCACCTAATTTTAGTTTCAAATTACGACTTTTTATACCGAAAATATGCCAATTACTGAAAACGGTGATGGGTCAAATTTTGCCCAAACCCCCCTGCAGTTTTCAAAATGTCTGAAATGTCGGAAATTTGACTTCTGAGCGTGATTTTTGAGCCGAATTCTGACTCTCTGCACCTATTTTCAGTTTCAAATTATGACGTTTCATACCAAAAATATGCCAATTACTGAAAACGGCGATGGGTCATATTTTGCCCAAACCCCCCTGCAGTATTGAAAATGTCTGAAATGTCGGAAATTTGACTCCTGAGCGTGATTTTTGAGCCAAATTCTGACTCTCTGCACCAATTTTCAGTTTCAAATTACGACTTTTTATACCGATAATATGCCAATTACTGAAAACGGCGATGGGTCATATTTTGCCCAAATCCACCTGCAGTTTTTAAAATGTCTGAAATGTCGGAAATTTGACTCCTGAGCGTGATTTTTTCCGAATTCTGACTCTCTGCACCTATTTTCAGTTTCAAATTACGACGTTTCATACCTAAAATAAGGCAATTACTGAAAACGGTGATGGGTCATATTTTGCACAAACTCCCCTGCAGTTTTTAAAATGTCTTAAATGTCGGAAATTTGACTCCTGAGCGTGATTTTTGAGCCGAATTCTGACTCTCTGCACCTATTTTCAATTTTCTAATTACGAATTTTTATACCAAAAATATGCCAATTACTGAAAACGGCGATGGGTCATACTTTGCCCAAACCTCCCTGCAGTTTTTAAAATGTCTGAAATGTCGGAAATTTGACTCCTGAGCGTGATTTTTTATCCGAATTCTGACTCTCTGCACCTATTTTTAGTTTCAAATTATGACTTTTCATACCAAAATATAGGCCAATTACTGAAAACGGCGATGGGTCATATTTTGGCCAAACCCCCCTGCAGTTTTCAAAATGTCTGAAATGCCGGAAATTTGACTCCTGAGCTTGATTTTTTATCCGAATTCTAACTCTCTGCACCTATCTTCAGTTTCAAATTACGACGTTTCATACCGAAAATATGCCAATTACTGTAAACTGCGATGGGTCATATTTTGCCCAAACCCCCCTGCAGTTTTCAAAATGTCTGAAATGTCCGAAATTTGACTCCTGAGCGTGATTTTTTATCCGAATTCTGACTCTCTGCACCTATTTTCAGTTTCAAATTACGACTTTTTATACCGAAAATATGCCAATTACTGAAAACGGCGATGGGTCATATTTTGCCCAAACCCCCCTGCAGTTTTCAAAATGTCTGAAATGTCGGAAATTTGACTCCTGAGCGTGATTTTTTATCCGAATTCTGACTCACTGCACCTATCCTCAGTTTCAAATTACGACGTTTCATACCGAAAATATGCCAATTACTGTAAACGGCGATGGGTCATATTTTGCCCAAACCCCCCTGCAGTTTTAAAAATGTCTGAAATGTCCGAAATTTGGCTCTTGAGCGTGATTTTTTATCCGAATTCTGACTCTCTGCACCTATTTTCAGTTTCAAATTACGACTTTTTATACCGAAAATATGCCAATTACTGAAAACGGCGATGGGTCATATTTTGCCCAAAACCCCCTGCAGTTTTCAAAATGTCTAAAATGTCGGAAATTTGACTCCTGAGCGTGATTTTTGATCTAAATCCTGACTCTATGCACCTATTTTCAGTTTCAAATTACGACGTTTCATACCGAAAATATGCCAATTACTGGAAACGGCGATAGGTCATATTTTGCCCAAACCCCCCTGCAGTTTTCAAAATGTCTGAAATGTCGGAAATTTGACTCCTGAGCGTGATTTTTGAGCCGAATTCTGACTCTCTGCACCTATTTTCAGTTTCAACTTACGATGTTTCATACCTAAAATATGCCAATTACTGAAAACGGCGATTGTCATATTATGCCCAAACCCCCCTGCAGTTTTTAAAATGTCTGAAATGTCGGAAATTTGACTCCTGAGCGTGATTTTCGAGCCGAATTCTGACTTTCTGCACCTATTTTCAGTTTCAAATTACTACATTTCATACCGAAAATATGAAAATTACTGTAAACGGCGATTGGTCATATTTTGCTCAAACCCCCCTGCAGTTTTCAAAATGTCTGAAATGTCGGAAATTTGACTCCTGAGCGTGATTTTTTTCCGAATTCTGACTCTCTGCACCTAATTTCAGTTTCAAATTACGACTTTTTATACAGAAAATATGCCAATTACTGAAAACGGCGATAGGTCATATTTTGCCCAAACCCCCCTGCAGTTTTCAAAATGTCAGAAATGTCGGAAATATGACTCCTGAGCGTGATTTTTGAGCCGAATTCTGACTCTGCACCTATTTTCAGTTTCAAATTACGACGTTTCATACCTAAAATATGCCAATTACTGAAATTGGAGTTGGGTCATATTTTGCCCAAACCCCCCTGCAGTTTTCAAAATGTCTGAAATGTCGGAAATTTGAATCCTGAGCGTGATTTTTGAGCCGAATTCTGACTCTCTGCACCTATTTTCAGTTTCAAATTACTACGTTTCATACCTAAAATAAGGCAATTACAAAAAACGGCGATGGGTCATATTTTGCACAAACTCCCCTGCAGTTTTTAAAATGTCTGAAATTTCGGAAATTTGACTCCTGACCGTGATTTTTCAGCCGAATTCTGACTCTCTGCACCTATTTTCAATTTCAAATTACGACTTTTTATACCAAAAATAGGCCAATTACTGAAAACGGCGATGGGTCATACTTTGCCCAAACCCCCCTGCAGTTTTTAAAATGTCTGAAATGTCGGAAATTTGACTCCTGAGCGTGATTTTTTATCCGAATTGACACTCTGCACCTATTTTCAGTTTCAAATTATGACTTTTCATACCAAAAAATATGCCAATTACATAAAACGGCGATGGGTCATATTTTGGCCAAACCCCCCTGCAGTTTTCAAAATGTCTGAAATGCCGGAAATTTGACTCCTGAGCGTGATTTTTTATCCGAATTCTGACTCTCTGCACCTATCTTCAGTTTCAAATTACTACGTTTCATACCGAAAATATGCCAATTACTGTAAACGGCGATGGGTCATATTTTGCCCAAACCCCCCTGCAGATTTCAAAATGTCTGAAATGTCCGAAATTTGACTCCTGAGCGTGATTTTTTATCCGAATTTTGACGCTCTGCACCTATTTTCAGTTTCAAATTACGACTTTTTATACCGAAAATATGCCAATTACTGAAAACGGCGATGGGTCATAATTTGCCCAAACCCCCCTGCAGTTTTCAAAATGTCTGAAATGTCGGAAATTTGACTCCTGAGCGTGATTTTTTATCCGAATTCTGACTCTCTGCACCTATCTTCAGTTTCAAATTACGACGTTTCATACCGAAAATATGCCAATTACTGTAAACGGCGATGGGTCATATTTTGCCCAAACCCCCCTGCAGTTTGAAAAATGTCTGAAATGTCCAAAATTTGACTCCTGAGCGTGATTTTTTATCCGAATTCTGACTCTCTGCACCTACTTTCAGTTTTAAATTACGACTTTTTATACCGAAAATATGCCAATTACTGAAAACAGCGATGGGTCATATTTTGCCCAAACCCCCATGCAGTTTTCAAAATGTCTGAAATGTCGGAAATTTGACTCCTGAGCGTGATTTTTGACCTAAATCCTGACTCTCTGCACCTATTTTCAGTTTCAAATTACGACGTTTCTTACCGAAAATATGCCAATTACTGTAAACGGCGATGGGTCATATTTTGCCCAAACCCCCCTGCAGTTTTCAAAATGTCTGAAATGTCGGAAATTTGACTCCTGAGCGTGATTTTTTATCCGAATTCTGACTTTCTGCACCTATTTTCAGTTTCAAATTACGACGTTTCATACCTAAAATATGCCAATTACTGAAAACGGCGATGGGTCATATTATGCCAAAACCCCCCCTGCGTTTTTAAAATGTCTGAAATGTTGGAAATTTGACTCCTGATCGTGATTTTTGAGCCGAATTCTGACTCTCTGCACCTATTTTCAGTTTCAAATTACGAAGTTTCATACCGAAAATATGCCAATTACTGAAAACGGCGATGTGTCATATTTTGCCCAAACCCCCCTGCAGTTTTTAAAATGTCTAAAATGTCGGAAATTTGACTCCTGAGCCTGATTTTTTTACCGAATTCTGACGATTTGCATTTTCACATTTGCAAATGTGAATTCTCTGCACCTAATTTAAGTTTCAAATTACGACTTTTTATACCGAAAATATGCCAATTACTGAAAACGGTGATGGGTCAAATTTTGCCCAAACCCCCCTGCAGTTCTCAAAATGTTTGAAATGTTGGAAATATGACTCCTGAGCGTGATTTTTGAGCCGAATTCTGACTCTCTGCACCTCTTTTCAGTTTCAAATTATGACGTTTCATACCAAAAATATGCCAATTACTGTAAACGGCGATGGGTCATATTTTGCCCAAACCCCCCTGCAGTATTGAAAATGTCTGAAATGTCGGAAATTTGACTCCTGAGCGTGATTTTTGAGCCAAATTCTGACTCTCTGCACCTATTTTCAGTTTCAAATTACGACTTTTTATACCGATAATATGCCAATTACTGAAAACGGCGATGGGTCATATTTTGCCCAAATCCCCCTGCAGTTTTCAAAATGTCTGAAATGTCGGAAATTTGACTCCTGAGCGTGATTTTTGAGCCGAATACTGACTCTGCACCTATTTTCAGTTTCAAATTACGACGTTTCATACCTAAAATATGCCAATTACTGAAATTGGCGATGGGTCATATTTTGCCCAAACCCCCTTGCAGTTTTCAAAATGTCTGAAATGTCGGAAATTTGACTCCTGAGCGAGATTTTTGAGCCGAATTCTGACTCTCTGCACCTTTTTTCAGTTTCAATTTACGACGTTTCATACCTAAAATAAGGCAATTACTGAAAACGGTGATGGGTCATATTTTGCACAAACTCCCCTGCAGTTTTTAAAATGTCTGAAATGTCGGAAATTTGAATCCAGAGCATGATTTTTGAGCCGAATTCTGACTCTCTGCACCTATTTTCAATTTCAAATTACGACTTTTTATACCAAAAATATGCCAATTACTGAAAACGGCGATTTGTCATACTTTGCCCAAACCCCCCTGCAGTTTTTAAAATGTCTGAAATGTCGGAAATTTGACTCCTGAGCGTGATTTTTTATCCAAATTCTGACTCTCTGCACCTATTTTCAGTTTCAAATTATGACTTTTCATACCAAAAAATATGCCAATTACTGAAAACGGCGATGGGTAATATTTTGGTCAAACCCCCTGCAGTTTTCAAAATGTCTGAAATGCCGGAAATTTGACTCCTGAGCGTGATTTTTTATCCAAATTCTGACTCTCTGCACCTATCTTCAGTTTCAAATTACGACGTTTCATACCGAAAATATGCCAATTACTGTAAACTGCGATGGGTCATATTTTGCCCAAACCCCCCCTGCAGTTTTCAAAATGTCTGAAATGTCCGAAATTTGACTCCTGAGCGTGACTTTTTATCCGAATTCTGACTCTCTGCACCTATTTTCAGTTTCAAATTACGACTTTTTATACCGAAAATATGCCAATTACTGAAAACGGCGATGGGTCATATTTTGCCCAAACCCCCCTGCAGTTTTCAAAATGTTTGAAATGTCGGAAATTTACACTCTTGAGCGTGATTTTTTATCCGAATTCTGACTCTCTGCACCTATCCTCAATTTCAAATTACGACGTTTCATACCGAAAATATGCCAATTACTGTAAACGGCGATGGGTCATATTTTGGCCAAACCCCCCTGCAGTTTTAAAAATGTCTGAAATGTCCGAAATTTGAGTCCTGAGCGTGATTTTTTATCCGAATTCTGACTCTCTGCACCTATTTTCAGTTTCAAATTACGACTTTTTATACCGAAAATATGCCAATTACTGAAAACGGCGATGGGTCATATTTTGCCCAAAACCCCCTGCAGTTTTCAAAATGTCTAAAATGTCGGAAATTTGACTCCTGAGCGTGATTTTTTATCTAAATCCTGACTCTATGCACCTATTTTCAGTTTCAAATTACGACGTTTCATACCGAAAATATGCCAATTACTGGAAACGGCGATAGGTCATATTTTGCCCAAACCCCCCTGCAGTTTTCAAAATGTCTGAAATGTCGGAAATTTGACTCCTGAGCGTGATTTTTGAGCCGAATTCTGACTCTCTGCACCTATTTTCAGTTTCAAATTACGACGTTTCATACCTAAAATATGCCAATTACTGAAAACGGCGATTGTCATATTATGCCCAAACCCCCCTGCAGTTTTTAAAATGTCTGAAATGTCGGAAATTTGACTCCTGAGCGTGATTTTCGAGCCGAATTCTGACTTTCTGCACCTATTTTCAGTTTCAAATTACGACATTTCATACCGAAAATATGAAAATTACTGTAAACGGCGATTGGTCATATTTTGCTCAAACCCCCCTGCAGTTTTCAAAATGTCTGAAATGTCGGAAATTTGACTCCTGAGCGTGATTTTTTTCCGAATTCTGACTCTCTGCACCTAATTTCAGTTTCAAATTACGACTTTTTATACAGAAAATATGCCAATTACTGAAAACGGCGATAGGTCATATTTTGCCCAAACCCCCCTGCAGTTTTCAAAATGTCTGAAATGCCGGAAATATGACTCCTGAGCGTGATTTTTGAGCCGAATTCTGACTCTGCACCTATTTTCAGTTTCAAATTACGACGTTTCATACCTAAAATATGCCAATTACTGAAATTGGAGTTGGGTCATATTTTGCCCAAACCCCCCTGCAGTTTTCAAAATGTCTGAAATGTCGGAAATTTGAATCCTGAGCGTGATTTTTGAGCCGAATTCTGACTCTCTGCACCTATTTTCAGTTTCAAATTACTACGTTTCATACCTAAAATAAGCCAATTACAAAAAACGGCGATGGGTCATATTTTGCACAAACTCCCCTGCAGTTTTTAAAATGTCTGAAATTTCGGAAATTTGACTCCTGACCGTGATTTTTCAGCCGAATTCTGACTCTCTGCACCTATTTTCAATTTCAAATTACGACTTTTTATACCAAAAATAAGCCAATTACTGAAAACGGCGATGGGTCATACTTTGCCCAAACCCCCCTGCAGTTTTTAAAATGTCTGAAATGTCGGAAATTTGACTCCTGAGCGTGATTTTTTATCCGAATTGACACTCTGCACCTATTTTCAGTTTCAAATTATGACTTTTCATACCAAAAAATATGCCAATTACTGAAAACGGCGATGGGTCATATTTTGGCCAAACCCCCCTGCAGTTTTCAAAATGTCTAAAATGCCGGAAATTTGACTCCTGAGCGTGATTTTTTATCCGAATTCTGACTCACTGCACCTATCTTCAGTTTCAAATTACTACGTTTCATACCGAAAATATGCCAATTACTGTAAACGGCGATGGGTCATATTTTGCCCAAACCCCCCTGCAGTTTTCAAAATGTCTGAAATGTCCGAAATTTGACTCCTGAGCGTGATTTTTTATCCGAATTTTGACGCTCTGCACCTATTTTCAGTTTCAAATTACGACTTTTTATACCGAAAATATGCCAATTACTGAAAACGGCGATGGGTCATATTTTGCCCAAACCCCCCTGCAGTTTTCAAAATGTCTGAAATGTCGGAAATTTGACTCCTGAGCGTGATTTTTTATCCGAATTCTGACTCTCTGCACCTATCTTCAGTTTCAAATTACGACGTTTCATACCGAAAATATGCCAATTACTGTAAACGGCGATGGGTCATATTTTGCCCAAACCCCCCTGCAGTTTGAAAAATGTCTGAAATGTCCAAAATTTGACTCCTGAGCGTGATTTTTTATCCGAATTCTGACTCTCTGCACCTATTTTCAGTTTTAAATTACGACTTTTTATACCGAAAATATGCCAATTACTGAAAACAGCGATGGGTCATATTTTGCCCAAACCCCCATGCAGTTTTCAAAATGTCTGAAATGTCGGAAATTTGACTCCTGAGCGTGATTTTTGACCTAAATCCTGACTCTCTGCACCTATTTTCAGTTTCAAATTACGACGTTTCTTACCGAAAATATGCCAATTACTGTAAACGGCGATGGGTCATATTTTGCCCAAACCCCCCTGCAGTTTTCAAAATGTCTGAAATGTCGGAAATTTGACTCCTGAGCGTGATTTTTTATCCGAATTCTGACTTTCTGCACCTATTTTCAGTTTCAAATTACGACGTTTCATACCTAAAATATGCCAATTACTGAAAACGGCGATGGGTCATATTATGCCAAAACCCCCCCTGCGTTTTTAAAATGTCTGAAATGTTGGAAATTTGACTCCTGAGCGTGATTTTTGAGCCGAATTCTGACTCTCTGCACCTATTTTCAGTTTCAAATTACGAAGTTTCATACCGAAAATATGCCAATTACTGAAAACGGCGATGTGTCATATTTTGCCCAAACCCCCCTGCAGTTTTTAAAATGTCTAAAATGTCGGAAATTTGACTCCTGAGCCTGATTTTTTATCCGAATTCTGACGATTTGCATTTTCACATTTGCAAATGTGAATTCTCTGCACCTAATTTAAGTTTCAAATTACGACTTTTTATACCGAAAATATGCCAATTACTGAAAACGGTGATGGGTCAAATTTTGCCCAAACCCCCCTGCAGTTCTCAAAATGTTTGAAATGTTGGAAATATGACACCTGAGCGTGATTTTTGAGCCGAATTCTGACTCTCTGCACCTCTTTTCAGTTTCAAATTATGACGTTTCATACCAAAAATATGCCAATTACTGTAAACGGCGATGGGTCATATTTTGCCCAAACCCCCCTGCAGTATTGAAAATGTCTGAAATGTCGGAAATTTGACTCCTGAGCGTGATTTTTGAGCCAAATTCTGACTCTCTGCACCTATTTTCAGTTTCAAATTACGACTTTTTATACCGATAATATGCCAATTACTGAAAACGGCGATGGGTCATATTTTGCCCAAATCCCCCTGCAGTTTTCAAAATGTCTGAAATGTCGGAAATTTGACTCCTGAGCGTGATTTTTGAGCCGAATACTGACTCTGCACCTATTTTCAGTTTCAAATTACGACGTTTCATACCTAAAATATGCCAATTACTGAAATTGGCGATGGGTCATATTTTGCCCAAACCCCCTTGCAGTTTTCAAAATGTCTGAAATGTCGGAAATTTGACTCCTGAGCGAGATTTTTGAGCCGAATTCTGACTCTCTGCACCTTTTTTCAGTTTCAATTTACGACGTTTCATACCTAAAATAAGGCAATTACTGAAAACGGTGATGGGTCATATTTTGCACAAACTCCCCTGCAGTTTTTAAAATGTCTGAAATGTCGGAAATTTGAATCCAGAGCATGATTTTTGAGCCGAATTCTGACTCTCTGCACCTATTTTCAATTTCAAATTACGACTTTTTATACCAAAAATATGCCAATTACTGAAAACGGCGATTTGTCATACTTTGCCCAAACCCCCCTGCAGTTTTTAAAATGTCTGAAATGTCGGAAATTTGACTCCTGAGCGTGATTTTTTATCCGAATACAGACTCTCTGCACCTATTTTCAGTTTCAAATTATGACTTTTCATACCAAAAAATATGCCAATTACTGAAAACGGCGATGGGTAATATTTTGGTCAAACCCCCCTGCAGTTTTCAAAATGCCTGAAATGCCGGAAATTTGACTCCTGAGCGTGATTTTTTATCCAAATTCTGACTCTCTGCACCTATCTTCAGTTTCAAATTACGACGTTTCATACCGAAAATATGCCAATTACTGTAAACTGCGATGGGTCATATTTTGCCCAAACCCCCCCTGCAGTTTTCAAAATGTCTGAAATGTCCGAAATTTGACTCCTGAGCGTGACTTTTTATCCGAATTCTGACTCTCTGCACCTATTTTCAGTTTCAAATTACGACTTTTTATACCGAAAATATGCCAATTACTGAAAACGGCGATGGGTCATATTTTGCCCAAACCCCCCTGCAGTTTTCAAAATGTTTGAAATGTCGGAAATTTACACTCTTGAGCGTGATTTTTTATCCGAATTCTGACTCTCTGCACCTATCCTCAATTTCAAATTACGACGTTTCATACCGAAAATATGCCAATTACTGTAAACGGCGATGGGTCATATTTTGGCCAAACCCCCCTGCAGTTTTAAAAATGTCTGAAATGTCCGAAATTTGAGTCCTGAGCGTGATTTTTTATCCGAATTCTGACTCTCTGCACCTATTTTCAGTTTCAAATTACGACTTTTTATACCGAAAATATGCCAATTACTGAAAACGGCGATGGGTCATATTTTGGCCAAACCCCCCTGCAGTTTTCAAAATGTCTGAAATGTCGGAAATTTGACTCCTGAGCGTGATTTTTGAGCCGAATTCTGACTCTCTGCACCTATTTTCAGTTTCAAATTACGAAGTTTCACACCGAAAATATGCCAATTACTGAAAACGGCGATATGTCATATTTTGCCCAAACCCCCCTGCAGTTTTTAAAATGTCTAAAATGTCGGAAATTTGACTCCTGAGCGTGATTTTTTATCCGAATTCTGACTCTCTGCACCTAATTTCAGTTTCAAATTACGACTTTTTATACCGAAAATATGCCAATTACTGAAAACGGTGATGGGTCAAATTTTGCCCAAACCCCCCTGCAGTTTTCAAAATGTCTGAAATGTTGGAAATATGACTCCTGAGCGTGATTTTTGAGCCGAATTCTGACTCTCTGCACCTATTTTCAGTTTCAAATTATGACGTTTCATACCAAAAATATGCCAATTACTGTAAACGGCGATGGGTCATATTTTGCCCAAACCCCCCTGCAGTATTGAAAATGTCTGAAATGTCGGAAATTTGACTCCTGAGCGTGATTTTTGAGCCAAATTCTGACTCTCTGCACCAATTTTCAGTTTCAAATTACGACTTTTTATACCGATAATATGCCAATTACTGAAAACGTCGATGGGTCATATTTTGCCCAAATCCACCTGCAGTTTTTAAAATGTCTGAAATGTCGGAAATTTGACTCCTTAGCGTGATTTTTTTCCAAATTCTGACTCTCTGCACCTATTTTCAGTTTCAAATTACGACGTTTCATACCTAAAATAAGGCAATTACTGAAAACGGTGATGGGTCATATTTTGCACAAACTCCCCTGCAGTTTTTAAAATGTCTGAAATGTCGGAAATTTGACTCCTGAGCGTGATTTTTGAGCCGAATTCTGACTCTCTGCACCTATTTTCAATTTCTAATTACGACTTTTTATACCAAAAATATGCCAATTACTGAAAACGGCGATGGGTCATATTTTGGCCAAACCCCCCTGCAGTTTTCAAAATGTCTGAAATGCCGGAAATTTGACTCCTGAGCGTGATTTTTTATCCGAATTCTGACTCTCTGCACCTATCTTCAGTTTCAAATTACGACGTTTCATACCGAAAATATGCCAATTACTGTAAACTGCGATGGGTCATATTTTGCCCAAACCCCCCTGCAGTTTTCAAAATGTCTGAAATGTCCGAAATTTGACTCCTGAGCGTGATTTTTTATCCAAATTCTGACTCTCTGCACCTATTTTCAGTTTCAAATAACGACTTTTTATACCGAAAATATGCCAATTACTGAAAACGGCGATGGGTCATATTTTGCCCAAACCCCCCTGCAGTTTTCAAAATGTCTGAAATGTCGGAAATTTGACTCCTGAGCGTGATTTTTGAGCCGAATTCTGACTCTCTGCACCTATTTTCAGTTTCAAATTACGAAGTTTCATACCGAAAATATGCCAATTACTGAAAACGGCGATATGTCATATTTTGCCCAAACCCCCCTGCAGTTTTTAAAATGTCTAAAATGTCGGAAATTTGACTCCTGAGCGTGATTTTTTATCCGAATTCTGACTCTCTGCACCTATTTTCAGTTTCAAATTATGACGTTTCATACCAAAAATATGAAAATTACTGTAAACGGCGATGGGTCATATTTTGCCCAAACCCCCCTGCAGTATTGAAAATGTCTGAAATGTCGGAAATTTGACTCCTGAGCGTGATTTTTGAGCCAAATTCTGACTCTCTGCACCAATTTTCAGTTTCAAATTACGACTTTTTATACCGATAATATGCCAATTACTGAAAACGGCGATGGGTCATATTTTGCCCAAATCCACCTGCAGTTTTTAAAATGTCTGAAATGTCGGAAATTTGACTCCTGAGCGTGATTTTTTTCCGAATTCTGACTCTCTGCACCTATTTTCAGTTTCAAATTACGACGTTTCATACCTAAAATATGCCAATTACTGAAATTGGCGATGGGTCATATTTTGCCCAAACCCCCTTGCAGTTTTCAAAATGTCTGAAATGTCGGAAATTTGACTCCTGAGCGAGATTTTTGAGCCGAATTCTGACTCTCTGCACCTTTTTTCAGTTTCAATTTACGACGTTTCATACCTAAAATAAGGCAATTACTGAAAACGGTGATGGGTCATATTTTGCACAAACTCCCCTGCAGTTTTTAAAATGTCTGAAATGTCGGAAATTTGAATCCAGAGCATGATTTTTGAGCCGAATTCTGACTCTCTGCACCTATTTTCAATTTCAAATTACGACTTTTTATACCAAAAATATGCCAATTACTGAAAACGGCGATTTGTCATACTTTGCCCAAACCCCCCTGCAGTTTTTAAAATGTCTGAAATGTCGGAAATTTGACTCCTGAGCGTGATTTTTTATCCGAATACAGACTCTCTGCACCTATTTTCAGTTTCAAATTATGACTTTTCATACCAAAAAATATGCCAATTACTGAAAACGGCGATGGGTAATATTTTGGTCAAACCCCCCTGCAGTTTTCAAAATGCCTGAAATGCCGGAAATTTGACTCCTGAGCGTGATTTTTTATCCAAATTCTGACTCTCTGCACCTATCTTCAGTTTCAAATTACGACGTTTCATACCGAAAATATGCCAATTACTGTAAACTGCGATGGGTCATATTTTGCCCAAACCCCCCCTGCAGTTTTCAAAATGTCTGAAATGTCCGAAATTTGACTCCTGAGCGTGACTTTTTATCCGAATTCTGACTCTCTGCACCTATTTTCAGTTTCAAATTACGACTTTTTATACCGAAAATATGCCAATTACTGAAAACGGCGATGGGTCATATTTTGCCCAAACCCCCCTGCAGTTTTCAAAATGTTTGAAATGTCGGAAATTTACACTCTTGAGCGTGATTTTTTATCCGAATTCTGACTCTCTGCACCTATCCTCAATTTCAAATTACGACGTTTCATACCGAAAATATGCCAATTACTGTAAACGGCGATGGGTCATATTTTGGCCAAACCCCCCTGCAGTTTTAAAAATGTCTGAAATGTCCGAAATTTGAGTCCTGAGCGTGATTTTTTATCCGAATTCTGACTCTCTGCACCTATTTTCAGTTTCAAATTACGACTTTTTATACCGAAAATATGCCAATTACTGAAAACGGCGATGGGTCATATTTTGGCCAAACCCCCCTGCAGTTTTCAAAATGTCTGAAATGTCGGAAATTTGACTCCTGAGCGTGATTTTTGAGCCGAATTCTGACTCTCTGCACCTATTTTCAGTTTCAAATTACGAAGTTTCACACCGAAAATATGCCAATTACTGAAAACGGCGATATGTCATATTTTGCCCAAACCCCCCTGCAGTTTTTAAAATGTCTAAAATGTCGGAAATTTGACTCCTGAGCGTGATTTTTTATCCGAATTCTGACTCTCTGCACCTAATTTCAGTTTCAAATTACGACTTTTTATACCGAAAATATGCCAATTACTGAAAACGGTGATGGGTCAAATTTTGCCCAAACCCCCCTGCAGTTTTCAAAATGTCTGAAATGTTGGAAATATGACTCCTGAGCGTGATTTTTGAGCCGAATTCTGACTCTCTGCACCTATTTTCAGTTTCAAATTATGACGTTTCATACCAAAAATATGCCAATTACTGTAAACGGCGATGGGTCATATTTTGCCCAAACCCCCCTGCAGTATTGAAAATGTCTGAAATGTCGGAAATTTGACTCCTGAGCGTGATTTTTGAGCCAAATTCTGACTCTCTGCACCAATTTTCAGTTTCAAATTACGACTTTTTATACCGATAATATGCCAATTACTGAAAACGTCGATGGGTCATATTTTGCCCAAATCCACCTGCAGTTTTTAAAATGTCTGAAATGTCGGAAATTTGACTCCTGAGCGTGATTTTTTTCCAAATTCTGACTCTCTGCACCTATTTTCAGTTTCAAATTACGACGTTTCATACCTAAAATAAGGCAATTACTGAAAACGGTGATGGGTCATATTTTGCACAAACTCCCCTGCAGTTTTTAAAATGTCTGAAATGTCGGAAATTTGACTCCTGAGCGTGATTTTTGAGCCGAATTCTGACTCTCTGCACCTATTTTCAATTTCTAATTACGACTTTTTATACCAAAAATATGCCAATTACTGAAAACGGCGATGGGTCATATTTTGGCCAAACCCCCCTGCAGTTTTCAAAATGTCTGAAATGCCGGAAATTTGACTCCTGAGCGTGATTTTTTATCCGAATTCTGACTCTCTGCACCTATCTTCAGTTTCAAATTACGACGTTTCATACCGAAAATATGCCAATTACTGTAAACTGCGATGGGTCATATTTTGCCCAAACCCCCCTGCAGTTTTCAAAATGTCTGAAATGTCCGAAATTTGACTCCTGAGCGTGATTTTTTATCCAAATTCTGACTCTCTGCACCTATTTTCAGTTTCAAATAACGACTTTTTATACCGAAAATATGCCAATTACTGAAAACGGCGATGGGTCATATTTTGCCCAAACCCCCCTGCAGTTTTCAAAATGTCTGAAATGTCGGAAATTTGACTCCTGAGCGTGATTTTTGAGCCGAATTCTGACTCTCTGCACCTATTTTCAGTTTCAAATTACGAAGTTTCATACCGAAAATATGCCAATTACTGAAAACGGCGATATGTCATATTTTGCCCAAACCCCCCTGCAGTTTTTAAAATGTCTAAAATGTCGGAAATTTGACTCCTGAGCGTGATTTTTTATCCGAATTCTGACTCTCTGCACCTATTTTCAGTTTCAAATTATGACGTTTCATACCAAAAATATGAAAATTACTGTAAACGGCGATGGGTCATATTTTGCCCAAACCCCCCTGCAGTATTGAAAATGTCTGAAATGTCGGAAATTTGACTCCTGAGCGTGATTTTTGAGCCAAATTCTGACTCTCTGCACCAATTTTCAGTTTCAAATTACGACTTTTTATACCGATAATATGCCAATTACTGAAAACGGCGATGGGTCATATTTTGCCCAAATCCACCTGCAGTTTTTAAAATGTCTGAAATGTCGGAAATTTGACTCCTGAGCGTGATTTTTTTCCGAATTCTGACTCTCTGCACCTATTTTCAGTTTCAAATTACGACGTTTCATACCTAAAATATGCCAATTACTGAAATTGGCGATGGGTCATATTTTGCCCAAACCCCCTTGCAGTTTTCAAAATGTCTGAAATGTCGGAAATTTGACTCCTGAGCGAGATTTTTGAGCCGAATTCTGACTCTCTGCACCTTTTTTCAGTTTCAATTTACGACGTTTCATACCTAAAATAAGGCAATTACTGAAAACGGTGATGGGTCATATTTTGCACAAACTCCCCTGCAGTTTTTAAAATGTCTGAAATGTCGGAAATTTGAATCCAGAGCATGATTTTTGAGCCGAATTCTGACTCTCTGCACCTATTTTCAATTTCAAATTACGACTTTTTATACCAAAAATATGCCAATTACTGAAAACGGCGATTTGTCATACTTTGCCCAAACCCCCCTGCAGTTTTTAAAATGTCTGAAATGTCGGAAATTTGACTCCTGAGCGTGATTTTTTATCCGAATACAGACTCTCTGCACCTATTTTCAGTTTCAAATTATGACTTTTCATACCAAAAAATATGCCAATTACTGAAAACGGCGATGGGTAATATTTTGGTCAAACCCCCCTGCAGTTTTCAAAATGCCTGAAATGCCGGAAATTTGACTCCTGAGCGTGATTTTTTATCCAAATTCTGACTCTCTGCACCTATCTTCAGTTTCAAATTACGACGTTTCATACCGAAAATATGCCAATTACTGTAAACTGCGATGGGTCATATTTTGCCCAAACCCCCCCTGCAGTTTTCAAAATGTCTGAAATGTCCGAAATTTGACTCCTGAGCGTGACTTTTTATCCGAATTCTGACTCTCTGCACCTATTTTCAGTTTCAAATTACGACTTTTTATACCGAAAATATGCCAATTACTGAAAACGGCGATGGGTCATATTTTGCCCAAACCCCCCTGCAGTTTTCAAAATGTTTGAAATGTCGGAAATTTACACTCTTGAGCGTGATTTTTTATCCGAATTCTGACTCTCTGCACCTATCCTCAATTTCAAATTACGACGTTTCATACCGAAAATATGCCAATTACTGTAAACGGCGATGGGTCATATTTTGGCCAAACCCCCCTGCAGTTTTAAAAATGTCTGAAATGTCCGAAATTTGAGTCCTGAGCGTGATTTTTTATCCGAATTCTGACTCTCTGCACCTATTTTCAGTTTCAAATTACGACTTTTTATACCGAAAATATGCCAATTACTGAAAACGGCGATGGGTCATATTTTGGCCAAACCCCCCTGCAGTTTTCAAAATGTCTGAAATGTCGGAAATTTGACTCCTGAGCGTGATTTTTGAGCCGAATTCTGACTCTCTGCACCTATTTTCAGTTTCAAATTACGAAGTTTCACACCGAAAATATGCCAATTACTGAAAACGGCGATATGTCATATTTTGCCCAAACCCCCCTGCAGTTTTTAAAATGTCTAAAATGTCGGAAATTTGACTCCTGAGCGTGATTTTTTATCCGAATTCTGACTCTCTGCACCTAATTTCAGTTTCAAATTACGACTTTTTATACCGAAAATATGCCAATTACTGAAAACGGTGATGGGTCAAATTTTGCCCAAACCCCCCTGCAGTTTTCAAAATGTCTGAAATGTTGGAAATATGACTCCTGAGCGTGATTTTTGAGCCGAATTCTGACTCTCTGCACCTATTTTCAGTTTCAAATTATGACGTTTCATACCAAAAATATGCCAATTACTGTAAACGGCGATGGGTCATATTTTGCCCAAACCCCCCTGCAGTATTGAAAATGTCTGAAATGTCGGAAATTTGACTCCTGAGCGTGATTTTTGAGCCAAATTCTGACTCTCTGCACCAATTTTCAGTTTCAAATTACGACTTTTTATACCGATAATATGACAATTACTGAAAACGTCGATGGGTCATATTTTGCCCAAATCCACCTGCAGTTTTTAAAATGTCTGAAATGTCGGAAATTTGACTCCTGAGCGTGATTTTTTTCCAAATTCTGACTCTCTGCACCTATTTTCAGTTTCAAATTACGACGTTTCATACCTAAAATAAGGCAATTACTGAAAACGGTGATGGGTCATATTTTGCACAAACTCCCCTGCAGTTTTTAAAATGTCTGAAATGTCGGAAATTTGACTCCTGAGCGTGATTTTTGAGCCGAATTCTGACTCTCTGCACCTATTTTCAATTTCTAATTACGACTTTTTATACCAAAAATATGCCAATTACTGAAAACGGCGATGGGTCATATTTTGGCCAAACCCCCCTGCAGTTTTCAAAATGTCTGAAATGCCGGAAATTTGACTCCTGAGCGTGATTTTTTATCCGAATTCTGACTCTCTGCACCTATCTTCAGTTTCAAATTACGACGTTTCATACCGAAAATATGCCAATTACTGTAAACTGCGATGGGTCATATTTTGCCCAAACCCCCCTGCAGTTTTCAAAATGTCTGAAATGTCCGAAATTTGACTCCTGAGCGTGATTTTTTATCCAAATTCTGACTCTCTGCACCTATTTTCAGTTTCAAATAACGACTTTTTATACCGAAAATATGCCAATTACTGAAAACGGCGATGGGTCATATTTTGCCCAAACCCCCCTGCAGTTTTCAAAATGTCTGAAATGTCGGAAATTTGACTCCTGAGCGTGATTTTTGAGCCGAATTCTGACTCTCTGCACCTATTTTCAGTTTCAAATTACGAAGTTTCATACCGAAAATATGCCAATTACTGAAAACGGCGATATGTCATATTTTGCCCAAACCCCCCTGCAGTTTTTAAAATGTCTAAAATGTCGGAAATTTGACTCCTGAGCGTGATTTTTTATCCGAATTCTGACTCTCTGCACCTATTTTCAGTTTCAAATTATGACGTTTCATACCAAAAATATGAAAATTACTGTAAACGGCGATGGGTCATATTTTGCCCAAACCCCCCTGCAGTATTGAAAATGTCTGAAATGTCGGAAATTTGACTCCTGAGCGTGATTTTTGAGCCAAATTCTGACTCTCTGCACCAATTTTCAGTTTCAAATTACGACTTTTTATACCGATAATATGCCAATTACTGAAAACGGCGATGGGTCATATTTTGCCCAAATCCACCTGCAGTTTTTAAAATGTCTGAAATGTCGGAAATTTGACTCCTGAGCGTGATTTTTTTCCGAATTCTGACTCTCTGCACCTATTTTCAGTTTCAAATTACGACGTTTCATACCTAAAATAAGGCAATTACTGAAAACGGTGATGGGTCATATTTTGCACAAACTCCCCTGCAGTTTTTAAAATGTCTGAAATGTCGGAAATTTGACTCCTGAGCGTGATTTTTGAGCCGAATTCTGACTCTCTGCACCTATTTTAAATTTCTAATTACGACTTTTTATACCAAAAATATGCCAATTACTGAAAACGGCGATGGGTCATATTTTGGCCAAACCCCCCTGCAGTTTTCAAAATGTCTGAAATGAGGGAAATTTGACTCCTGAGCGTGATTTTTTATCCGAATTCTGACTCTCTGCACCTATCTTCAGTTTCAAATTACGACGTTTCATACCGAAAATATGCCAATTACTGTAAACTGCGATGGGTCATATTTTGCCCAAACCCCCCTGCAGTTTTCAAAATGTCTGAAATGTCCGAAATTTGACTCCTGAGCGTGATTTTTTATCCAAATTCTGACTCTCTGCACCTATTTTCAGTTTCAAATTACGACTTTTTATACCGAAAATATGCCAATTACTGAAAACGGCGATGGGTCATATTTTGCCCAAACCCCCCTGCAGTTTTCAAAATGTCTGAAATGTCGGAAATTTGACTCCTGAGCGTGATTTTTTATCCGAATTCTGACTCTCTGCACCTATCCTCAGTTTCAAATTACGACGTTTCATACCGAAAATAAGGCAATTACTGAAAACGGTGATGGGTCATATTTTGCACAAACTCCCCTGCAGTTTTTAAAATGTCTGAAATGTCGGAAATTTGACTCCTGAGCGTGATTTTTGAGCCGAATTCTGACTCTCTGCACCTATTTTCAATTTCTAATTACGACTTTTTATACCAAAAATATGCCAATTACTGAAAACGGCGATGGGTCATATTTTGCCCAAACGCCCCTGCAGTTTTCAAAATGTCTGAAATGTCGGAAATTTGACTTCTGAGCGTGATTTTTTATCCGAATTCTGACTCTCTGCACCTATTTTCAGTTTCAAATTACGACGTTTATGCCAATTTTATGCCTAAAATATGCATATTACTGAAAACGGCGATGGGTCATATTAGCCAAAACCCCCCCTGCATATTTAAAATGTCTGAAATGTTGGAAATTTGACTCCTGAGCATGATTTTTGAGCCGAATTCTGACTCTCTGCACCTATTTTCAGTTTCAAATTACGAAGTTTCATACCGAAAATATGCCAATTACTGAAAACGGCGATATGTCATATTTTGCCCAAACCCCCCCTGCAGTTTTTAAAATGTCTAAAATGTCGGAAATTTGACTCCTGAGCGTGATTTTTTATCCGAATTCTGACTCTCTGCACCTAATTTTAGTTTCAAATTACGACTTTTTATACCGAAAATATGCCAATTACTGAAAACGGTGATGGGTCAAATTTTGCCCAAACCCCCCTGCAGTTTTCAAAATGTCTGAAATGTTGGAAATATGACTCCTGAGCGTGATTTTTGAGCCAAATTCTGACTCTCTGCACCTATTTTCAGTTTCAAATTATGACGTTTCATACCAAAAATATGCCAATTACTGTAAACGGCGATGGGTCATATTTTGCACAAACTCCCCTGCAGTTTTTAAAATGTCTGAAATGTCGGAAATTTGACTCCTGAGCGTGATTTTTGAGCCGAATTCTGACTCTCTGCACCTATTTTCAATTTCTAATTACGACTTTTTATACCGATAATATGCCAATTACTGAAAACGGCGATGGGTCATATTTTGCCCAAATCCACCTGCAGTTTTTAAAATGTCTGAAATGTCGGAAATTTGACTCCTGAGCGTGATTTTTTTCCGAATTCTGACTCTCTGCACCTATTTTCAGTTTCAAATTACGACGTTTCATACCTAAAATAAGGCAATTACTGAAAACGGTGATGGGTCATATTTTGCACAAACTCCCCTGCAGTTTTTAAAATGTCTGAAATGTCGGAAATTTGACTCCTGAGCGTGATTTTTGAGCCGAATTCTGACTCTCTGCACCTATTTTCAATTTCTAATTACGAATTTTTATACCAAAAATATGCCAATTACTGAAAACGGCGATGGGTCATCCTTTGCCCACACCCCCCTGCAGTTTTTAAAATGTCTGAAATGTCGGAAATTTGACTCCTGAGCGTGATTTTTTATCCGAATTCTGACTCTCTGCACCTATTTTTAGTTTCAAATTATGACTTTTCATACCAAAATATAGGCCAATTACTGAAAACGGCGATGGGTCATATTTTGGCCAAACCCCCCTGCAGTTTTCAAAATGTCTGAAATGCCGGAAATTTGACTCCTGGGCGTGATTTTTTATCTGAATTCTGACTCTCTGCACCTATTTTCAGTTTCAAATTACGACTTTTTATACCGAAAATATGCCAATTACTGAAAACGGCGATGGGTCATAGTTTGCCCAAACCCCCCTGCAGTTTTCAAAATGTCTGAAATGTCGGAAATTTGACTCCTGAGCGTGATTTTTTATCCGAATTCTGACTCTCTGCACCTATCCTCAGCTTCAAATTACGACGTTTCATACCGAAAATATGCCAATTACTGTAAACGGCGATGGGTCATATTTTGCCCAAACCCCCCTGCAGTTTTAAAAATGTCTGAAATGTCCGAAATTTGGCTCTTGAGCGTGATTTTTTATCCGAATTCTGACTCTCTGCACCTATTTTCAGTTTCAAATTACGACTTTTTATACCGAAAATATGCCAATTACTGAAAACGGCGATGGGTCATATTTTGCCCAAAACCCCCTGCAGTTTTCAAAATGTCTGAAATGTCGGAAATTTGACTCCTGAGCGTGATTTTTGATCTAAATCCTGACTCTATGCACCTATTTTCAGTTTCAAATTACGACGTTTCATACCGAAAATATGCCAATTACTGGAAACGGCGATAGGTCATATTTTGCCCAAACCCCCCTGCAGTTTTCAAAATGTCTGAAATGTCGGAAATTTGACTCCTGAGCGTGATTTTTGAGCCGAATTCTGACTCTCTGCACCTATTTTCAGTTTCAAATTATGACGTTTCATACCTAAAATATGCCAATTACTGAATACGGCGATTGTCATATTATGCCCAAACCCCCCTGCAGTTTTTAAAATGTCTGAAATTTCGGAAATTTGACTCCTGAGCGTCATTTTCGAGCCGAATTCTGACTTTCTGCACCTATTTTCAGTTTCAAATTACGACATTTCATACCGAAAATATGAAAATTACTGTAAACGGCGATTGGTCATATTTTGCTCAAACCCCCCTGCAGTTTTCAAAATGTCTGAAATGTCGGAAATTTGACTCCTGAGCGTGATTTTTTTCCGAATTCTGACTCTCTGCACCTAATTTCAGTTTCAAATTACGACTTTTTATACAGAAAATATGCCAATTACTGAAAACGGCGATAGGTCATATTTTGCCCAAACCCCCCTGCAGTTTTCAAAATGTCTGAAATGTCGGAAATATGACTCCTGAGCGTGATTTTTGAGCCGAATTCTGACTCTCTGCACCTATTTTCAGTTTCAAATTACGACGTTTCATACCGAAAATATGCCAATTACTGTAAACGGCGATGGGTCATATTTTGCCCAAACCCCCCTGCAGTTTTCAAAATGTCTGAAATGTCGGAAATTTGGCTCCTGAGCGTGTATTTTGAGCCGAATTCTGACTTTTTGCACCTATTTTCAGTTTCAAATTACGAAGTTTCATACCGAAAATATGCCAATTACTGTAAACGGCGATTGGTCATATTTTGCCCAAACCCCCCCTGCAGTTTTCAATATGTCTGAAATATCGGAAATTTGACTCCTGAGCGTGATTTTCGAGCCGAATTCTGACTCTCTGCACCTACTTTAAGTTTCAAATTACGACGTTTAATACCGAAAATATGCCAATTACTGAAAACGGCGATAGGTCATGTTTTGCCCAAACCCCCCTGCAGTTTTCAAAATGTCTGAAATGTCGGAAATTTGACTCCTGAGCATGATTTTTGAGCCGAATTCTGACTCTCTGCACCTATTTTCAGTTTCAATTTACGACGTTTCATACCGAAAATATGCCAATTACTGTACACGGCGATGGGTCATATTTTGCCCAAACCCCCCTGCAGTTTTCAAACTGTCTGAAATGTCGGATATTTGAGTCCTGAGCGAGATTTTTATCTGAATTCTGACTCTCTGCACCTATTTTCAGTTTCAAATTACGACTTTTCATACTATAAAGTATGCCAATTACTGAAAACGGCGATGGGTCATATTTTGGCCAAACCCCCCTGCAGTTTTCAAAATGTCTGAAATGTCGGAAATTTGATTCCTGAGCGTGATTTTTGAGCTGAATCCTGACTCTCTGCACCTGTTTTCAATTTCAAATTACGACGTTTCATACTGAAAATCTGCCAATTACTGTAAACGGCGATGAGTCATATTTTGCCCAAACCCCCCGCAGTTTTCAAAATGTCTGAAATGTCGGAAATTTGACTCCTGACCGTGATTTTTGAGCCGAATTCTGACTCTCTGACCTATTTTCAGTTTCAAATTACGACTTTTTATACCGATAATATGTCAATTACTGAAAACAGCGATGGGTCATATTTTGCCCAAATCCCCCTGCAGTTTTCAAAATGTCTGAAATGTCGGAAATTTGACTCCTGAGCGTGATTTTTTATCCGAATTCTGACTCTCTGCACCTATTTTCAGTTTCAAATTTCGAAGTTTCATACCTAAAATATGCCAATTACTGAAAACGGCGATGGGTCATATTTTGCCCAAACCCACCTGCAGTTTTTAAAATGTCTGAAATGTCGGAAATTTGACTCCTGAGCGTGATTTTTGAGCCGAATTCTGACTCTCTGCACCTATTTTCAGTTTCAAATTACGAAGTTTCATACCGAAAATATGCCAATTACTGAAATCGGCGATATGTCATATTTTGCCCAAACCCCCCCTGCAGTTTTTAAAATGTCTAAAATGTCGGAAATTTGACTCCTGAGCGTGATTTTTTATCCGAATTCTGACTCTCTGCACCTAATTTTAGTTTCAAATTACGACTTTTTATACCGAAAATATGCCAATTACTGAAAACGGTGATGGGTCAAATTTTGCCCAAACCCCCCTGCAGTTTTCAAAATGTCTGAAATGTTGGAAATATGACTCCTGAGCGTGATTTTTGAGCCAAATTCTGACTCTCTGCACCTATTTTCAGTTTCAAATTATGACGTTTCATACCAAAAATATGCCAATTACTGTAAACGGCGATGGGTCATATTTTGCCCAAACCCCCCTGCAGTATTGAAAATGTCTGAAATGTCGGAAATTTGACTCCTGAGCGTGATTTTTGAGCCAAATTCTGACTCTCTGCACCAATTTTCAGTTTCAAATTACGACTTTTTATACCGATAATATGCCAATTACTGAAAACGGCGATGGGTCATATTTTGCCCAAATCCACCTGCAGTTTTTAAAATGTCTGAAATGTCGGAAATTTGACTCCTGAGCGTGATTTTTTTCCGAATTCTGACTCTCTGCACCTATTTTCAGTTTCAAATTACGACGTTTCATACCTAAAATAAGGCAATTACTGAAAACGGTGATGGGTCATATTTTGCACAAACTCCCCTGCAGTTTTTAAAATGTCTGAAATGTCGGAAATTTGACTCCTGAGCGTGATTTTTTATCCGAATTCTGACTCTCTGCACCTATTTTTAGTTTCAAATTATGACTTTTCATACCAAAATATAGGCCAATTACTGAAAACGGCGATGGGTCATATTTTGGCCAAACCCCCCTGCAGTTTTCAAAATGTCTGAAATGCCGGAAATTTGACTCCTGAGCGTGATTTTTTATCCGAATTCTGACTCTCTGCACCTATTTTCAGTTTCAAATTACGACTTTTTATACCGAAAATATGCCAATTACTGAAAACGGCGATGGGTCATAGTTTGCCCAAACCCCCCTGCAGTTTTCAAAATGTCTGAAATGTCGGAAATTTGACTCCTGAGCGTGATTTTTTATCCGAATTCTGACTCTCTGCACCTATCCTCAGCTTCAAATTACGACGTTTCATACCGAAAATATGCCAATTACTGTAAACGGCGATGGGTCATATTTTGCCCAAACCCCCCTGCAGTTTTAAAAATGTCTGAAATGTCCGAAATTTGGCTCTTGAGCGTGATTTTTTATCCGAATTCTGACTCTCTGCACCTATTTTCAGTTTCAAATTACGACTTTTTATACCGAAAATATGCCAATTACTGAAAACGGCGATGGGTCATATTTTGCCCAAAACCCCCTGCAGTTTTCAAAATGTCTGAAATGTCGGAAATTTGACTCCTGAGCGTGATTTTTGATCTAAATCCTGACTCTATGCACCTATTTTCAGTTTCAAATTACGACGTTTCATACCGAAAATATGCCAATTACTGGAAACGGCGATAGGTCATATTTTGCCCAAACCCCCCTGCAGTTTTCAAAATGTCTGAAATGTCGGAAATTTGACTCCTGAGCGTGATTTATGAGCCGAATTCTGACTCTCTGCACCTATTTTCAGTTTCAAATTACGACGTTTCATACCTAAAATATGCCAATTACTGAATACGGCGATTGTCATATTATGCCCAAACCCCCCTGCAGTTTTTAAAATGTCTGAAATTTCGGAAATTTGACTCCTGAGCGTCATTTTCGAGCCGAATTCTGACTTTCTGCACCTATTTTCAGTTTCAAATTACGACATTTCATACCGAAAATATGAAAATTACTGTAAACGGCGATTGGTCATATTTTGCTCAAACCCCCCTGCAGTTTTCAAAATGTCTGAAATGTCGGAAATTTGACTCCTGAGCGTGATTTTTTTCCGAATTCTGACTCTCTGCACCTAATTTCAGTTTCAAATTACGACTTTTTATACAGAAAATATGCCAATTACTGAAAACGGCGATAGGTCATATTTTGCCCAAACCCCCCTGCAGTTTTCAAAATGTCTGAAATGTCGGAAATATGACTCCTGAGCGTGATTTTTGAGCCGAATTCTGACTCTCTGCACCTATTTTCAGTTTCAAATTACGACGTTTCATACCGAAAATACGCCAATTACTGTAAACGGCGATGGGTCATATTTTGCCCAAACCCCCCTGCAGTTTTCAAAATGTCTGAAATGTCGGAAATTTGGCTCCTGAGCGTGTATTTTGAGCCGAATTCTGACTTTTTGCACCTATTTTCAGTTTCAAATTACGAAGTTTCATACCGAAAATATGCCAATTACTGTAAACGGCGATTGGTCATATTTTGCCCAAACCCCCCCTGCAGTTTTCAATATGTCTGAAATATCGGAAATTTGACTCCTGAGCGTGATTTTCGAGCCGAATTCTGACTCTCTGCACCTACTTTAAGTTTCAAATTACGACGTTTAATACCGAAAATATGCCAATTACTGAAAACGGCGATAGGTCATGTTTTGCCCAAACCCCCCTGCAGTTTTCAAAATGTCTGAAATGTCGGAAATTTGACTCCTGAGCATGATTTTTGAGCCGAATTCTGACTCTCTGCACCTATTTTCAGTTTCAATTTACGACGTTTCATACCGAAAATATGCCAATTACTGTACACGGCGATGGGTCATATTTTGCCCAAACCCCCCTGCAGTTTTCAAACTGTCTGAAATGTCGGATATTTGAGTCCTGAGCGAGATTTTTATCTGAATTCTGACTCTCTGCACCTATTTTCAGTTTCAAATTACGACTTTTCATACTATAAAGTATGCCAATTACTGAAAACGGCGATGGGTCATATTTTGGCCAAACCCCCCTGCAGTTTTCAAAATGTCTGAAATGTCGGAAATTTGATTCCTGAGCGTGATTTTTGAGCTGAATCCTGACTCTCTGCACCTGTTTTCAGTTTCAAATTACGACGTTTCATACTGAAAATCTGCCAATTACTGTAAACGGCGATGGGTCATATTTTGCCCAAACCCCCCGCAGTTTTCAAAATGTCTGAAATGTCGGAAATTTGACTCCTGACCGTGATTTTTGAGCCGAATTCTGACTCTCTGACCTATTTTCAGTTTCAAATTACGACTTTTTATACCGATAATATGTCAATTACTGAAAACAGCGATGGGTCATATTTTGCCCAAATCCCCCTGCAGTTTTCAAAATGTCTGAAATGTCGGAAATTTGACTCCTGAGCGTGATTTTTTATCCGAATTCTGACTCTCTGCACCTATTTTCAGTTTCAAATTTCGAAGTTTCATACCTAAAATATGCCAATTACTGAAAACGGCGATGGGTCATATTTTGCCCAAACCCACCTGCAGTTTTTTAAATGTCTGAAATGTCGGAAATTTGACTCCTGAGCGTGATTTTTGAGCCGAATTCTGACTCTCTGCACCTATTTTCAGTTTCAAATTACGACGTTTCATACCGAAAATATGCCAATTACTGTAAACAGCGATTGGTCATATTTTGCCCAAACCCCCCCTGCAGTTTTCAATATGTCTGAAATGTCGGAAATTTGACTCCTGAGCGTGATTTTCGAGCCGAATTCTGAATCTCTGCACCTACTTTAAGTTTCAAATTACGACGTTTAATACCGGAAATATGCCAATTACTGAAAACGGCGATGGGTCATGTTTTGCCCAAACCCCCCTGCAGTTTTCAAAATGTCTGAAATGTCGGAAATTTGACTCCTGAGCGTGATTTTTGAGCCGAATTCTGACTCTCTGCACCTATTTTCAGTTTCAAATTACGACGTTTCATACCGAAAATATGCCAATTACTGTACACGGCGATGGGTCATATTTTGCCCAAACCCCCCTGCAGTTTTCAAACTGTCTGAAATGTCGGATATTTGAGTCCTGAGCGTGATTTTTTATCCGAATTCTGACTCTCTGCACCTATTTTCAGTTTCAAATTACGACTTTTCATACCAAAAAGTATGCCAATTACTGAAAACGGCGATGAATCATATTTTGGCCAAACCCCCCTGCAGTTTTCAAAATGTCTGAAATGTCGGAAATTTGATTCCTGAGCGTGATTTTTGAGCTGAATCCTGACTCTCTGCACCTGTTTTCAGTTTCAAATTACGACGTTTCATACTGAAAATATGCCAATTACTGTAAACGGCGATGGGTCATATTTTGCCCAAACCCCCTGCAGTTTTCAAAAAGTCTGAAATGTCGGAAATTTGACTCCTGAGCGTGATTTTTGAGCCGAATTCTGACTCTCTGACCTATTCTTAGTTTCAAATTACGACTTTTTATACCGATAATATGTCAATTACTGAAAACAGCGATGGGTCATATTTTGCCCAAATCCCCCTGCAGTTTTCAAAATGTCTGAAATGTCGGAAATTTGACTCCTGAGCGTGATTTTTGAGCCGAATTCTGACTCTCTGCACCTATTTTCAGTTTCAAATTACGACGTTTCATACCTAAAATATGCCAATTACTGAAAACAGCGATGGGTCATATTTTGCCCAAACCCACCTGCAGTTTTTAAAATGTCTGAAATGTCGGAAATTTGGCTCCTGAGCGTAATTTTTGAGCCGAATTCTGACTCTCTGCACCTATTTTCAGTTTCAAATTACGACGTTTCATACCGAAAATATGCCAATTACTGTAAACGGCGATTGGTCATATTTTGCCCAAACCCCCCCCTGCAGTTTTCAATATGTCTGAAATGACGGAAATTTGACTCCTGAGCGTGATTTTCGAGCCGAATTCTGAATCTCTGCACCTACTTTAAGTTTCAAATTACGTCGTTTAATACCGAAAATATGCCAATTACTGAAAACGGCGATGGGTCATGTTTTGCCCAAACCCCCCAGCAGTTTTCAAAATGTCTGAAATGTCAGAAATTTGACTCCTGAGCGTGATTTTTGAGCCGAATTCTGACTCTCTGCACCTATTTTCAGTTTCAAATTACGATGTTTCATACCGAAAATATGCCAATTAATGTAAACGGCGATGGGTCATATTTTGCCCAAACCCACCTGCAGTTTTCAAAATGTCTGAAATGTCGGAAATTTGACTCCTGAGCGTGATTTTTGAGCCGAATTCTGACTCTCTGACCTATTTTCAGTTTTAAATTACGACTTTTTATACCGATAATATGTCAATTACTAAAAACAGCGATGGGTCATATTTTGCCCAAATCCCCCTGCAGTTTTCAAAATGTCTGAAATGTCGGAAATTTGACTCCTGAGCGTGATTTTTGAGCCGAATTCTGACTCTCTGTACCTATTTTCAGTTTCAAATTACGACGTTTCATACCTAAAATATGATAATTACTGAAAACGGCGATGGGTCATATTTTGCCCAAACCCACCTGCAGTTTTTAAAATGTCTGAAATGTCGGAAATTTGACTGCTGAGCGTTATTTTTGAGCCGAATTCTGACTCTCTGCACCTATTTTCAGTTTCAAATTACGACGTTTCATACCGAAAATATGCCAATTACTGTAAACGGGGATGTGTCATATTTTGCCCAAACCCCCCTGCTGTTTTCAAAATGTCTGAAATGTCGGAAATTTGACTCCTGAGCGTGATTTTTTATCTAAATCCTGACTCTCTGCACCTATTTTCAGTTTCAAATTACGACGTTTCATACCGAAAATATGGCAATTACTGTAAACAGCGATGGGTCATATTTTGCCCAAACCCCCCTGCAGTTTTCAAAATGTCTGAAATGTCGGAAATTTGATTCCTGAGCGTGATTTTTGAGCTGAATCCTGACTCTCTGCACCTGTTTTCAGTTTCAAATTACGACGTTTCATACTGAAAATCTGCCAATTACTGTAAACGGCGATGGGTCATATTTTGCCCAAACCCCCCGCAGTTTTCAAAATGTCTGAAATGTCGGAAATTTGACTCCTGACCGTGATTTTTGAGCCGAATTCTGACTCTCTGACCTATTTTCAGTTTCAAATTACGACTTTTTATACCGATAATATGTCAATTACTGAAAACAGCGATGGGTCATATTTTGCCCAAATCCCCCTGCAGTTTTCAAAATGTCTGAAATGTCGGAAATTTGACTCCTGAGCGTGATTTTTTATCCGAATTCTGACTCTCTGCACCTATTTTCAGTTTCAAATTTCGAAGTTTCATACCTAAAATATGCCAATTACTGAAAACGGCGATGGGTCATATTTTGCCCAAACCCACCTGCAGTTTTTAAAATGTCTGAAATGTCGGAAATTTGACTCCTGAGCGTGATTTTTGAGCCGAATCCTGACTCTCTGCACCTATTTTCAGTTTCAAATTACGACGTTTCATACCGAAAATAAGGCAATTACTGAAAACGGTGATGGGTCATATTTTGCACAAACTGCCCTGCAGTTTTTAAAATGTCTGAAATGTCGGAAATTTGACTCCTGAGCGTGATTTTTGAGCCGAATTCTGACTCTCAGCACCTATTTTCAATTTCTAATTACGACTTTTTATACCAAAAATATGCCAATTACTGAAAACGGCGATGGGTCATATTTTGCCCAAACGCCCCTGCAGTTTTCAAAATGTCTGAAATGTCGGAAATTTGACTTCTGAGCGTGATTTTTTATCCGAATTCTGACTCTCTGCACCTATTTTCAGTTTCAAATTACGACGTTTATGCCAATTTTATGCCTAAAATATGCCAATTACTGAAAACGGCGATGGGTCATATTAGCCAAAACCCCCCCTGCATATTTAAAATGTCTGAAATGTTGGAAATTTGACTCCTGAGCGTGATTTTTGAGCCGAATTCTGACTCTCTGCACCTAATTTCAGTTTCAAATTACGAAGTTTCATACCGAAAATATGCCAATTACTGAAAACGGCGATATGTCATATTTTGCCCAAACCCCCCCTGCAGTTTTTAAAATGTCTAAAATGTCGGAAATTTGACTCCTGAGCGTGATTTTTTATCTGAATTCTGACTCTCTGCACATAATTTTAGTTTCAAATTACGAATTTTTATACCGAAAATATGCCAATTACTGAAAACGGTGATGGGTCAAATTTTGCCCAAACCCCCCTGCAGTTTTCAAAATGTCTGAAATGTTGGAAATATGACTCCTGAGCGTGATTTTTGAGCCAAATTCTGACTCTCTGCACCTATTTTCAGTTTCAAATTATGACGTTTCATACCAAAAATATGCCAATTACTGTAAACGGCGATGGGTCATATTTTGCCCAAACCCCCCTGCAGTATTGAAAATGTCTGAAATGTCGGAAATTTGACTCCTGAGCGTGATTTTTGAGCCAAATTCTGACTCTCTGCACCAATTTTCAGTTTCAAATTACGACTTTTTATACCGATAATATGCCAATTACTGAAAACGGCGATGGGTCATATTTTGCCCAAATCCACCTGCAGTTTTTAAAATGTCTGAAATGTCGGAAATTTGACTCCTGAGCGTGATTTTTTTCCGAATTCTGACTCTCTGCACCTATTTTCAGTTTCAAATTACGACGTTTCATACCTAAAATAAGGCAATTACTGAAAACGGTGATGGGTCATATTTTGCACAAACTCCCCTGCAGTTTTTAAAATGTCTGAAATGTCGGAAATTTGGCTCCTGAGCGTGTATTTTGAGCCGAATTCTGACTTTTTGCACCTATTTTCAGTTTCAAATTACGAAGTTTCATACCGAAAATATGCCAATTACTGTAAACGGCGATTGGTCATATTTTGCCCAAACCCCCCCTGCAGTTTTCAATATGTCTGAAATATCGGAAATTTGACTCCTGAGCGTGATTTTCGAGCCGAATTCTGACTCTCTGCACCTACTTTAAGTTTCAAATTACGACGTTTAATACCGAAAATATGCCAATTACTGAAAACGGCGATAGGTCATGTTTTGCCCAAACCCCCCTGCAGTTTTCAAAATGTCTGAAATGTCGGAAATTTGACTCCTGAGCATGATTTTTGAGCCGAATTCTGACTCTCTGCACCTATTTTCAGTTTCAATTTACGACGTTTCATACCGAAAATATGCCAATTACTGTACACGGCGATGGGTCATATTTTGCCCAAACCCCCCTGCAGTTTTCAAACTGTCTGAAATGTCGGATATTTGAGTCCTGAGCGAGATTTTTATCTGAATTCTGACTCTCTGCACCTATTTTCAGTTTCAAATTACGACTTTTCATACTATAAAGTATGCCAATTACTGAAAACGGCGATGGGTCATATTTTGGCCAAACCCCCTTGCAGTTTTCAAAATGTCTGAAATGTCGGAAATTTGATTCCTGAGCGTGATTTTTGAGCTGAATCCTGACTCTCTGCACCTGTTTTCAGTTTCAAATTACGACGTTTCATACTGAAAATCTGCCAATTACTGTAAACGGCGATGGGTCATATTTTGCCCAAACCCCCCGCAGTTTTCAAAATGTCTGAAATGTCGGAAATTTGACTCCTGACCGTGATTTTTGAGCCGAATTCTGACTCTCTGACCTATTTTCAGTTTCAAATTACGACTTTTTATACCGATAATATGTCAATTACTGAAAACAGCGATGGGTCATATTTTGCCCAAATCCCCCTGCAGTTTTCAAAATGTCTGAAATGTCGGAAATTTGACTCCTGAGCGTGATTTTTTATCCGAATTCTGACTCTCTGCACCTATTTTCAGTTTCAAATTTCGAAGTTTCATACCTAAAATATGCCAATTACTGAAAACGGCGATGGGTCATATTTTGCCCAAACCCACCTGCAGTTTTTAAAATGTCTGAAATGTCGGAAATTTGACTCCTGAGTGTGATTTTTGAGCCGAATTCTGACTCTCTGCACCTATTTTCAGTTTCAAATTACGACGTTTCATACCGAAAATATGCCAATTACTGTAAACAGCGATTGGTCATATTTTGCCCAAACCCCCCCTGCAGTTTTCAATATGTCTGAAATGTCGGAAATTTGACTCCTGAGCGTGATTTTCGAGCCGAATTCTGAATCTCTGCACCTACTTTAAGTTTCAAATTACGACGTTTAATACCGGAAATATGCCAATTACTGAAAACGGCGATGGGTCATGTTTTGCCCAAACCCCCCTGCAGTTTTCAAAATGTCTGAAATGTCGGAAATTTGACTCCTGAGCGTGATTTTTGAGCCGAATTCTGACTCTCTGCACCTATTTTCAGTTTCAAATTACGACGTTTCATACCGAAAATATGCCAATTACTGTACACGGCGATGGGTCATATTTTGCCCAAACCCCCCTGCAGTTTTCAAACTGTCTGAAATGTCGGATATTTGAGTCCTGAGCGTGATTTTTTATCCGAATTCTGACTCTCTGCACCTATTTTCAGTTTCAAATTACGACTTTTCATACCAAAAAGTATGCCAATTACTGAAAACGGCGATGAATCATATTTTGGCCAAACCCCCCTGCAGTTTTCAAAATGTCTGAAATGTCGGAAATTTGATTCCTGAGCGTGATTTTTGAGCTGAATCCTGACTCTCTGCACCTGTTTTCAGTTTCAAATTACGACGTTTCATACTGAAAATATGCCAATTACTGTAAACGGCGATGGGTCATATTTTGCCCAAACCCCCTGCAGTTTTCAAAAAGTCTGAAATGTCGGAAATTTGACTCCTGAGCGTGATTTTTGAGCCGAATTCTGACTCTCTGACCTATTCTTAGTTTCAAATTACGACTTTTTATACCGATAATATGTCAATTACTGAAAACAGCGATGGGTCATATTTTGCCCAAATCCCCCTGCAGTTTTCAAAATGTCTGAAATGTCGGAAATTTGACTCCTGAGCGTGATTTTTGAGCCGAATTCTGACTCTCTGCACCTATTTTCAGTTTCAAATTACGACGTTTCATACCTAAAATATGCCAATTACTGAAAACAGCGATGGGTCATATTTTGCCCAAACCCACCTGCAGTTTTTAAAATGTCTGAAATGTCGGAAATTTGACTCCTGAGCGTAATTTTTGAGTCGAATTCTGACTCTCTGCACCTATTTTCAGTTTCAAATTACGACGTTTCATACCGAAAATATGCCAATTACTGTAAACGGCGATTGGTCATATTTTGCCCAAACCCCCCCCTGCAGTTTTCAATATGTCTGAAATGTCGGAAATTTGACTCCTGAGCGTGATTTTCGAGCCGAATTCTGAATCTCTGCACCTACTTTAAGTTTCAAATTACGTCGTTTAATACCGAAAATATGCCAATTACTGAAAACGGCGATGGGTCATGTTTTGCCCAAACCCCCCAGCAGTTTTCAAAATGTCTGAAATGTCAGAAATTTGACTCCTGAGCGTGATTTTTGAGCCGAATTCTGACTCTCTGCACCTATTTTCAGTTTCAAATTACGATGTTTCATACCGAAAATATGCCAATTAATGTAAACGGCGATGGGTCATATTTTGCCCAAACCCCCCTGCAGTTTTCAAAATGTCTGAAATGTCGGAAATTTGACTCCTGAGCGTGATTTTTGAGCCGAATTCTGACTCTCTGACCTATTTTCAGTTTTAAATTACGACTTTTTATACCGATAATATGTCAATTACTAAAAACAGCGATGGGTCATATTTTGCCCAAATCCCCCTGCAGTTTTCAAAATGTCTGAAATGTCGGAAATTTGACTCCTGAGCGTGATTTTTGAGCCGAATTCTGACTCTCTGTACCTATTTTCAGTTTCAAATTACGACGTTTCATACCTAAAATATGATAATTACTGAAAACGGCGATGGGTCATATTTTGCCCAAACCCACCTGCAGTTTTTAAAATGTCTGAAATGTCGGAAATTTGACTGCTGAGCGTGATTTTTGAGCTGAATCCTGACTCTCTGCACCTGTTTTCAGTTTCAAATTACGACGTTTCATACCGAAAATATGCCAATTACTGTAAACGGGGATGTGTCATATTTTGCCCAAACCCCCCTGCTGTTTTCAAAATATCTGAAATGTCGGAAATTTGACTCCTGAGCGTGATTTTTTATCTAAATCCTGACTCTCTGCACCTATTTTCAGTTTCAAATTACGACGTTTCATACCGAAAATATGGCAATTACTGTAAACAGCGATGGGTCATATTTTGCCCAAACCCCCCTGCAGTTTTCAAAATGTCTGAAATGTCGGAAATTTGATTCCTGAGCGTGATTTTTGAGCTGAATCCTGACTCTCTGCACCTGTTTTCAGTTTCAAATTACGACGTTTCATACTGAAAATCTGCCAATTACTGTAAACGGCGATGGGTCATATTTTGCCCAAACCCCCCGCAGTTTTCAAAATGTCTGAAATGTCGGAAATTTGACTCCTGACCGTGATTTTTGAGCCGAATTCTGACTCTCTGACCTATTTTCAGTTTCAAATTACGACTTTTTATACCGATAATATGTCAATTACTGAAAACAGCGATGGGTCATATTTTGCCCAAATCCCCCTGCAGTTTTCAAAATGTCTGAAATGTCGGAAATTTGACTCCTGAGCGTGATTTTTTATCCGAATTCTGACTCTCTGCACCTATTTTCAGTTTCAAATTTCGAAGTTTCATACCTAAAATATGCCAATTACTGAAAACGGCGATGGGTCATATTTTGCCCAAACCCACCTGCAGTTTTTAAAATGTCTGAAATGTCGGAAATTTGACTCCTGAGCGTGATTTTTGAGCCGAATCCTGACTCTCTGCACCTATATTCAGTTTCAAATTACGACGTTTCATACCGAAAATAAGGCAATTACTGAAAACGGTGATGGGTCATATTTTGCACAAACTGCCCTGCAGTTTTTAAAATGTCTGAAATGTCGGAAATTTGACTCCTGAGCGTGATTTTTGAGCCGAATTCTGACTCTCAGCACCTATTTTCAATTTCTAATTACGACTTTTTATACCAAAAATATGCCAATTACTGAAAACGGCGATGGGTCATATTTTGCCCAAACGCCCCTGCAGTTTTCAAAATGTCTGAAATGTCGGAAATTTGACTTCTGAGCGTGATTTTTTATCCGAATTCTGACTCTCTGCACCTATTTTCAGTTTCAAATTACGACGTTTATGCCAATTTTATGCCTAAAATATGCCAATTACTGAAAACGGCGATGGGTCATATTAGCCAAAACCCCCCCTGCATATTTAAAATGTCTGAAATGTTGGAAATTTGACTCCTGAGCGTGATTTTTGAGCCGAATTCTGACTCTCTGCACCTATTTTCAGTTTCAAATTACGAAGTTTCATACCGAAAATATGCCAATTACTGAAAACGGCGATATGTCATATTTTGCCCAAACCCCCCCTGCAGTTTTTAAAATGTCTAAAATGTCGGAAATTTGACTCCTGAGCGTGATTTTTTATCTGAATTCTGACTCTCTGCACCTAATTTTAGTTTCAAATTACGACTTTTTATACCGAAAATATGCCAATTACTGAAAACGGTGATGGGTCAAATTTTGCCCAAACCCCCCTGCAGTTTTCAAAATGTCTGAAACGTTGGAAATATGACTCCTGAGCGTGATTTTTGAGCCAAATTCTGACTCTCTGCACCTATTTTCAGTTTCAAATTATGACGTTTCATACCAAAAATATGCCAATTACTGTAAACGGCGATGGGTCATATTTTGCCCAAACCCCCCTGCAGTATTGAAAATGTCTGAAATGTCGGAAATTTGACTCCTGAGCGTGATTTTTGAGCCAAATTCTGACTCTCTGCACCAATTTTCAGTTTCAAATTACGACTTTTTATACCGATAATATGCCAATTACTGAAAACGGCGATGGGTCATATTTTGCCCAAATCCACCTGCAGTTTTTAAAATGTCTGAAATGTCGGAAATTTGACTCCTGAGCGTGATTTTTTTCCGAATTCTGACTCTCTGCACCTATTTTCAGTTTCAAATTACGACGTTTCATACCTAAAATAAGGCAATTACTGAAAACGGTGATGGGTCATATTTTGCACAAACTCCCCTGCAGTTTTTAAAATGTCTGAAATGTCGGAAATTTGACTCCTGAGCGTGATTTTTGAGCCGAATTCTGACTCTCTGCACCTATTTTTAGTTTCAAATTATGACTTTTCATACCAAAATATAGGCCAATTACTGAAAACGGCGATGGGTCATATTTTGGCCAAACCCCCCTGCAGTTTTCAAAATGTCTGAAATGCCGGAAATTTGACTCCTGAGCGTGATTTTTTATCCGAATTCTGACTCTCTGCACCTATTTTTAGTTTCAAATTATGACTTTTCATACCAAAATATAGGCCAATTACTGAAAACGGCGATGGGTCATATTTTGGCCAAACCCCCCTGCAGTTTTCAAAATGTCTGAAATGCCGGAAATTTGACTCCTGAGCGTGATTTTTTATCCGAATTCTGACTCTCTGCACCTATCTTCAGTTTCAAATTACGACGTTTCATACCGAAAATATGCCAATTACTGTAAACTGCGATGGGTCATATTTTGCCCAAACCCCCCTGCAGTTTTCAAAATGTCTGAAATGTCCGAAATTTGACTCCTGAGCGTGATTTTTTATCCGAATTCTGACTCTCTGCACCTATTTTCAGTTTCAAATTACGACTTTTTATACCGAAAATATGCCAATTTCTGAAAACGGCGATGGGTCATAGTTTGCCCAAACCCCCCTGCAGTTTTCAAAATGTCTGAAATGTCGGAAATTTGACTCCTGAGCGTGATTTTTTATCCGAATTCTGACTCTCTGCACCTATCCTCAGTTTCAAATTACGACGTTTCATACCGAAAATATGCCAATTACTGTAAACGGCGATGGGTCATATTTTGCCCAAACCCCCCTGCAGTTTTAAAAATGTCTGAAATGTCCGAAATTTGGCTCTTGAGCGTGATTTTTTATCCGAATTCTGACTCTCTGCACCTATTTTCAGTTTCAAATTACGACTTTTTATACCGAAAATATGCCAATTACTGAAAACGGCGATGGGTCATATTTTGCCCAAAACCCCCTGCAGTTTTCAAAATGTCTGAAATGTCGGAAATTTGACTCCTGAGCGTGATTTTTGAGCCGAATTCTGACTCTCTGCACCTATTTTAAGTTTCAAATTACGACGTTTCATACCTAAAATATGCCAAATACTGAATACGGCGATTGTCATATTATGCCCAAACCCCCCTGCAGTTTTTAAAATGTCTGAAATGTCGGAAATTTGACTCCTGAGCGAGATTTTCGAGCCGAATTCTGACTTTCTGCACCTATTTTCAGTTTCAAATTACGACATTTCATACCGAAAATATGAAAATTACTGTAAACGGCGATTGGTCATATTTTGCTCAAACCCCCCTGCAGTTTTCAAAATGTCTGAAATGTCGGAAATTTGACTCCTGAGCGTGATTTTTTTCCGAATTCTGACTCTCTGCACCTAATTTCAGTTTCATATTACGACTTTTTATACAGAAAATATGCCAATTACTGAAAACGGCGATAGGTCATATTTTGCCCAAACCCCCCTGCAGTTTTCAAAATGTCTGAAATGTCGGAAATATGACTCCTGAGCGTGATTTTTGAGCCGAATTCTGACTCTCTGCACCTATTTTCAGTTTCAAATTACGACGTTTCATACCGAAAATATGCCAATTACTGTAAACGGCGATGGGTCAAATTTTGCCCAAACCCCCCTGCAGTTTTCAAAATGTCTGAAATGTCGGAAATTTGGCTCCTGAGCGTGTATTTTGAGCCGAATTCTGACTTTTTGCACCTATTTTCAGTTTCAAATTACGAAGTTTCATACCGAAAATATGCCAATTACTGTAAACGGCGATTGGTCATATTTTGCCCAAACCCCCCCTGCAGTTTTCAATATGTCTGAAATATCGGAAATTTGACTCCTGAGCGTGATTTTCGAGCCGAATTCTGACTCTCTGCACCTACTTTAAGTTTCAAATTACGACGTTTAATACCGAAAATATGCCAATTACTGAAAACGGCGATAGGTCATGTTTTGCCCAAACCCCCCTGCAGTTTTCAAAATGTCTGAAATATCGGAAATTTGACTCCTGAGCATGATTTTTGAGCCGAATTCTGACTCTCTGCACCTATTTTCAGTTTCAATTTACGACGTTTCATACCGAAAATATGCCAATTACTGTACACGGCGATGGGTCATATTTTGCCCAAACCCCCCTGCAGTTTTCAAACTGTCTGAAATGTCGGATATTTGAGTCCTGAGCGAGATTTTTATCTGAATTCTGACTCTCTGCACCTATTTTCAGTTTCAAATTACGACTTTTCATACTATAAAGTATGCCAATTACTGAAAACGGCGATGGGTCATATTTTGGCCAAACCCCCCTGCAGTTTTCAAAATGTCTGAAATGTCGGAAATTTGATTCCTGAGCGTGATTTTTGAGCTGAATCCTGACTCTCTGCACCTGTTTTCAGTTTCAAATTACGACGTTTCATACTGAAAATCTGCCAATTACTGTAAACGGCGATGGGTCATATTTTGCCCAAACCCCCCGCAGTTTTCAAAATGTCTGAAATGTCGGAAATTTGACTCCTGACCGTGATTTTTGAGCCGAATTCTGACTCTCTGACCTATTTTCAGTTTCAAATTACGACTTTTTATACCGATAATATGTCAATTACTGAAAACAGCGATGGGTCATATTTTGTCCAAATCCCCCCGCAGTTTTCAAAATGTCTGAAATGTCGGAAATTTGACTCCTGAGCGTGATTTTTTATCCGAATTCTGACTCTCTGCACCTATTTTCAGTTTCAAATTTCGAAGTTTCATACCTAAAATATGCCAATTACTGAAAACGGCGATGGGTCATATTTTGCCCAAACCCACCTGCAGTTTTTAAAATGTCTGAAATGTCGGAAATTTGACTCCTGAGCGTGATTTTTGAGCCGAATTCTGACTCTCTGCACCTATTTTCAGTTTCAAATTACGACGTTTCATACCAAAAATATGCCAATTACTGTAAACAGCGATTGGTCATATTTTGCCCAAACCCCCCCTGCAGTTTTCAATATATCTGAAATGTCGGAAATTTGACTCCTGAGCGTGATTTTCGAGCCGAATTCTGAATCTCTGCACCTACTTTAAGTTTCAAATTACGACGTTTAATACCGGAAATATGCCAATTACTGAAAACGGCGATGGGTCATGTTTTGCCCAAACCCCCCTGCAGTTTTCAAAATGTCTGAAATGTCGGAAATTTGACTCCTGAGCGTGATTTTTGAGCCGAATTCTGACTCTCTGCACCTATTTTCAGTTTCAAATTACGACGTTTCATACCGAAAATATGCCAATTACTGTACACGGCGATGGGTCATATTTTGCCCAAACCCCCCTGCAGTTTTCAAACTGTCTGAAATGTCGGATATTTAAGTCCTGAGCGTGATTTTTTATCCGAATTCTGACTCTCTGCACCTATTTTCAGTTTCAAATTACGACTTTTCATACCAAAAAGTATGCCAATTACTGAAAACGGCGATGGGTCATATTTTGGCCAAACCCCCCTGCAGTTTTCAAAATGTCTGAAATGTCGGAAATTTGATTCCTGAGCGTGATTTTTGAGCTGAATCCTGACTCTCTGCACCTGTTTTCAGTTTCAAATTACGACGTTTCATACTGAAAATATGCCAATTACTGTAAACGGCGATGGGTCATATTTTGCCCAAACCCCCTGCAGTTTTCAAAAAGTCTGAAATGTCGGAAATTTGACTCCTGAGCGTGATTTTTGAGCCGAATTCTGACTCTCTGACCTATTCTTAGTTTCAAATTACGACTTTTTATACCGATAATATGTCAATTACTGAAAACAGCGATGGGTCATATTTTGCCCAAATCCCCCTGCAGTTTTCAAAATGTCTGAAATGTCGGAAATTTGACTCATGAGCGTGATTTTTGAGCCGAATTCTGACTCTCTGCACCTATTTTCAGTTTCAAATTACGACGTTTCATACCTAAAATATGCCAATTACTGAAAACAGCGATGGGTCATATTTTGCCCAAACCCACGTTTGGGCAAAATATATGCCCGTGGGTTTGGGCACCTGCATATTTTGCCCAAACCCACCTTTCATACCTAAAATAAGGCAATTACTGAAAACGGTGATGGGTCATATTTTGCACAAACTCCCCTGCAGTTTTTAAAATGTCTGAAATGTCGGAAATTTGACTCCTGAGCGTGATTTTTGAGCCGAATTCTGACTCTCTGCACCTATTTTCAATTTCTAATTACGAATTTTTATACCAAAAATATGCCAATTACTGAAAACGGCGATGGGTCATACTTTGCCCAAACCCCCCTGCAGTTTTTAAAATGTCTGAAATGTCGGAAATTTGACTCCTGAGCGTGATTTTTTATCCGAATTCTGACTCTCTGCACCTATTTTTAGTTTCAAATTATGACTTTTCATACCAAAATATAGGCCAATTACTGAAAACGGCGATGGGTCATATTTTGGCCAAACCCCCCTGCAGTTTTCAAAATGTCTGAAATGCCGGAAATTTGACTCCTGAGCGTGATTTTTTATCCGAATTCTGACTCTCTGCACCTATCTTCAGTTTCAAATTACGACGTTTCATACCGAAAATATGCCAATTACTGTAAACTGCGATGGGTCATATTTTGCCCAAACCCCCCTGCAGTTTTCAAAATGTCTGAAATGTCCGAAATTTGACTCCTGAGCGTGATTTTTTATCCGAATTCTGACTCTCTGCACCTATTTTCAGTTTCAAATTACGACTTTTTATACCGAAAATATGCCAATTTCTGAAAACGGCGATGGGTAATAGTTTGCCCAAACCCCCCTGCAGTTTTCAAAATGTCTGAAATGTCGGAAATTTGACTCCTGAGCGTGATTTTTTATCCGAATTCTGACTCTCTGCACCTATCCTCAGTTTCAAATTACGACGTTTCATACCGAAAATATGCCAATTACTGTAAACGGCGATGGGTCATATTTTGCCCAAACCCCCCTGCAGTTTTAAAAATGTCTGAAATGTCCGAAATTTGGCTCTTGAGCGTGATTTTTTATCCGAATTCTGACTCTCTGCACCTATTTTCAGTTTCAAATTACGACTTTTTATACCGAAAATATGCCAATTACTGAAAACAGCGATGGGTCATATTTTGCCCAAAACCCCCTGCAGTTTTCAAAATGTCTGAAATGTCGGAAATTTGACTCCTGAGCGTGATTTTTGATCTAAATCCTGACTCTATGCACCTATTTTCAGTTTCAAATTACGACGTTTCATACCGAAAATATGCCAATTACTGGAAACGGCGATAGGTCATATTTTGCCCAAACCCCCCTGCAGTTTTCAAAATGTCTGAAATGTCGGAAATTTGACTCCTGAGCGTGATTTTTGAGCCGAATTCTGACTCTCTGCACCTATTTTCAGTTTCAAATTACGACGTTTCATACCTAAAATATGCCAATTACTGAATACGGCGATTGTCATATTATGCCCAAACCCCCCTGCAGTTTTTAAAATGTCTGAAATGTCGGAAATTTGACTCCTGAGCGTGATTTTCGAGCCGAATTCTGACTTTCTGCACCTATTTTCAGTTTCAAATTACGACATTTCATACCGAAAATATGAAAATTACTGTAAACGGCGATTGGTCATATTTTGCTCAAACCCCCCTGCAGTTTTCAAAATGTCTGAAATGTCGGAAATTTGACTCCTGAGCGTGATTTTTTTCCGAATTCTGACTCTCTGCACCTAATTTCAGTTTCATATTACGACTTTTTATACAGAAAATATGCCAATTACTGAAAACGGCGATAGGTCATATTTTGCCCAAACCCCCCTGCAGTTTTCAAAATGTCTGAAATGTCGGAAATATGACTCCTGAGCGTGATTTTTGAGCCGAATTCTGACTCTCTGCACCTATTTTCAGTTTCAAATTACGACGTTTCATACCGAAAATATGCCAATTACTGTAAACGGCGATGGGTCAAATTTTGCCCAAACCCCCCTGCAGTTTTCAAAATGTCTGAAATGTCGGAAATTTGGCTCCTGAGCGTGTATTTTGAGCCGAATTCTGACTTTTTGCACCTATTTTCAGTTTCAAATTACGAAGTTTCATACCGAAAATATGCCAATTACTGTAAACGGCGATTGGTCATATTTTGCCCAAACCCCCCCTGCAGTTTTCAATATGTCTGAAATATCGGAAATTTGACTCCTGAGCGTGATTTTCGAGCCGAATTCTGACTCTCTGCACCTACTTTAAGTTTCAAATTACGACGTTTAATACCGAAAATATGCCAATTACTGAAAACGGCGATAGGTCATGTTTTGCCCAAACCCCCCTGCAGTTTTCAAAATGTCTGAAATATCGGAAATTTGACTCCTGAGCATGATTTTTGAGCCGAATTCTGACTCTCTGCACCTATTTTCAGTTTCAATTTACGACGTTTCATACCGAAAATATGCCAATTATTGTACAAGGCGATGGGTCATATTTTGCCCAAACCCCCCTGCAGTTTTCAAACTGTCTGAAATGTCGGATATTTGAGTCCTGAGCGAGATTTTTATCTGAATTCTGACTCTCTGCACCTATTTTCAGTTTCAAATTACGACTTTTCATACTATAAAGTATGCCAATTACTGAAAACGGCGATGGGTCATATTTTGGCCAAACCCCCCTGCAGTTTTCAAAATGTCTGAAATGTCGGAAATTTGATTCCTGAGCGTGATTTTTGAGCTGAATCCTGACTCTCTGCACCTGTTTTCAGTTTCAAATTACGACGTTTCATACTGAAAATCTGCCAATTACTGTAAACGGCGATGGGTCATATTTTGCCCAAACCCCCCGCAGTTTTCAAAATGTCTGAAATGTCGGAAATTTGACTCCTGACCGTGATTTTTGAGCCGAATTCTGACTCTCTGACCTATTTTCAGTTTCAAATTACGACTTTTTATACCGATAATATGTCAATTACTGAAAACAGCGATGGGTCATATTTTGCCCAAATCCCCCTGCAGTTTTCAAAATGTCTGAAATGTCGGAAATTTGACTCCTGAGCGTGATTTTTTATCCGAATTCTGACTCTCTGCACCTATTTTCAGTTTCAAATTTCGAAGTTTCATACCTAAAATATGCCAATTACTGAAAACGGCGATGGGTCATATTTTGCCCAAACCCACCTGCAGTTTTAAAAATGTCTGAAATGTCGGAAATTTGACTCCTGAGCGTGATTTTTGAGCCGAATTCTGACTCTCTGCACCTATTTTCAGTTTCAAATTACGACGTTTCATACCGAAAATATGCCAATTACTGTAAACAGCGATTGGTCATATTTTGCCCAAACCCCCCCTGCAGTTTTCAATATATCTGAAATGTCGGAAATTTGACTCCTGAGCGTGATTTTCGAGCCGAATTCTGAATCTCTGCACCTACTTTAAGTTTCAAATTACGACGTTTAATACCGGAAATATGCCAATTACTGAAAACGGCGATGGGTCATGTTTTGCCCAAACCCCCCTGCAGTTTTCAAAATGTCTGAAATGTCGGAAATTTGACTCCTGAGCGTGATTTTTGAGCCGAATTCTGACTCTCTGCACCTATTTTCAGTTTCAAATTACGACGTTTCATACCGAAAATATGCCAATTACTGTACACGGCGATGGGTCATATTTTGCCCAAACCCCCCTGCAGTTTTCAAACTGTCTGAAATGTCGGATATTTGAGTCCTGAGCGTGATTTTTTATCCGAATTCTGACTCTCTGCACCTATTTTCAGTTTCAAATTACGACTTTTCATACCAAAAAGTATGCCAATTACTGAAAACGGCGATGGGTCATATTTTGGCCAAACCCCCCTGCAGTTTTCAAAATGTCTGAAATGTCGGAAATTTGATTCCTGAGCGTGATTTTTGAGCTGAATCCTGACTCTCTGCACCTGTTTTCAGTTTCAAATTACGACGTTTCATACTGAAAATATGCCAATTACTGTAAACGGCGATGGGTCATATTTTGCCCAAACCCCCTGCAGTTTTCAAAAAGTCTGAAATGTCGGAAATTTGACTCCTGAGCGTGATTTTTGAGCCGAATTCTGACTCTCTGACCTATTCTTAGTTTCAAATTACGACTTTTTATACCGATAATATGTCAATTACTGAAAACAGCGATGGGTCATATTTTGCCCAAATCCCCCTGCAGTTTTCAAAATGTCTGAAATGTCGGAAATTTGACTCATGAGCGTGATTTTTGAGCCGAATTCTGACTCTCTGCACCTATTTTCAGTTTCAAATTACGACGTTTCATACCTAAAATATGCCAATTACTGAAAACAGCGATGGGTCATATTTTGCCCAAACCCACCTGCAGTTTTTAAAATGTCTGAAATGTCGGAAATTTGACTCCTGAGCGTAATTTTTGAGCCGAATTCTGACTCTCTGCACCTATTTTCAGTTTCAAATTACGACGTTTCATACCGAAAATATGCCAATTACTGTAAACGGCGATTGGTCATATTTTGCCCAAACCCCCCCTGCAGTTTTCAATATGTCTGAAATGTCGGAAATTTGACTCCTGAGCGTGATTTTCGAGCCGAATTCTGAATCTCTGCACCTACTTTAAGTTTCAAATTACGTCGTTTAATACCGAAAATATGCCAATTACTGAAAACGGCGATGGGTCATGTTTTGCCCAAACCCCCCAGCAGTTTTCAAAATGTCTGAAATGTCAGAAATTTGACTCCTGAGCGTGATTTTTGAGCCGAATTCTGACTCTCTGCACCTATTTTCAGTTTCAAATTACGATGTTTCATACCGAAAATATGCCAATTAATGTAAACGGCGATGGGTCATATTTTGCCCAAACCCCCCTGCAGTTTTCAAAATGTCTGAAATGTCGGAAATTTGACTCCTGAGCGTGATTTTTGAGCCGAATTCTGACTCTCTGACCTATTTTCAGTTTTAAATTACGACTTTTTATACCGATAATATGTCAATTACTAAAAACAGCGATGGGTCATATTTTGCCCAAATCCCCCTGCAGTTTTCAAAATGTCTGAAATGTCGGAAATTTGACTCCTGAGCGAGATTTTTGAGCCGAATTCTGACTCTCTGTACCTATTTTCAGTTTCAAATTACGACGTTTCATACCTAAAATATGCCAATTACTGAAAACGGCGATGGGTCATATTTTGCCCAAACCCACCTGCAGTTTTTAAAATGTCTGAAATGTCGGAAATTTGACTGCTGAGCGTGATTTTTGAGCCGAATTCTGACTCTCTGCACCTATTTTCAGTTTCAAATTACGACGTTTCATACCGAAAATATGCCAATTACTGTAAACGGGGATGTGTCATATTTTGCCCAAACCCCCATGCTGTTTTCAAAATGTCTGAAATGTCGGAAATTTGACTCCTGAGCGTGATTTTTTATCTAAATCCTGACTCTCTGCACCTATTTTCAGTTTCAAATTACGACGTTTCATACCGAAAATATGGCAATTACTGTAAACAGCGATGGGTCATATTTTGCCCAAACCCCCCTGCAGTTTTCAAAATGTCTGAAATGTCGGAAATTTGATTCCTGAGCGTGATTTTTGAGCTGAATCCTGACTCTCTGCACCTGTTTTCAGTTTCAAATTACGACGTTTCATACTGAAAATCTGCCAATTACTGTAAACGGCGATGGGTCATATTTTGCCCAAACCCCCCGCAGTTTTCAAAATGTCTGAAATGTCGGAAATTTGACTCCTGACCGTGATTTTTGAGCCGAATTCTGACTCTCTGACCTATTTTCAGTTTCAAATTACGACTTTTTATACCGATAATATGTCAATTACTGAAAACAGCGATGGGTCATATTTTGCCCAAATCCCCCTGCAGTTTTCAAAATGTCTGAAATGTCGGAAATTTGACTCCTGAGCGTGATTTTTTATCCGAATTCTGACTCTCTGCACCTATTTTCAGTTTCAAATTTCGAAGTTTCATACCTAAAATATGCCAATTACTGAAAACGGCGATGGGTCATATTTTGCCCAAACCCACCTGCAGTTTTTAAAATGTCTGAAATGTCGGAAATTTGACTCCTGAGCGTGATTTTTGAGCCGAATTCTGACTCTCTGCACCTATTTTCAGTTTCAAATTACGACGTTTCATACCGAAAATATGCCAATTACTGTAAACAGCGATTGGTCATATTTTGCCCAAACCCCCCCTGCAGTTTTCAATATATCTGAAATGTCGGAAATTTGACTCCTGAGCGTGATTTTCGAGCCGAATTCTAAATCTCTGCACCTACTTTAAGTTTCAAATTACGACGTTTAATACCGGAAATATGCCAATTACTGAAAACGGCGATGGGTCATGTTTTGCCCAAACCCCCCTGCAGTTTTCAAAATGTCTGAAATGTCGGAAATTTGACTCCTGAGCGTGATTTTTGAGCCGAATTCTGACTCTCTGCACCTATTTTCAGTTTCAAATTACGACGTTTCATACCGAAAATATGCCAATTACTGTACACGGCGATGGGTCATATTTTGGCCAAACCCCCCTGCAGTTTTCAAAATGTCTGAAATGTCGAAAATTTGATTCCTGAGCGTGATTTTTGAGCTGAATCCTGACTCTCTGCACCTGTTTTCAGTTTCAAATTACGACGTTTCATACTGAAAATATGCCAATTACTGTAAACGGCGATGGGTCATATTTTGCCCAAACCCCCTGCAGTTTTCAAAAAGTCTGAAATGTCGGAAATTTGACTCCTGAGCGTGATTTTTGAGCCGAATTCTGACTCTCTGACCTATTCTTAGTTTCAAATTACGACTTTTTATACCGATAATATGTCAATTACTGAAAACAGCGATGGGTCATATTTTGCCCAAATCCCCCTGCAGTTTTCAAAATGTCTGAAATGTCGGAAATTTGACTCCTGAGCGTGATTTTTTATCCGAATTCTGACTCTCTGCACCTATTTTCAGTTTCAAATTTCGAAGTTTCATACCTAAAATATGCCAATTACTGAAAACGGCGATGGGTCATATTTTGCCCAAACCCCCCTGCAGTTTTCAAAATGTCTGAAATGTCGGAAATATGACTCCTGAGCGTGATTTTTGAGCCGAATTCTGACTCTCTGCACCTATTTTCAGTTTCAAATTACGATGTTTCATACCGAAAATATGCCAATTACTGTAAACGGCGATGGGTCATATTTTGCCCAAACCCCCCTGCAGTTTTCAAAATGTCTGAAATGTCGGAAATTTGGCTCCTGAGCGTGTATTTTGAGCCGAATTCTGACTTTTTGCACCTATTTTCAGTTTCAAATTACGAAGTTTCATACCGAAAATATGCCAATTACTGTAAACGGCGATTGGTCATATTTTGCCCAAACCCCCCCTGCAGTTTTCAATATGTCTGAAATATCGGAAATTTGACTCCTGAGCGTGATTTTTATCTGAATTCTGACTCTCTGCACCTATTTTCAGTTTCAAATTACGACTTTTCATACTATAAAGTATGCCAATTACTGAAAACGGCGATGGGTCATGTTTTGCCCAAACCCCCCTGCAGTTTTCAAAATGTCTGAAATGTCGGAAATTTGACTCCTGAGCGTGATTTTTGAGCCGAATTCTGACTCTCTGCACCTATTTTCAGTTTCAAATTACGACGTTTCATACCGAAAATATGCCAATTACTGTAAACGGCGATTGGTCATATTTTGCCCAAACCCCCCCTGCAGTTTTCAATATGTCTGAAATGTCGGAAATTTGACTCCTGAGCGTGATTTTCGAGCCGAATTCTGAATCTCTGCACCTACTTTAAGTTTCAAATTACGACGTTTAATACCGGAAATATGCCAATTACTGAAAACGGCGATGGGTCATGTTTTGCCCAAACCCCCCAGCAGTTTTCAAAATGTCTGAAATGTCAGAAATTTGACTCCTGAGCGTGATTTTTGAGCCGAATTCTGACTCTCTGCACCTATTTTCAGTTTCAAATTACGATGTTTCATACCGAAAATATGCCAATTAATGTAAACGGCGATGGGTCATATTTTGCCCAAACCCCCCTGCAGTTTTCAAAATGTCTGAAATGTCGGAAATTTGACTCCTGATCGTGATTTTTGAGCCGAATTCTGACTCTCTGACCTATTTTCAGTTTTAAATTACGACTTTTTATACCGATAATATGTCAATTACTAAAAACAGCGATGGGTCATATTTTGCCCAAATCCCCCTGCAGTTTTCAAAATGTCTGAAATGTCGGAAATTTGACTCCTGAGCGTGATTTTTGAGCCGAATTCTGACTCTCTGTACCTATTTTCAGTTTCAAATTACGACGTTTCATACCTAAAATATGCCAATTACTGAAAACAGCGATGGGTCATATTTTGCCCAAACCCACCTGCAGTTTTTAAAATGTCTGAAATGTCGGAAATTTGACTCCTGAACGTAATTTTTGAGCCGAATTCTGACTCTCTGCACCTATTTTCAGTTTCAAATTACGACGTTTCATACCGAAAATATGCCAATTACTGTAAACGGCGATTGGTCATATTTTGCCCAAACCCCCCCTGCAGTTTTCAATATGTCTGAAATGTCGGAAATTTGACTCCTGAGCGTGATTTTCGAGCCGAATTCTGAATCTCTGCACCTACTTTATGTCTCAAATTACGTCGTTTAATACCGAAAATATGCCAATTACTGAAAACGGCGATGGGTCATGTTTTGCCCAAACCCCCCAGCAGTTTTCAAAATGTCTGAAATGTCAGAAATTTGACTCCTGAGCGTGATTTTTGAGCCGAATTCTGACTCTCTGCACCTATTTTCAGTTTCAAATTACGATGTTTCATACCGAAAATATGCCAATTAATGTAAACGGCGATAGGTCATATTTTGCCCAAACCCCCCTGCAGTTTTCAAAATGTCTGAAATGTCGGAAATTTGACTCCTGAGCGTGATTTTTGAGCCGAATTCTGACTCTCTGACCTATTTTCAGTTTTAAATTACGACTTTTTATACCGATAATATGTCAATTACTAAAAACAGCGATGGGTCATATTTTGCCCAAATCCCCCTGCAGTTTTCAAAATGTCTGAAATGTCGGAAATTTGACTCCTGAGCGTGATTTTTGAGCCGAATTCTGACTCTCTGTACCTATTTTCAGTTTCAAATTACGACGTTTCATACCTAAAATATGCCAATTACTGAAAACGGTGATGGGTCATATTTTGCCCAAACCCACCTGCAGTTTTTAAAATGTCTGAAATGTCGGAAATTTGACTGCTGAGCGTGATTTTTGAGCCGAATTCTGACTCTCTGCACCTATTTTCAGTTTCAAATTACGACGTTTCATACCGAAAATATGCCAATTACTGTAAACGGGGATGTGTCATATTTTGCCCAAACCCCCCTGCTGTTTTCAAAATGTCTGAAATGTCGGAAATTTGACTCCTGAGCGTGATTTTTTATCTAAATCCTGACTCTCTGCACCTATTTTCAGTTTCAAATTACGACGTTTCATACCGAAAATTTGCCAATTACTCAAAACGGCGATGGGTCATATTTTGCACAAACCCCCCTGCAGTTTTCAAAATGTCTGAAATGTCGGAAATATGACTCCTGAGCGTGATTTTTGAGCCTAATTTTGACTCTCTGCACCTATTTTCAGTTTCAAATTACGAACTTTCATACCTAAAATATGCCAATTACTGAAAAAGGCGATAGTCATATTTTGCCCAAACTTCCCTGCAGTTTTCAATATGTCTGAAATGTCGGAAATTTGACTCCTGAGCGTGATTTTCTAGCCGAATTCTGATTCTCTGCACCTATTTTAAGTTTCAAATTACGACATTTCATACCGAAAATATGCCAATTACTGAAAACGGCGATGGGTCATGTTTTGCCCAAACCCCCCTGCAGTTTTCAAAATGTCTCAAATGTCGGAAATTTGACTCCTGAGCGTGATTTTTGAGCCGAATTCTGACTCTCTTCACCTATTTTCAGTTTCAACTTGCGACGTTTCATACCGAAAATATGCCAATTACTGAACACGCGATGGGTCATATTTTGCCCAAACCCCCCTGCAGTTTTCAAACTGTCTGAAATGTCGGATATTTGTCTCCTGAGCGTGATTTTTGAGCCGAATTCTGATTCTCTGCACCTATTTTCAGTTTCAAATTACGCCGTTTCATACCGAAAATATGCCAATTACTGTAAACGGCGATGTGTCATATTTTGCCCAAACCCCACCTGCAGTTTTCAAAATGTCTGAAATGTCGGAAATTTGACTCCTGAGCGTGATTTTTTATCCGAATTCTGACTCTCTGCACCTATTTTCAGTTTCAAATTACGACTTTTTATACCGAAAATATGCCAATTACTGAAAACGGCGATGGGTCATGTTTTGCCCAAACCCCCCTGCAGTTTTCAAAATGTCTGAAACGTCGGAAATTTGACTCCTGTGCGTGATTTTTGAGCCGAATTCTGACTCTCTCCACCTATTTTCAGTTTCAAATTACGAAGTTTCATACCGAAAATATGCCAATTAATGTAAACGGCGAAGGTCATATTTTGCCCAAACCCCCCTGCAGTTTTCAAAATGTCTGAAATGTCGGAAATTTGACTCCTGAGCGCGATTTTTTATCCGAATTCTGACTCTCTGCACCTATTTTCAGTTTCAAATTACGACTTTTTATACCGAAAATATGCCAATTACTGAAAACGGCGATGGGTCATATTTTGCCCAAACCCCCCTGCAGTTTTCAAAATGTCTGAAATGTCGGAAATTTGACTCCTGAGCGTGATTTTTGAGCCGAATTCTGTCTCTCTGCACCTATTTTCAGTTTCAAATTACGAAGTTTAATACCTAAAATATACCAATTACTGAAAACATCGATGGGTCATTTTATGCCAACCCCCCCCCCCCCCCCTGCATTTTTAAAATGTCTGAAATGTTGGAAATATGACTCCTTTGCGTGATTTTTTATCTAAATCCTGACTCTCTGCACCTATTTTCAGTTTCAAATTACGACTTTTTATACCGAATATATGCCAATTACTGAAAACGGCGATGGGTCATATTTTGCCCAAACCCCCCTGCTGTTTTCAAAATGTCTGAAATGTCGGAAATTTGACTCCTAAGCGTGATTTTTTATCTAAATCCTGACTCTCTGCACCTATTTTCAGTTTTAAATTACGACGTTTCATACCGAAAATATGCCAATTACTGTAAACAGCGATGGGTCATATTTTGCCCAAACCCCCCCTGCTGTTTTCAAAATGTCTGAAATGTCGGAAATTTGACTCCTGAGCGTGATTTTTTATCTGAATTCTGACTCTCTGCACCTAATTTCAGTTTCAAATTACGACTTTTTATACAGAAAATTTGCCAATTACTGAAAACGGCGATGGGTCATATTTTGCACAAACCCCCCTGCAGTTTTCAAAATGTCTGAAATGTCGAAAATATGACTCCTGAGCGTGATTTTTGAGCCGAATTCTGACTCTCTGCACCTATTTTCAGTTTCAAATTACGAAGTTTCATACCTAAAATATGCCAATTACTGAAAAAGGCGATAGTCATATTTTGCCCAAACCCCCCTGCAGTTTTCAAAATGTCTGAAATGTCGGAAATTTGACTCCTGAGCGTGATTTTTGAGCCGAATTCTAACTTTCTGCACCTATTTTCAGTTTCAAATTACGACGTTTCATACCGAAAATATGCCAATTACTGTAAACGGCGATTGGTCATATTTGGCCAAACCCCCCCTGCAGTTTTCAATATGTCTGAAATGTCGGAAATTTGACTCCTGAGCGTAATTTTAGAGCCGAATTCTGACTCTCTGCACCTATTTTAAGTTTCAAATTACGACGTTTCATACCGAAAATATGCCAATTACTGAAAACGGCGATGGGTCATGTTTTGCCCAAACCCCCTTGCAGTTTTCAAAATGTCTGAAATGTCGGAAATTTGACTCCTGAGCGTGATTTTTGAGCCGAATTCTGACTCTCTGCACCTGTTTTCAATTTCAAATTACGACGTTTCATACCAAAAATATCCCAATTACTGTACACGGCGATGGGTCATATTTTGCCCAAATCCCCCTGCAGTTTTCAAACTGTCCGAAATGTCGGATATTTGAGTCCTGAGCGTGATTTTTTATCCGAATTCTGACTTTCTGCACCTATTTTCAGTTTCAAATTACGACTTTTCATACCAAAAAATATGCCAATTACTGAAAACGGCGATGGGTCATATTTTGGCCAAACCCCCCTGCAGTTTTCAAAATGTCTGAAATGTCGGAAATTTGACTCCTGAGCGTAATTTTTTATGCGAATACTGACTCTCTGCACCTATTTTCAGTTTCAAATTACGACGTTTCATACCGAAAATATGCCAATTACTGTAAACGGCGATGGGTCATATTTTGCCCAAACCCCCCTGCAGTTTTCAAAATGTCTGAAATGTCGGAAATTTGATTCCTGAGCGTGATTTTTGAGCTGAATCCTGACTCTCTGCACCTGTTTCAGTTTCAAATTACGTTTCATACTGAAAATATGCCAATTACTGTAAACGGCGATGGGTCATATTTTGCCCAAACCCCCCTGCAGTTTTCAAAATGTTTGAAATGTCGGAAATTTGACTCCTGAGCGTGATTTTTGAGCCGAATTCTGTCTCTCTGCACCTATTTTCAGTTTCAAATTACGACTTTTTATACCGAAAATATGCCAATTACTGAAAACGGCGATGGGTCATATTTTGCGCAAACCCCCCTGCAGTTTTCAAAATGTCTGAAATGTCGGAAATTTGATTCCTGAGCGTGATTTTTGAGCTGAATCCTGACTCTCTGCACCTGTTTCAGTTTCAAATTACGTTTCATACTGAAAATATGCCAATTACTGTAAACGGCGATGGGTCATATTTTGCCCAAACCCCCCTGCAGTTTTCAAAATGTCTGAAATGTCGGAAATTTGACTCCTGAGCGTGATTTTTGAGCCGAATTCTGACTCTCTGACCAATTTTCAGTTTTAAATTACGACTTTTTATACCGATAATATGTCAATTACTGAAAACAGCGATGGGTCATATTTTGCCCAAATCCCCCTGCAGTTTTCAAAATGTCTGAAATGTCGGAAATTTGACTCCTGAGCGTGATTTTTGATCCGAATTCTGACTCTCTGCACCTATTTTCAGTCTCAAATTACGACGTTTCATACCTAAAATATGCCAATTACTGAAAACGGCGATGGGTCATATTTTGCCCAAACCCACCTGCAGTTTTTAAAATGTCTGAAATGTCGGAAATTTTACTCCTGAGCGTGATTTTTGAGCCGAATTCTGACTCTCTGCGCCTATTTTCAGTTTCAAATTACGACGTTTCATACCGAAAATATGCAAATTACTGTAAACAGCGATGTGTCATATTTTGGCCAAACCCCCCCTGCAGTTTTCAAAATGTCTGAAATGTCGGAAATTTGACTCCTGAGCGTGATTTTCGAGCCGAATTCTGACTCTGCACCTATTTTAGGTTTCAAATTACGACTTTTTATACCGAAAATATGCCAATTACTGAAAACTGCCATGGGTCATGTTTTGCCCAAACCCCCCTGCAGTTTTCAAAATGTCGTAAATTTGACTACTATGCGTGGTTTTTGAGCCGAATTCTGACTATCTGCACCTATTTTCAGTTTCAAATTACGACTTTTTATACCGAAAATATGCCAATTACTGAAAACGGCGATGGGTCATATTTTGCCCAAACCCCCCTGCAGTTTTCAAAATGTCTGAAATGTCGGAAATTTGACTCCTGAGCGTGATTTTTGAGCCGAATTCTAACTTTCTGCACCTATTTTCAGTTTCAAATTACGACGTTTCATACCGAAAATATGCCAATTACTGTAAACGGCGATTGGTCATATTTGGCCAAACCCCCCCTGCAGTTTTCAATATGTCTAAAATGTCGGAAATTTGACTCCTGAGCGTAATTTTAGAGCCGAATTCTGACTCTCTGCACCTATTTTAAGTTTCAAATTACGACGTTTCATACCGAAAATATGCCAATTACTGAAAACGGCGATGGGTCATGTTTTGCCCAAACCCCCTTGCAGTTTTCAAAATGTCTGAAATGTCGGAAATTTGACTCCTGAGCGTGATTTTTGAGCCGAATTCTGACTCTCTGCACCTATTTTCAGTTTCAAATTACGAAGTTTCATACCAAAAATATGCCAATTACTGTACACGGCGATGGGTCATATTTTGCCCAAATCCCCCTGCAGTTTTCAAACTGTCCGAAATGTCGGATATTTGAGTCCTGAGCGTGATTTTTTATCCGAATTCTGACTTTCTGCACCTATTTTCAGTTTCAAATTACGACTTTTCATACCAAAAAATATGCCAATTACTGAAAACGGCGATGGGTCATATTTTGGCCAAACCCCCCCTGCAGTTTTCAAAATGTCTGAAATGTCGGAAATTTGACTCCTGAGCGTAATTTTTTATGCGAATACTGACTCTCTGCACCTATTTTCAGTTTCAAATTACGACGTTTCATACCGAAAATATGCCAATTACTGTAAACGGCGATGGGTCATTTTTTGCACAAACCCCCCTGCAGTTTTCAAAATGTCAGAAATGTCGGAAATTTGACTCCTGAGCGTGATTTTTTATCCGAATTCTGACTCTCTGCACCTATTTTCAGTTTCAAATTACGACTTTTTATACCGAAAATATGCCAATTACTGAAAACGGCGATGGGTCATATTTTGCGCAAACCCCCCTGCAGTTTTCAAAATGTCTGAAATGTCGGAAATTTGATTCCTGAGCGTGATTTTTGAGCTGAATCCTGACTCTCTGCACCTGTTTCAGTTTCAAATTACGTTTCATACTGAAAATATGCCAATTACTGTAAACAGCGATGGGTCATATTTTGCCCAAACCCCCCTGCAGTTTTCAAAATGTCTGAAATGTCGGAAATTTGACTCCTGAGCGTGATTTTTGAGCCGAATTCTGACTCTCTGACCAATTTTCAGTTTTAAATTACGACTTTTTATACCGATAATATGTCAATTACTGAAAACAGGGATGGGTCATATTTTGCCCAAATCCCCCTGCAGTTTTCAAAATGTCTGAAATGTCGGAAATTTGACTCCTGAGCGTGATTTTTTATCCGAATTCTGACTCTCTGCACCTATTTTCAATCTCAAATTACGACGTTTCATACCTAAAATATGCCAATTACTGAAAACGGCGATGGGTCATATTTTGCCCAAACCCACCTGCAGTTTTTAAAATGTCTGAAATGTCGGAAATTTTACTCCTGAGCGTGATTTTTGAGCCGAATTCTGACTCTCTGCGCCTATTTACAGTTTCAAATTACGACGTTTCATACCGAAAATATGCAAATTACTGTAAACAGCGATGTGTCATATTTTGGCCAAACCCCCCCTGCAGTTTTCAAAATGTCTGAAATGTCGGAAATTTGACTCCTGAGCGTGATTTTCGAGCCGAATTCTGACTCTGCACCTATTTTAGGTTTCAAATTACGACTTTTTATACCGAAAATATGCCAATTACTGAAAACTGCCATGGGTCATGTTTTGCCCAAACCCCCCTGCAGTTTTCAAAATGTCGTAAATTTGACTACTATGCGTGGTTTTTGAGCCGAATTCTGACTATCTGCACCTATTTTCAGTTTCAAATTACGACTTTTTATACCGAAAATATGCCAATTACTGAAAACGGCGATGGGTCATATTTTGCCCAAACCCCCCTGCAGTTTTCAAAATGTCTGAAATGTCGGAAATTTGACTCCTGAGCGTGATTTTTGAGCCGAATTCTAACTTTCTGCACCTATTTTCAGTTTCAAATTACGACGTTTCATACCGAAAATATGCCAATTACTGTAAACGGCGATTGGTCATATTTGGCCAAACCCCCCCTGCAGTTTTCAATATGTCTAAAATGTCGGAAATTTGACTCCTGAGCGTAATTTTAGAGCCGAATTCTGACTCTCTGCACCTATTTTAAGTTTCAAATTACGACGTTTCATACCGAAAATATGCCAATTACTGAAAACGGCGATGGGTCATGTTTTGCCCAAACCCCCTTGCAGTTTTCAAAATGTCTGAAATGTCGGAAATTTGACTCCTGAGCGTGATTTTTGAGCCGAATTCTGACTCTCTGCACCTATTTTCAGTTTCAAATTACGAAGTTTCATACCAAAAATATGCCAATTACTGTACACGGCGATGGGTCATATTTTGCCCAAATCCCCCTGCAGTTTTCAAACTGTCCGAAATGTCGGATATTTGAGTCCTGAGCGTGATTTTTTATCCGAATTCTGACTTTCTGCACCTATTTTCAGTTTCAAATTACGACTTTTCATACCAAAAAATATGCCAATTACTGAAAACGGCGATGGGTCATATTTTGGCCAAACCCCCCCTGCAGTTTTCAAAATGTCTGAAATGTCGGAAATTTGACTCCTGAGCGTAATTTTTTATGCGAATACTGACTCTCTGCACCTATTTTCAGTTTCAAATTACGACGTTTCATACCGAAAATATGCCAATTACTGTAAACGGCGATGGGTCATTTTTTGCCCAAACCCCCCTGCAGTTTTCAAAATGTCAGAAATGTCGGAAATTTGACTCCTGAGCGTGATTTTTTATCCGAATTCTGACTCTCTGCACCTATTTTCAGTTTCAAATTACGACTTTTTATACCGAAAATATGCCAATTACTGAAAACGGCGATGGGTCATATTTTGCGCAAACCCCCCTGCAGTTTTCAAAATGTCTGAAATGTCGGAAATTTGATTCCTGAGCGTGATTTTTGAGCTGAATCCTGACTCTCTGCACCTGTTTCAGTTTCAAATTACGTTTCATACTGAAAATATGCCAATTACTGTAAACAGCGATGGGTCATATTTTGCCCAAACCCCCCTGCAGTTTTCAAAATGTCTGAAATGTCGGAAATTTGACTCCTGAGCGTGATTTTTGAGCCGAATTCTGACTCTCTGACCAATTTTCAGTTTTAAATTACGACTTTTTATACCGATAATATGTCAATTACTGAAAACAGGGATGGGTCATATTTTGCCCAAATCCCCCTGCAGTTTTCAAAATGTCTGAAATGTCGGAAATTTGACTCCTGAGCGTGATTTTTTATCCGAATTCTGACTCTCTGCACCTATTTTCAATCTCAAATTACGACGTTTCATACCTAAAATATGCCAATTACTGAAAACGGCGATGGGTCATATTTTGCCCAAACCCACCTGCAGTTTTTAAAATGTCTGAAATGTCGGAAATTTTACTCCTGAGCGTGATTTTTGAGCCGAATTCTGACTCTCTGCGCCTATTTACAGATTCAAATTACGACGTTTCATACCGAAAATATGCAAATTACTGTAAATAGCGATGTGTCATATTTTGGCTAAACCCCCCCTGCAGTTTTCAAAATGTCTGAAATGTCGGAAATTTGACTCCTGAGCGTGATTTTCGAGCCGAATTCTGACTCTGCACCTATTTTCAGTTTCAAATTACGACTTTTTATACCGAAAATATGCCAATTACTGAAAACTGCCCTGGGTCATGTTTTGCCCAAACCCCCCTGCAGTTTTCAAAATGTCGTAAATTTGACTACTGTGCGTGGTTTTTGAGCCGAATTCTGACTCTCTGCACCTATTTTCAGTTTCAAATTACGACTTTTTATACCGAAAATATGCCAATTACTGAAAACGGCGATGGGTCATATTTTGCCCAAACCCCCCTGCAGTTTTCAAAATGTCTGAAATGTCGGAAATTTGACTCCTGAGCGTGATTTTTTATCTAAATCCGGACTCTCTGCACCTATTTTCAGTTTCAAATTACGACGTTTCATACCGAAAATATGCCAATTACTCAAAAAAGCGATGGGTCATATTTTGCCCAAACCCCCCCTGCTGTTTTCAAAATGTCTGAAATGTCGGAAATTTGACTCCTGAGCGCGATTTTTTATCCGAATTCTGACTCTCTGCACCTATTTTCAGTTTCAAATTACGACTTTTTATACCGAAAATATGCCAATTACTGAAAACGGCGAAGGGTCATATTTTGCCCAAACCCCCCTGCAGTTTTCAAAATGTCTGAAATGTCGGAAATTTGACTCCTCAGCGTGATTTTTGAGCCGAATTCTGTCTCTCTGCACCTATTTTCAGTTTCAAATTACGAAGTTTTATACCTGAAATATGCCAATTACTGAAAACGGCGATGGGTCATATTATGCCAAAACCCCCCCTGCATTTTTAAAATGTCTGAAATGTTGAAAATTTGACTCCTTTGCGTGATTTTTGAGCCTAATTCTGACTCTCTGCACCTATTTTCAGTTTCAAATTACGACTTTTTATACCGAATATATGCCAATTACTGAAAACGGCGATGAGTCATATTTTGCCCAAACCCCCCTGCAGTTTTCAAAATGTCTGAAATGTCGGAAATTTGACTCCTGAGCGTGATTTTTTATCTAAATCCTGACTCTCTGCACCTATTTTCAGTTTCAAATTACGACGTTTCATACCGAAAATATGCAAATTACTGAAAACGGCGATGGGTCATATTTTGCACAAACCCCCCTGCAGTTTTCAAAATGTCTGAAATGTCGGAAATATGACTCCTGAGCGTGATTTTTGAGCCGAATTCTGACTCTCTGCACCTATTTTCAGTTTCAAATTACGACGTTTCATACCGAAAATATGCCAATTACTGTAAACGGCGATGGGTCATATTTTGCCCAAACCCCACTGCAGTTTTCAAAATGTCTGAAATGTCGGAAATTTGACTCCTGAGCGCGATTTTTGAGCCGAATTCTGACTCTCTGCACCTATTTTCAGTTTCAAATTACGAAGTTTCATACCAAAAATATGCCAATTACTGAAAAAGGCGATAGTCATATTTTGCCCAAATCCACCTGCAGTTTTCAAAATGTCTGAAATGTCGGAAATTTGACTCCTGAGCGTGATTTTTGAGCTGAATTCTAACTTTATGCACCTATTTTCAGTTTCAAATTACGACGTTTCATACCGAAAATATGCCAATTACTGTAAACGGCGATTGGTCATATTTGGCCAAACCCCCCCTGCAGTTTTCAATATGTCTGAAATGTCGGAAATTTGACTCCTGAGCGTAATTTTAGAGCCGAATTCTGACTCTCTGCACCTATTTTAAGTTTCAAATTACGACGTTTCATACCGAAAATATGCCAATTACTGAAAACGGCGAGGGTCATGTTTTGCCCAAACCCCCTTGCAGTTTTCAAAATGTCCGAAATGTCGGAAATTTGACTCCTGAGCGTGATTTTTGAGCCGAATTCTGACTCTCTGCACCTATTTTCAGTTTCAAATTACGACGTTTCATACCAAAAATATGCCAATTACTGTACACGGCGATGGGTCATATTTTGCCCAAATCCCCCTGCAGTTTTCAAACTGTCTGAAATGTCGGATATTTGAGTCCTGAGCGTGATTTTTTATCCGAATTCTGACTTTCTGCACCTATTTTCTGTTTCAAATTACGACTTTTCATACCAAAAAATATGCCAATTACTGAAAACGGCGATGGGTCATATTTTGGCCAAACCCCCCTGCAGTTTTCAAAATGTCTGAAATGTCGGAAATTTGACTCCTGAGCGTAATTTTTTATGCGAATACTGACTCTCTGCACCTATTTTCAGTTTCAAATTACGACGTTTCATACCGAAAATATGCCAATTACTGTAAACGGCGATAAGTCATATTTTGCCCAAACCCCCCTGCAGTTTTCAAAATGTCTGAAATGTCGGAAATTTGACTCCTGAGCGTGATTTTTTATCCGAATTCTGACTCTCTGCACCTATTTTTAGTTTCAAATTACGACTTTTTATACCGAAAATATGCCAATTACTGAAAACGGCGATGGGTCATATTTTGCGCAAACCCCCCTGCAGTTTTCAAAATGTCGGAAATGTCGGAAATTTGATTCCTGAGCATGATTTTTGAGCTGAATCCTGACTCTCTGCACCTGTTTTCAGTTTCAAATTACGTTTCATACTGAAAATATGCCAATTACTGTAAACGGCGATGGGTCATATTTTGCCCAAACCCCCCTGCAGTTTTCAAAATGTCTGAAATGTCGGAAATTTGACTCCTGAGAGTGATTTTTGAGCCGAATTCTGACTCTCTGAGCAATTTTCAGTTTCAAATTACGACTTTTTATACCGATAATATGTCAATTACTGAAAACAGCGATGGGTCATATTTTGCCCAAATCCCCCTGCAGTTTTCAAAATGTCTGAAATGTCGGAAATTTGACTAATGAGCGTGATTTTTTATCGAATTCTGACTCTCTGCACCTATTTTCAGTTTCAAATTACGAATTTTTATACCGAAAATATGCCAATTACTGAAAACAGCGATGGGTCATATTTTACCCAAACCCCCCTGCAGTTTTCAAAATGTCTGAAATGTCGGAAATTTGACTCCTAAGCGTGATTTTTGAGCCGAATTCTGACTCTCTGACCAATTTTCAGTTTCAAATTACGACTTTTTATACCGATAATATGTCAATTACTAAAAACAGCGATGGGTCATATTTTGCCCAAATCCCCCTGCAGTTTTCAAAATGTCTGAAATGTTGGAAATTTGACTCCTGAGCGTGATTTTTGAGCCGAATTCTGACTCTCTGCACCTATTTTCAGTTTCAAATTACGACGTTTCATGCCTAAAATATGCCAATTACTGAAAACGGCGATGGGTCATATTTTGGCCAAACCCCCCTGCAGTTTTCGAAATGTTTGAAATGTCGGAAATTTGACTCCTGAGCATAATTTTTTATCCGAATTCTGACTCTCTACAAGTATTTTCAGTTTCATATTACGACGTTTCATACCGAAAATATGCCAATTACTGTAAACGGCGATGGGTCATATTTTGCCCAAACCCCTCTGCAGTTTTCAAAATGTCTGAAATGTCGGAAATTTGACTCCTGAGCGTGATTTTTTATCCGAATTCTGACTCTCTGCACCTATTTTCAGTTTCAAATTACGACTTTTTATACCGAAAATATGCCAATTACTGAAAACGGCGATGGGTCATATTTTGCGCAAACCCCCCTGCAGTTTTCAAAATGTCTGAAATGTAGGAAATTTGATTCCTGAGCGTGATTTTTGAGCTGAATCCTGACTCTCTGCACCTGTTTTCAGTTTCAAATTACGTTTCATACTGAAAATATGCCAATTACTGTAAACGGCGATGGGTCAAATTTTGCCCAAACCCCCCTGCAGTTTTCAAAATGTCTGAAATGTCGGAAATTTGACTCCTGAGCGTGATTTTTTATCCGAATTCTGACTCTCTGCACCTATCTTCAGTTTCAAATTACGACGTTTCATACCGAAAATATGCCAATTACTGTAAACGGCGATGGGTCATATTTTGCCCAAACCCCCCTGCAGTTTTAAAAATGTCTGAAATGTCCGAAATTTGACTCCTGAGCGTGATTTTTTATCCAAATTCTGACTCTCTGCACCTATTTCCAGTTTCAAATTACGACTTTTTATACCGAAAATATGCCAATTACTGAAAACAGCGATGGTCATATTTTGCCCAAACCCCCCTGCAGTTTTCAAAATGTCTGAAATGTCGGAAATTTGACTCCTGAGCGTGATTTTTTATCTAAATCCTGACTCTCTGCACCTATTTTCAGTTTCAAATTACGACGTTTCTTACCGAAAATATGCCAATTACTGTAAACGGCGATGGGTCATATTTTGCCCAAACCCCCCTGCAGTTTTCAAAATGTCTGAAATGTCGGAAATTTGACTCCTGAGCGTGATTTTTTATCCGAATTCTGACTCTCTGCACCTATTTTCAGTTTCAAATTACGACGTTTCATACCTAAAATATGCCAATTACTGAAAACGGCGATGGGTCATATTATGCCAAAACCCCCCCTGCATTTTTAAAATGTCTGAAATGTTGAAAATTTGACTCCTGAGCGTGATTTTTGAGCCGAATTCTGACTCTCTGCACCTATTTTCAGTTTCAAATTGCGAAGTTTCATACCGAAAATATGCCAATTACTGAAAACGGCGATGTGTCATATTTTGCCCAAACCCCCCTGCAGTTTTTAAAATGTCTAAAATGTCGGAAATTTGACTCCTGAGCCTGATTTTTTATCCGAATTCTGACGATTTGCATTTTCACATTTGCAAATGTGAATTCTCTGCACCTAATTTCAGTTTCAAATTACGACTTTTTATACCGAAAATATGCCAATTACTGAAAACGGTGATGGGTCAAATTTTGCCCAAACCCCCCTGCAGTTCTCAAAATGTCTGAAATGTTGGAAATATGACTCCTGAGCGTGATTTTTGAGCCGAATTCTGACTCTCTGCACCTCTTTTCAGTTTCAAATTATGACGTTTCATACCAAAAATATGCCAATTACTGTAAACGGCGATGGGTCATATTTTGCCCAAACCCCCCTGCAGTATTGAAAATGTCTGAAATTTCGGAAATTTGACTCCTGAGCGTGATTTTTTATCGAATTATGACTCTCTGCACCTATTTTCAGTTTCAAATTACGAATTTTAATACCGAAAATATGCCAATTACTGAAAACAGCGATGGGTCATATTTTACCCAAAACCCCCTGCAGTTTTCGAAATGTCTGAAATGTCGGAAATTTGACTCCTGAGCGCGATTTTTGAGCCGGATTCTGACTCTCTGCACCTATTTTCAGTTTCAAATTACGACGTTTCATACCTAAAATATGCCAATTACTGAAAACGGCGATGGGTCATATTATGCCAAAACCCCCCTGCATTTTTAAAATGTCTTAAATGTTGGAAATTTGACTCCTGAGCGTGATTTTTGAGCCGAATCTGACTCTCTGCACCTATTTTCAGTTTTAAATTACGAAGTTTCATACCGAAAATATGCCAATTACTGAAAACAGCGATGGGTCATATTTTGCCCAAACCCCCCTGCATTTTTAAAATGTCTAAAATGTCGGAAATTTGACTCCTGACCATGATTTTTTATCCGAATTCTGACTCTCTGCACCTAATTTCAGTTTCAAATTACGACTTTTTATACCGAAAATTTGCCAATTACTGAAAACGGTGATGGGTCATATTTTGCCCAAACCCCCCTGCAGTTTTCAAAATGTCTGAAATGTTGGAAATATTTCTCCTGAGCGTGATTTTCGAGCCGAATTCTGACTCTCTGCACCTATTTTCAGTTTCAAATTACGAAGTTTCATACCTAAAATATGCCAATTACTGAAAACGGCGATGGGTCATATTAAGCCAAAACCCCCCTGCATTTTTAAAATGTCTGAAATGTTGGAAATTTGACTCCTGAGCGTGATTTTTGAGCCGAATTCTGACTCTCTGCACCTATTTTCAGTTTTAAAATACGAAGTTTCATACCGAAAATATGCCAATTACTGAAAACAGCGATGGGTCATATTTTGCCCAAACCCCCCTGCAGTTTTTAAAATGTCTAAAATGTCGGAAATTTGACTCCTGAGCATGATTTTTTATCCGAATTCTGACTCTCTGCACCTAATTTCAGTTTCAAATTACGACTTTTTATACCGAAAATTTGCCAATTACTGAAAACGGTGATGGGTCATATTTTGCCCAAACCCTCCTGCAGTTTTCAAAATGTCTGAAATGTTGGAAATATTACTCCTGAGCGTGATTTTCGAACCGAATTCTGACTCTCTGCACCTATTTTCAGTTTCAAATTAAGACGTTTCATACCAAAAATATGCCAATTACTGTAAACGGCGATGGGTCATATTTTGCCCAAACCCCCCTGCAGTATTGAAAATGTCTGAAATGTCGGAAATTTGACTCCTGAGCGTGATTTTTTTGCCAAATTCTGACTCTCTGCACCTATTTTCAGTTTCAAATTACGACTTTTTATACCGATAATATGCCAATTACTGAAAACATTGATGGGTCATATTTTGCCCAAATCCCCCTGCAGTTTTCAAAATGTCTGAAATGTCGGAAATTTGACTCCTGAGCGTGATTTTTGAGCCGAATTCTGACTCTGCACCTATTTTCAGTTTCAAATTACGACGTTTCATACCTAAAATATGCCAATTACTGAAATTGGAGTTGGGTCATATTTTGCCCAAACCCCCCTGCAGTTTTCAAAATGTCTGAAATGTCGGAAATTTGAATCCTGAGCGTGATTTTTGAGCCGAATTCTGACTCTCTGCACCTATTTTCTGTTTCAAATTACTACGTTTCATACCTAAAATAAGGCAATTACTGAAAACGGCGATGGGTCATATTTTGCACAAACTCCCCTGCAGTTTTTAAAATGTCTGAAATTTCGGAAATTTGACTCCTGACCGTGATTTTTCAGCCGAATTCTGACTCTCTGCACCTATTTTCAATTTCAAATTACGACTTTTTATACCTAAAATAAGGCAATTACTGAAAACGGCGATTGGTCATATTTTGCCCAAACCCCCCCTGCAGTTTTCAATATGTCTGAAATGTCGGAAATTTGACTCCTGAGCGTGATTTTCGAGCCGAATTCTGAATCTCTGCACCTACTTTATGTCTCAAATTACGTCGTTTAATACCGAAAATATGTCAATTACTGAAAACGGCGATGGGTCATGTTTTGCCCAAACCCCCCAGCAGTTTTCAAAATGTCTGAAATGTCAGAAATTTGACTCCTGAGCGTGATTTTTGAGCCGAATTCTGACTCTCTGCACCTATTTTCAGTTTCAAATTACGATGTTTCATACCGAAAATATGCCAATTAATGTAAACGGCGATGGGTCATATTTTGCCCAAACCCCCCTGCAGTTTTCAAAATGTCTGAAATGTCGGAAATTTGACTCCTGAGCGTGATTTTTGAGCCGCATTCTGACTCTCTGACCTATTTTCAGTTTTAAATTACGACTTTTTATACCGATAATATGTCAATTACTAAAAACAGCGATGGGTCATATTTTGCCCAAATCCCCCTGCAGTTTTCAAAATGTCGGAAATGTCGGAAATTTGACTCCTGAGCGTGATTTTTGAGCCGAATTCTGACTCTCTGTACCTATTTTCAGTTTCAAATTACGACGTTTCATACCTAAAATATGCCAATTACTGAAAACGGCGATGGGTCATATTTTGCCCAAACCCACCTGCAGTTTTTAAAATGTCTGAAATGTCGGAAATTTGACTGCTGAGCGTGATTTTTGAGCCGAATTCTGACTCTCTGCACCTATTTTCAGTTTCAAATTACGACGTTTCATACCGAAAATATGCCAATTACTGTAAACGGAGATGTGTCATATTTTGCCCAAACCCCACTGCTGTTTTCAAAATGTCTGAAATGTCGGAAATTTGACTCCTGAGCATGATTTTTTATCTAAATCCTGACTCTCTGCACCTATTTTCAGTTTCAAATTACGACGTTTCATACCGAAAATTTGCCAATTACTCAAAACGGCGATGGGTCATATTTTGCACAAACCCCCCTGCAGTTTTCAAAATGTCTGAAATGTCGGAAATATGACTCCTGAGCGTGATTTTTGAGCCTAATTTTGACTCTCTGCACCTATTTTCAGTTTCAAATTACGAACTTTCATACCTAAAATATGCCAATTACTGAAAAAGGCGATAGTCATATTTTGCCCAAACTTCCCTGCAGTTTTCAATATGTCTGAAATGTCGGAAATTTGACTCCTGAGCGTGATTTTCTAGCCGAATTCTGATTCTCTGCACCTATTTTAAGTTTCAAATTACGACATTTCATACCGAAAATATGCCAATTACTGAAAACGGCGATGGGTCATGTTTTGCCCAAACCCCCCTGCAGTTTTCAAAATGTCTCAAATGTCGGAAATTTGACTCCTGAGCGTGATTTTTGAGCCGAATTCTGACTCTCTTCACCTATTTTCAGTTTCAACTTGCGACGTTTCATACCGAAAATATGCCAATTACTGAACACGCGATGGGTCATATTTTGCCCAAACCCCCCTGCAGTTTTCAAACTGTCTGAAATGTCGGATATTTGTCTCCTGAGCGTGATTTTTGAGCCGAATTCTGATTCTCTGCACCTATTTTCAGTTTCAAATTACGCCGTTTCATACCGAAAATATGCCAATTACTGTAAACGGCGATGTGTCATATTTTGCCCAAATCCCCCTGCAGTTTTCAAACTGTCCGAAATGTCGGATATTTGAGTCCTGAGCGTGATTTTTTATCCGAATTCTGACTTTCTGCACCTATTTTCAGTTTCAAATTACGACTTTTCATACCAAAAAATATGCCAATTACTGAAAACGGCGATGGGTCATATTTTGGCCAAACCCCCCCTGCAGTTTTCAAAATGTCTGAAATGTCGGAAATTTGACTCCTGAGCGTAATTTTTTATGCGAATACTGACTCTCTGCACCTATTTTCAGTTTCAAATTACGACGTTTCATACCGAAAATATGCCAATTACTGTAAACGGCGATGGGTCATATTTTGCCCAAACCCCCCTGCAGTTTTCAAAATGTCAGAAATGTCGGAAATTTGACTCCTGAGCGTGATTTTTTATCCGAATTCTGACTCTCTGCACCTATTTTCAGTTTCAAATTACGACTTTTTATACCGAAAATATGCCAATTACTGAAAACGGCGATGGGTCATATTTTGCGCAAACCCCCCTGCAGTTTTCAAAATGTCTGAAATGTCGGAAATTTGATTCCTGAGCGTGATTTTTGAGCTGAATCCTGACTCTCTGCACCTGTTTCAGTTTCAAATTACGTTTCATACTGAAAATATGCCAATTACTGTAAACAGCGATGGGTCATATTTTGCCCAAACCCCCCTGCAGTTTTCAAAATGTCTGAAATGTCGGAAATTTGACTCCTGAGCGTGATTTTTGAGCCGAATTCTGACTCTCTGACCAATTTTCAGTTTTAAATTACGACTTTTTATACCGATAATATGTCAATTACTGAAAACAGGGATGGGTCATATTTTGCCCAAATCCCCCTGCAGTTTTCAAAATGTCTGAAATGTCGGAAATTTGACTCCTGAGCGTGATTTTTTATCCGAATTCTGACTCTCTGCACCTATTTTCAATCTCAAATTACGACGTTTCATACCTAAAATATGCCAATTACTGAAAACGGCGATGGGTCATATTTTGCCCAAACCCACCTGCAGTTTTTAAAATGTCTGAAATGTCGGAAATTTTACTCCTGAGCGTGATTTTTGAGCCGAATTCTGACTCTCTGCGCCTATTTACAGTTTCAAATTACGACGTTTCATACCGAAAATATGCAAATTACTGTAAATAGCGATGTGTCATATTTTGGCTAAACCCCCCCTGCAGTTTTCAAAATGTCTGAAATGTCGGAAATTTGACTCCTGAGCGTGATTTTCGAGCCGAATTCTGACTCTGCACCTATTTTCAGTTTCAAATTACGACTTTTTATACCGAAAATATGCCAATTACTGAAAACTGCCCTGGGTCATGTTTTGCCCAAACCCCCCTGCAGTTTTCAAAATGTCGTAAATTTGACTACTGTGCGTGGTTTTTGAGCCGAATTCTGACTCTCTGCACCTATTTTCAGTTTCAAATTACGACTTTTTATACCGAAAATATGCCAATTACTGAAAACGGCGATGGGTCATATTTTGCCCAAACCCCCCTGCAGTTTTCAAAATGTCTGAAATGTCGGAAATTTGACTCCTGAGCGTGATTTTTTATCTAAATCCGGACTCTCTGCACCTATTTTCAGTTTCAAATTACGACGTTTCATACCGAAAATATGCCAATTACTCAAAAAAGCGATGGGTCATATTTTGCCCAAACCCCCCCTGCTGTTTTCAAAATGTCTGAAATGTCGGAAATTTGACTCCTGAGCGCGATTTTTTATCCGAATTCTGACTCTCTGCACCTATTTTCAGTTTCAAATTACGACTTTTTATACCGAAAATATGCCAATTACTGAAAACGGCGAAGGGTCATATTTTGCCCAAACCCCCCTGCAGTTTTCAAAATGTCTGAAATGTCGGAAATTTGACTCCTCAGCGTGATTTTTGAGCCGAATTCTGTCTCTCTGCACCTATTTTCAGTTTCAAATTACGAAGTTTTATACCTGAAATATGCCAATTACTGAAAACGGCGATGGGTCATATTATGCCAAAACCCCCCCTGCATTTTTAAAATGTCTGAAATGTTGAAAATTTGACTCCTTTGCGTGATTTTTGAGCCTAATTCTGACTCTCTGCACCTATTTTCAGTTTCAAATTACGACTTTTTATACCGAATATATGCCAATTACTGAAAACGGCGATGAGTCATATTTTGCCCAAACCCCCCTGCAGTTTTCAAAATGTCTGAAATGTCGGAAATTTGACTCCTGAGCGTGATTTTTTATCTAAATCCTGACTCTCTGCACCTATTTTCAGTTTCAAATTACGACGTTTCATACCGAAAATATGCAAATTACTGAAAACGGCGATGGGTCATATTTTGCACAAACCCCCCTGCAGTTTTCAAAATGTCTGAAATGTCGGAAATATGACTCCTGAGCGTGATTTTTGAGCCGAATTCTGACTCTCTGCACCTATTTTCAGTTTCAAATTACGACGTTTCATACCGAAAATATGCCAATTACTGTAAACGGCGATGGGTCATATTTTGCCCAAACCCCACTGCAGTTTTCAAAATGTCTGAAATGTCGGAAATTTGACTCCTGAGCGCGATTTTTGAGCCGAATTCTGACTCTCTGCACCTATTTTCAGTTTCAAATTACGAAGTTTCATACCAAAAATATGCCAATTACTGAAAAAGGCGATAGTCATATTTTGCCCAAATCCACCTGCAGTTTTCAAAATGTCTGAAATGTCGGAAATTTGACTCCTGAGCGTGATTTTTGAGCTGAATTCTAACTTTATGCACCTATTTTCAGTTTCAAATTACGACGTTTCATACCGAAAATATGCCAATTACTGTAAACGGCGATTGGTCATATTTGGCCAAACCCCCCCTGCAGTTTTCAATATGTCTGAAATGTCGGAAATTTGACTCCTGAGCGTAATTTTAGAGCCGAATTCTGACTCTCTGCACCTATTTTAAGTTTCAAATTACGACGTTTCATACCGAAAATATGCCAATTACTGAAAACGGCGAGGGTCATGTTTTGCCCAAACCCCCTTGCAGTTTTCAAAATGTCCGAAATGTCGGAAATTTGACTCCTGAGCGTGATTTTTGAGCCGAATTCTGACTCTCTGCACCTATTTTCAGTTTCAAATTACGACGTTTCATACCAAAAATATGCCAATTACTGAAAACGGCGATGGGTCATATTTTGGCCAAACCCCCCTGCAGTTTTCAAAATGTCTGAAATGTCGGAAATTTGACTCCTGAGCGTAATTTTTTATGCGAATACTGACTCTCTGCACCTATTTTCAGTTTCAAATTACGACGTTTCATACCGAAAATATGCCAATTACTGTAAACGGCGATAAGTCATATTTTGCCCAAACCCCCCTGCAGTTTTCAAAATGTCTGAAATGTCGGAAATTTGACTCCTGAGCGTGATTTTTTATCCGAATTCTGACTCTCTGCACCTATTTTTAGTTTCAAATTACGACTTTTTATACCGAAAATATGCCAATTACTGAAAACGGCGATGGGTCATATTTTGCGCAAACCCCCCTGCAGTTTTCAAAATGTCGGAAATGTCGGAAATTTGATTCCTGAGCATGATTTTTGAGCTGAATCCTGACTCTCTGCACCTGTTTTCAGTTTCAAATTACGTTTCATACTGAAAATATGCCAATTACTGTAAACGGCGATGGGTCATATTTTGCCCAAACCCCCCTGCAGTTTTCAAAATGTCTGAAATGTCGGAAATTTGACTCCTGAGAGTGATTTTTGAGCCGAATTCTGACTCTCTGAGCAATTTTCAGTTTCAAATTACGACTTTTTATACCGATAATATGTCAATTACTGAAAACAGCGATGGGTCATATTTTGCCCAAATCCCCCTGCAGTTTTCAAAATGTCTGAAATGTCGGAAATTTGACTAATGAGCGTGATTTTTTATCGAATTCTGACTCTCTGCACCTATTTTCAGTTTCAAATTACGAATTTTTATACCGAAAATATGCCAATTACTGAAAACAGCGATGGGTCATATTTTACCCAAACCCCCCTGCAGTTTTCAAAATGTCTGAAATGTCGGAAATTTGACTCCTAAGCGTGATTTTTGAGCCGAATTCTGACTCTCTGACCAATTTTCAGTTTCAAATTACGACTTTTTATACCGATAATATGTCAATTACTAAAAACAGCGATGGGTCATATTTTGCCCAAATCCCCCTGCAGTTTTCAAAATGTCTGAAATGTTGGAAATTTGACTCCTGAGCGTGATTTTTGAGCCGAATTCTGACTCTCTGCACCTATTTTCAGTTTCAAATTACGACGTTTCATGCCTAAAATATGCCAATTACTGAAAACGGCGATGGGTCATATTTTGGCCAAACCCCCCTGCAGTTTTCGAAATGTTTGAAATGTCGGAAATTTGACTCCTGAGCATAATTTTTTATCCGAATTCTGACTCTCTACAAGTATTTTCAGTTTCATATTACGACGTTTCATACCGAAAATATGCCAATTACTGTAAACGGCGATGGGTCATATTTTGCCCAAACCCCTCTGCAGTTTTCAAAATGTCTGAAATGTCGGAAATTTGACTCCTGAGCGTGATTTTTTATCCGAATTCTGACTCTCTGCACCTATTTTCAGTTTCAAATTACGACTTTTTATACCGAAAATATGCCAATTACTGAAAACGGCGATGGGTCATATTTTGCGCAAACCCCCCTGCAGTTTTCAAAATGTCTGAAATGTAGGAAATTTGATTCCTGAGCGTGATTTTTGAGCTGAATCCTGACTCTCTGCACCTGTTTTCAGTTTCAAATTACGTTTCATACTGAAAATATGCCAATTACTGTAAACGGCGATGGGTCAAATTTTGCCCAAACCCCCCTGCAGTTTTCAAAATGTCTGAAATGTCGGAAATTTGACTCCTGAGCGTGATTTTTTATCCGAATTCTGACTCTCTGCACCTATCTTCAGTTTCAAATTACGACGTTTCATACCGAAAATATGCCAATTACTGTAAACGGCGATGGGTCATATTTTGCCCAAACCCCCCTGCAGTTTTAAAAATGTCTGAAATGTCCGAAATTTGACTCCTGAGCGTGATTTTTTATCCAAATTCTGACTCTCTGCACCTATTTCCAGTTTCAAATTACGACTTTTTATACCGAAAATATGCCAATTACTGAAAACAGCGATGGTCATATTTTGCCCAAACCCCCCTGCAGTTTTCAAAATGTCTGAAATGTCGGAAATTTGACTCCTGAGCGTGATTTTTTATCTAAATCCTGACTCTCTGCACCTATTTTCAGTTACAAATTACGACGTTTCTTACCGAAAATATGCCAATTACTGTAAACGGCGATGGGTCATATTTTGCCCAAACCCCCCTGCAGTTTTCAAAATGTCTGAAATGTCGGAAATTTGACTCCTGAGCGTGATTTTTTATCCGAATTCTGACTCTCTGCACCTATTTTCAGTTTCAAATTACGACGTTTCATACCTAAAATATGCCAATTACTGAAAACGGCGATGGGTCATATTATGCCAAAACCCCCCCTGCATTTTTAAAATGTCTGAAATGTTGGAAATTTGACTCCTGAGCGTGATTTTTGAGCCGAATTCTGACTCTCTGCACCTATTTTCAGTTTCAAATTGCGAAGTTTCATACCGAAAATATGCCAATTACTGAAAACGGCGATGTGTCATATTTTGCCCAAACCCCCCTGCAGTTTTTAAAATGTCTAAAATGTCGGAAATTTGACTCCTGAGCCTGATTTTTTATCCGAATTCTGACGATTTGCATTTTCACATTTGCAAATGTGAATTCTCTGCACCTAATTTCAGTTTCAAATTACGACTTTTTATACCGAAAATATGCCAATTACTGAAAACGGTGATGGGTCAAATTTTGCCCAAACCCCCCTGCAGTTCTCAAAATGTCTGAAATGTTGGAAATATGACTCCTGAGCGTGATTTTTGAGCCGAATTCTGACTCTCTGCACCTCTTTTCAGTTTCAAATTATGACGTTTCATACCAAAAATATGCCAATTACTGTAAACGGCGATGGGTCATATTTTGCCCAAACCCCCCTGCAGTATTGAAAATGTCTGAAATTTCGGAAATTTGACTCCTGAGCGTGATTTTTTATCGAATTATGACTCTCTGCACCTATTTTCAGTTTCAAATTACGAATTTTTATACCGAAAATATGCCAATTACTGAAAACAGCGATGGGTCATATTTTACCCAAAACCCCCTGCAGTTTTCGAAATGTCTGAAATGTCGGAAATTTGACTCCTGAGCGCGATTTTTGAGCCGGATTCTGACTCTCTGCACCTATTTTCAGTTTCAAATTACGACGTTTCATACCTAAAATATGCCAATTACTGAAAACGGCGATGGGTCATATTATGCCAAAACCCCCCTGCATTTTTAAAATGTCTTAAATGTTGGAAATTTGACTCCTGAGCGTGATTTTTGAGCCGAATCTGACTCTCTGCACCTATTTTCAGTTTTAAATTACGAAGTTTCATACCGAAAATATGCCAATTACTGAAAACAGCGATGGGTCATATTTTGCCCAAACCCCCCTGCATTTTTAAAATGTCTAAAATGTCGGAAATTTGACTCCTGACCATGATTTTTTATCCGAATTCTGACTCTCTGCACCTAATTTCAGTTTCAAATTACGACTTTTTATACCGAAAATTTGCCAATTACTGAAAACGGTGATGGGTCATATTTTGCCCAAACCCCCCTGCAGTTTTCAAAATGTCTGAAATGTTGGAAATATTTCTCCTGAGCGTGATTTTCGAGCCGAATTCTGACTCTCTGCACCTATTTTCAGTTTCAAATTACGAAGTTTCATACCTAAAATATGCCAATTACTGAAAACGGCGATGGGTCATATTAAGCCAAAACCCCCCTGCATTTTTAAAATGTCTGAAATGTTGGAAATTTGACTCCTGAGCGTGATTTTTGAGCCGAATTCTGACTCTCTGCACCTATTTTCAGTTTTAAAATACGAAGTTTCATACCGAAAATATGCCAATTACTGAAAACAGCGATGGGTCATATTTTGCCCAAACCCCCCTGCAGTTTTTAAAATGTCTAAAATGTCGGAAATTTGACTCCTGAGCATGATTTTTTATCCGAATTCTGACTCTCTGCACCTAATTTCAGTTTCAAATTACGACTTTTTATACCGAAAATTTGCCAATTACTGAAAACGGTGATGGGTCATATTTTGCCCAAACCCTCCTGCAGTTTTCAAAATGTCTGAAATGTTGGAAATATTACTCCTGAGCGTGATTTTCGAACCGAATTCTGACTCTCTGCACCTATTTTCAGTTTCAAATTAAGACGTTTCATACCAAAAATATGCCAATTACTGTAAACGGCGATGGGTCATATTTTGCCCAAACCCCCCTGCAGTATTGAAAATGTCTGAAATGTCGGAAATTTGACTCCTGAGCGTGATTTTTTTGCCAAATTCTGACTCTCTGCACCTATTTTCAGTTTCAAATTACGACTTTTTATACCGATAATATGCCAATTACTGAAAACATTGATGGGTCATATTTTGCCCAAATCCCCCTGCAGTTTTCAAAATGTCTGAAATGTCGGAAATTTGACTCCTGAGCGTGATTTTTGAGCCGAATTCTGACTCTGCACCTATTTTCAGTTTCAAATTACGACGTTTCATACCTAAAATATGCCAATTACTGAAATTGGAGTTGGGTCATATTTTGCCCAAACCCCCCTGCAGTTTTCAAAATGTCTGAAATGTCGGAAATTTGAATCCTGAGCGTGATTTTTGAGCCGAATTCTGACTCTCTGCACCTATTTTCTGTTTCAAATTACTACGTTTCATACCTAAAATAAGGCAATTACTGAAAACGGCGATGGGTCATATTTTGCACAAACTCCCCTGCAGTTTTTAAAATGTCTGAAATTTCGGAAATTTGACTCCTGACCGTGATTTTTCAGCCGAATTCTGACTCTCTGCACCTATTTTCAATTTCAAATTACGACTTTTTATACCTAAAATAAGGCAATTACTGAAAACGGCGATTGGTCATATTTTGCCCAAACCCCCCCTGCAGTTTTCAATATGTCTGAAATGTCGGAAATTTGACTCCTGAGCGTGATTTTCGAGCCGAATTCTGAATCTCTGCACCTACTTTATGTCTCAAATTACGTCGTTTAATACCGAAAATATGTCAATTACTGAAAACGGCGATGGGTCATGTTTTGCCCAAACCCCCCAGCAGTTTTCAAAATGTCTGAAATGTCAGAAATTTGACTCCTGAGCGTGATTTTTGAGCCGAATTCTGACTCTCTGCACCTATTTTCAGTTTCAAATTACGATGTTTCATACCGAAAATATGCCAATTAATGTAAACGGCGATGGGTCATATTTTGCCCAAACCACCCTGCAGTTTTCAAAATGTCTGAAATGTCGGAAATTTGACTCCTGAGCGTGATTTTTGAGCCGCATTCTGACTCTCTGACCTATTTTCAGTTTTAAATTACGACTTTTTATACCGATAATATGTCAATTACTAAAAACAGCGATGGGTCATATTTTGCCCAAATCCCCCTGCAGTTTTCAAAATGTCGGAAATGTCGGAAATTTGACTCCTGAGCGTGATTTTTGAGCCGAATTCTGACTCTCTGTACCTATTTTCAGTTTCAAATTACGACGTTTCATACCTAAAATATGCCAATTACTGAAAACGGCGATGGGTCATATTTTGCCCAAACCCACCTGCAGTTTTTAAAATGTCTGAAATGTCGGAAATTTGACTGCTGAGCGTGATTTTTGAGCCGAATTCTGACTCTCTGCACCTATTTTCAGTTTCAAATTACGACGTTTCATACCGAAAATATGCCAATTACTGTAAACGGAGATGTGTCATATTTTGCCCAAACCCCCCTGCTGTTTTCAAAATGTCTGAAATGTCGGAAATTTGACTCCTGAGCGTGATTTTTTATCTAAATCCTGACTCTCTGCACCTATTTTCAGTTTCAAATTACGACGTTTCATACCGAAAATTTGCCAATTACTCAAAACGGCGATGGGTCATATTTTGCACAAACCCCCCTGCAGTTTTCAAAATGTCTGAAATGTCGGAAATATGACTCCTGAGCGTGATTTTTGAGCCTAATTTTGACTCTCTGCACCTATTTTCAGTTTCAAATTACGAACTTTCATACCTAAAATATGCCAATTACTGAAAAAGGCGATAGTCATATTTTGCCCAAACTTCCCTGCAGTTTTCAATATGTCTGAAATGTCGGAAATTTGACTCCTGAGCGTGATTTTCTAGCCGAATTCTGATTCTCTGCACCTATTTTAAGTTTCAAATTACGACATTTCATACCGAAAATATGCCAATTACTGAAAACGGCGATGGGTCATGTTTTGCCCAAACCCCCCTGCAGTTTTCAAAATGTCTCAAATGTCGGAAATTTGACTCCTGAGCGTGATTTTTGAGCCGAATTCTGACTCTCTTCACCTATTTTCAGTTTCAACTTGCGACGTTTCATACCGAAAATATGCCAATTACTGAACACGCGATGGGTCATATTTTGCCCAAACCCCCCTGCAGTTTTCAAACTGTCTGAAATGTCGGATATTTGTCTCCTGAGCGTGATTTTTGAGCCGAATTCTGATTCTCTGCACCTATTTTCAGTTTCAAATTACGCCGTTTCATACCGAAAATATGCCAATTACTGTAAACGGCGATGTGTCATATTTTGCCCAAACCCCACCTGCAGTTTTCAAAATGTCTGAAATGTCGGAAATTTGACTCCTGAGCGTGATTTTTTATCCGAATTCTGATTCTCTGCACCTATTTTAAGTTTCAAATTACGACATTTCATACCGAAAATATGCCAATTACTGAAAACGGCGATGGGTCATGTTTTGCCCAAACCCCCCTGCAGTTTTCAAAATGTCTGAAACGTCGGAAATTTGACTCCTGTGCGTGATTTTTGAGCCGAATTCTGACTCTCTCCACCTATTTTCAGTTTCAAATTACGAAGTTTCATACCGAAAATATGCCAATTAATGTAAACGGCGAACGTCATATTTTGCCCAAACCCCCCTGCAGTTTTCAAAATGTCTGAAATGTCGGAAATTTGACTCCTGAGCGCGATTTTTTATCCGAATTCTGACTCTCTGCACCTATTTTCAGTTTCAAATTACGACTTTTTATACCGAAAATATGCCAATTACTGAAAACGGCGATGGGTCATATTTTGCCCAAACCCCCCTGCAGTTTTCAAAATGTCTGAAATGTCGGAAATTTGACTCCTGAGCGTGATTTTTGAGCCGAATTCTGTCTCTCTGCACCTATTTTCAGTTTCAAATTACGAAGTTTAATACCTAAAATATGCCAATTACTGAAAACATCGATGGGTCATTTTATGCCAAACCCCCCCCCCCTGCATTTTTAAAATGTCTGAAATGTTGGAAATTTGACTCCTTTGCGTGATTTTTGAGCCGAATTCTGACTCTCTGCACCTATTTTCAGTTTCAAATTACGACTTTTTATACCGAATATATGCCAATTACTGAAAACGGCGATGGGTCATATTTTGCCCAAACCCCCCTGCTGTTTTCAAAATGTCTGAAATGTCGGAAATTTGACTCCTGAGCGTGATTTTTTATCTAAATCCTGACTCTCTGCACCTATTTTCAGTTTTAAATTACGACGTTTCATACCGAAAATATGCCAATTACTGTAAACAGCGATGGGTCATATTTGGCCAAACCCCCCCTGCAGTTTTCAATATGTCTGAAATGTCGGAAATTTGACTCCTGAGCGTAATTTTAGAGCCGAATTCTGACTCTCTGCACCTATTTTCAGTTTCAAATTACGACGTTTCATACCGAAAATATGCCAATTACTGTAAACGGCGATGGGTCATATTTTGCCCAAACCCCCCTGCAATTTTCAAAATGTCGGAAATTTGACTCCTGAGCGTGATTTTTGAGCCGAATTCTGACTCTCTGCACCTATTTTCAGTTTCAAATTACGACGTTTCATACCGAAAATATGCCAATTACTGTAAACAGCGATGGGTCATATTTGGCCAAACCCCCCCTGCAGTTTTCAAAATGTCTGAAATGTCGGAAATATGACTCCTGAGCGTGATTTTTGAGCCGAATTCTGACTTTCTGCACCTATTTTCAGTTTCAAATTACGACTTTTCATACCAAAAAATATGCCAATTACTGAAAACGGTGATGGGTCATATTTTGGCCAAACCCCCCTGCAGTTTTCAAAATGTCTGAAATGTCGGAAATTTGACTCCTGAGCGTAATTTTTTATGCGAATACTGACTCTCTGCACCTATTTTCAGTTTCAAATTACGACGTTTCATACCGAAAATATGCCAATTACTGTAAACGGCGATGGGTCATATTTTGCCCAAACCCCCCTGCAGTTTTCAAAATGTCTGAAATGTCGGAAATTTGACTCCTGAGCGTGATTTTTTATCCGAATTCTAACTCTCTGCACCTATTTTCAGTTTCAAATTACGACTATTTATACCGAAAATATGCCAATTACTGAAAACGGCGATGGGTCATATTTTGCGCAAACCCCCCTGCAGTTTTCAAAATGTCTGAAATGTCGGAAATTTGATTCCTGAGCGTGATTTTTGAGCTGAATCCTGACTCTCTGCACCTGTTTCAGTTTCAAATTACGTTTCATACTGAAAATATGCCAATTACTGTAAACGGTGATGGGTCATATTTTGCCCAAACCCCCCTGCAGTTTTCAAAATGTCTGAAATGTCGGAAATTTGACTCCTGAGCGTGATTTTTGAGCCGAATTCTGACTCTCTGACCAATTTTCAGTTTTAAATTACGACTTTTTATACCGATAATATGTCAATTACTGAAAACAGCGATGGGTCATATTTTGCCCAAATCCCCCTGCAGTTTTCAAAATGTCTGAAATGTCGGAAATTTGACTCCTGAGCGTGATTTTTGATCCGAATTCTGACTCTCTGCACCTATTTTCAGTCTCAAATTACGACGTTTCATACCTAAAATATGCCAATTACTGAAAACAGCGATGGGTCATATTTTGCCCAAACCCACCTGCAGTTTTTAAAATGTCTGAAATGTCGGAAATTTTACTCCTGAGCGTGATTTTTGAGCCGAATTCTGACTCTGCGCCTATTTTCAGTTTCAAATTACGACGTTTCATACCGAAAATATGCAAATTACTGTAAACAGCGATGTGTCATATTTTGGCCAAACCCCCCCTGCAGTTTTCAAAATGTCTGAAATGTCGGAAATTTGACTCCTGAGCGTGATTTTCGAGCCGAATTCTGACTCTGCACCTATTTTCAGTTTCAAATTACGACTTTTTATACCGAAAATATGCCAATTACTGAAAACTTCCATGGGTCATGTTTTGCCCAAACCCCCCTGCAGTTTTCAAAATGTCGTAAATTTGACTACTGTGCGTGGTTTTTGAGCCGAATTCTGACTATCTGCACCTATTTTCAGTTTCAAATTACGACTTTTTATACCGAAAATATGCCAATTACTGAAAACGGCGATGGGTCATATTTTGCCCAAACCCCCCTGCAGTTTTCAAAATGTCTGAAATGTCGGAAATTTGACTCCTGAGCGTGATTTTTGAGCCGAATTCTAACTTTCTGCACCTATTTTCAGTTTCAAATTACGACGTTTCATACCGAAAATTCGCCAATTACTGTAAACGGCGATTGGTCATATTTGGCCAAACCCCCCCTGCAGTTTTCAATATGTCTAAAATGTCGGAAATTTGACTCCTGAGCGTAATTTTAGAGCCGAATTCTGACTCTCTGCACCTATTTTAAGTTTCAAATTACGACGTTTCATACCGAAAATATGCCAATTACTGAAAACGGCGATGGGTCATGTTTTGCCCAAACCCCCTTGCAGTTTTCAAAATGTCTGAAATGTCGGAAATTTGACTCCTGAGCGTGATTTTTGAGCCGAATTCTGACTCTCTGCACCTATTTTCAGTTTCAAATTACGAAGTTTCATACCAAAAATATGCCAATTACTGTACACGGCGATGGGTCATATTTTGCCCAAATCCCCCTGCAGTTTTCAAACTGTCCGAAATGTCGGATATTTGAGTCCTGAGCGTGATTTTTTATCCGAATTCTGACTTTCTGCACCTATTTTCAGTTTCAAATTACGACTTTTCATACCAAAAAATATGCCAATTACTGAAAACGGCGATGGGTCATATTTTGGCCAAACCCCCCCTGCAGTTTTCAAAATGTCTGAAATGTCGGAAATTTGACTCCTGAGCGTAATTTTTTATGCGAATACTGACTCTCTGCACCTATTTTCAGTTTCAAATTACGACGTTTCATACCGAAAATATGCCAATTACTGTAAACGGCGATGGGTCATATTTTGCCCAAACCCCCCTGCAGTTTTCAAAATGTCTGAAATGTCGGAAATTTGACTCCTGAGCGTGATTTTTTATCCGAATTCTGACTCTCTGCACCTATTTTCAGTTTCAAATTACGACTTTTTATACCGAAAATATGCCAATTACTGAAAACGGCGATGGGTCATATTTTGCGCAAACCCCCCTGCAGTTTTCAAAATGTCTGAAATGTCGGAAATTTGATTCCTGAGCGTGATTTTTGAGCTGAATCCTGACTCTCAGCACCTGTTTCAGTTTCAAATTACGTTTCATACTGAAAATATGCCAATTACTGTAAACGGCGATGGGTCATATTTTGCCCAAACCCCCCTGCAGTTTTCAAAATGTCTGAAATGTCGGAAATTTGACTCCTGAGCGTGATTTTTGAGCTGAATTCTGACTCTCTGACCAATTTTCAGTTTTAAATTACGACTTTTTATACCGATAATATGTCAATTACTGAAAACAGGGATGGGTCATATTTTGCCCAAATCCCCCTGCAGTTTTCAAAATGTCTGAAATGTTGGAAATTTGACTCCTGAGCGTGATTTTTGATCCGAATTCTGACTCTCTGCACCTATTTTCAATCTCAAATTACGACGTTTCATACCTAAAATATGCCAATTACTGAAAACGACGATGGGTCATATTTTGCCCAAACCCACCTGCAGTTTTTAAAATGTCTGAAATGTCGGAAATTTTACTCCTGAGCGTGATTTTTGAGCCGAATTCTGACTCTCTGCGCCTATTTTCAGTTTCAAATTACGACGTTTCATACCGAAAATATGCAAATTACTGTAAACAGCGATGTGTCATATTTTGGCCAAACCCCCCCTGCAGTTTTCAAAATGTCGGAAATGTCGGAAATTTGACTCCTGAGCGTGATTTTCGAGCCGAATTCTGACTCTGCACCTATTTTCAGTTTCAAATTACGACTTTTTATACCGAAAATATGCCAATTACTGAAAACTGCCATGGGTCATGTTTTGCCCAAACCCCCCTGCAGTTTTCAAAATGTCGTAAATTTGACTACTGTGCGTGGTTTTTGAGCCGAATTCTGACTCTCTGCACCTATTTTCAGTTTCAAATTACGACTTTTTATACCGAAAATATGCCAATTACTGAAAACGGCGATGGGTCATATTTTGCCCAAACCCCCCTGCAGTTTTCAAAATGTCTGAAATGTCGGAAATTTGACTCCTGAGCGTGATTTTTTATCTAAATCCTGACTCTCTGCACCTATTTTCAGTTTCAAATTACGACGTTTCATACCGAAAATATGCCAATTACTCAAAAAAGCGATGGGTCATATTTTGCCCAAACCCCCCCTGCTGTTTTCAAAATGTCTGAAATGTCGGAAATTTGACTCCTGAGCGCGATTTTTTATCCGAATTCTGACTCTCTGCACCTATTTTCAGTTTCAAATTACGACTTTTTATACCGAAAATATGCCAATTACTGAAAACGGCGATGGGTCATAATTTGCCCAAACCCCCCTGCAGTTTTCAAAATGTCTGAAATGTCGGAAATTTGACTCCTCAGCGTGATTTTTGAGCCAAATTCTGTCTCTCTGCACCTATTTTCAGTTTCAAATTACGAAGTTTTATACCTGAAATATGCCAATTACTGAAAACGGCGATGGGTCATAATATGCCAAAACCCCCCCTGCATTTTTAAAATGTCTGAAATGTTGAAAATTTGACTCCTTTGCGTGATTTTTGAGCCTAATTCTGACTCTCTGCACCTATTTTCAGTTTCAAATTACGACTTTTTATACCGAATATATGCCAATTACTGAAAACGGCGATGAGTCATATTTTGCCCAAACCCCCCTGCAGTTTTCAAAATGTCTGAAATGTCGGAAATTTGACTCCTGAGCGTGATTTTTTATCTAAATCCTGACTCTCTGCACCTATTTTCAGTTTCAAATTACGACGTTTCATACCGAAAATATGCAAATTACTGAAAACGGCGATGGGTCATATTTTGCACAAACCCCCCTGCAGTTTTCAAAATGTCTGAAATGTCGGAAATATGACTCCTGAGCGTGATTTTTGAGCCGAATTCTGACTCTCTGCACCTATTTTCAGTTTCAAATTACGACGTTTCATACCGAAAATATGCCAATTACTGTAAACGGCGATGGGTCATATTTTGCCCAAACCCCACTGCAGTTTTCAAAATGTCTGAAATGTTGGAAATTTGACTCGTGAGCGCGATTTTTGAGACGAATTCTGACTCTCTGCACCTATTTTCAGTTTCAAATTACGAAGTTTCATACCTAAAATATGCCAATTACTGAAAAAGGCGATAGTCATATTTTGCCCAAATCCACCTGCAGTTTTCAAAATGTCTGAAATGTCGGAAATTTGACTCCTGAGCGTGATTTTTGAGCTGAATTCTAACTTTATGCACCTATTTTCAGTTTCAAATTACGACGTTTCATACCGAAAATATGCCAATTACTGTAAACGGCGATTGGTCATATTTGGCCAAACCCCCCCTGCAGTTTTCAATATGTCTGAAATGTCGGAAATTTGACTCCTGAGCGTGATTTTTTAGCCGAATTCTGACTCTCTGCACCTATTTTCAGTTTCAAATTACGACGTTTCATACCGAAAATATGCCAATTACTGTACACGGCGATGGGTCATATTTTGCCCAAATCCCCCTGCAGTTTTCAAACTGTCTGAAATGTTGGATATTTGAGTCCTGAGCGTGATTTTTTATCCGAATTCTGACTTTCTGCACCTATTTTCAGTTTCAAATTACGACTTTTCATACCAAAAAATATGCCAATTACTGAAAACGGCGATGGGTCATATTTTGGCCAAACCCCCCTGCAGTTTTCAAAATGTCTGAAATGTCGGAAATTTGACTCCTGAGCGTAATTTTTTATGCGAATACTGACTCTCTGCACCTATTTTCAGTTTCAAATTACGACGTTTCATACCGAAAATATGCCAATTACTGTAAACGGCGATAAGTCATATTTTGCCCAAACCCCCCTGCAGTTTTCAAAATGTCTGAAATGTCGGAAATTTGGCTCCTGAGCGTGATTTTTTATCCGAATTCTGACTCTCTGCACCTATTTTCAGTTTCAAATTACGACTTTTTATACCGAAAATATGCCAATTACTGAAAACGGCGATGGGTCATATTTTGCGCAAACCCCCCTGCAGTTTTCAAAATGTCGGAAATGTCGGAAATTTGATTCCTGAGCATGATTTTTGAGCTGAATCCTGACTCTCTGCACCTGTTTTCAGTTTCAAATTACGTTTCATACTGAAAATATGCCAATTACTGTAAACGGCGATGGGTCATATTTTGCCCAAACCCCCCTGCAGTTTTCAAAATGTCTGAAATGTCGGAAATTTGACTCCTGAGAGTGATTTTTGAGCCGAATTCTGACTCTCTGACCAATTTTCAGTTTCAAATTACGACTTTTTATACCGATAATATGTCAATTACTGAAAACAGCGATGGGTCATATTTTGCCCAAATCCCCCTGCAGTTGTCAAAATGTCTGAAATGTCGGAAATTTGACTAATGAGCGTGATTTTTTATCGAATTCTGACTCTCTGCATCTATTTTCAGTTTCAAATTACGAATTTTTATACCGAAAATATGCCAATTACTGAAAACAGCGATGGGTCATATTTTACCCAAACCCCCCTGCAGTTTTCAAAATGTCTGAAATGTCGGAAATTTGACTCCTGAGCGTGATTTTTGAGCCGAATTCTGACTCTCTGACCAATTTTCAGTTTCAAATTACGACTTTTTATACCGATAATATGTCAATTACTGAAAACAGCGATGGGTCATATTTTGCCCAAATCCCCCTGCAGTTTTCAAAATGTCTGAAATGTCGGAAATTTGACTCCTGAGCGTGATTTTTGAGCCGAATTCTGACTCTCTGCACCTATTTTCAGTTTCAAATTACGACGTTTCATGCCTAAAATATGCCAATTACTGAAAACGGCGATGGGTCATATTTTGGCCAAACCCCCCTGCAGTTTTCGAAATGTCTGAAATGTCGGAAATTTGACTCCTGAGCATAATTTTTTATCCGAATTCTGACTCTCTACAAGTATTTTCAGTTTCATATTACGACGTTTCATACCGAAAATATGCCAATTACTGTAAACGGCGATGGGTCATATTTTGCCCAAACCCCTCTGCAGTTTTCAAAATGTCTGAAATGTCGGAAATTTGACTCCTGAGCGTGATTTTTTATCCGAATTCTGACTCTCTGCACCTATTTTCAGTTTCAAATTACGACTTTTTATACCGAAAATATGCCAATTACTGAAAACGGCGATGGGTCATATTTTGCGCAAACCCCCCTGCAGTTTTCAAAATGTCTGAAATGTAGGAAATTTGATTCCTGAGCGTGATTTTTGAGCTGAATCCTGACTCTCTGCACCTGTTTTCAGTTTCAAATTACGTTTTATACTGAAAATATGCCAATTACTGTAAACGGCGATGGGTCAAATTTTGCCCAAACCCCCCTGCAGTTTTCAAAATGTCTGAAATGTCGGAAATTTGACTCCTGAGCGTGATTTTTTATCCGAATTCTGACTCTCTGCACCTATCTTCAGTTTCAAATTACGACGTTTCATACCGAAAATATGCCAATTACTGTAAACGGCGATGGGTCATATTTTGCCCAAACCCCCCTGCAGTTTTAAAAATGTCTGAAATGTCCGAAATTTGACTCCTGAGCGTGATTTTTTATCCAAATTCTGACTCTCTGCACCTATTTTCAGTTTCAAATTACGACTTTTTATACCGAAAATATGCCAATTACTGAAAACAGCGATGGTCATATTTTGCCCAAACCCCCCTGCAGTTTTCAAAATGTCTGAAATGTCGGAAATTTGACTCCTGAGCGTGATTTTTTATCTAAATCCTGACTCTCTGCACCTATTTTCAGTTTCAAATTACGACGTTTCTTACCGAAAATATGCCAATTACTGTAAACGGCGATGGGTCATATTTTGCCCAAACCCCCCTGCAGTTTTCAAAATGTCTGAAATGTCGGAAATTTGACTCCTGAGCGTGATTTTTTATCCGAATTCTGACTCTCTGCACCTATTTTCAGTTTCAAATTACGACGTTTCATACCTAAAATATGCCAATTACTGAAAACGGCGATGGGTCATATTATGCCAAAACCCCCCCTGCATTTTTAAAATGTCTGAAATGTTGGAAATTTGACTCCTGAGCGTGATTTTTGAGCCGAATTCTGACTCTCTGCACCTATTTTCAGTTTCAAATTACGAAGTTTCATACCGAAAATATGCCAATTACTGAAAACGGCGATGTGTCATATTTTGCCAAAACCCCCCTGCAGTTTTTAAAATGTCTAAAATGTCGGAAATTTGACTCCTGAGCCTGATTTTTTATCCGAATTCTGACGATTTGCATTTTCACATTTGCAAATGTGAATTCTCTGCACCTAATTTCAGTTTCAAATTACGACTTTTTATACCGAAAATATGCCAATTACTGAAAACGGTGATGGGTCAAATTTTGCCCAAACCCCCCTGCAGTTCTCAAAATGTCTGAAATGTTGGAAATATGACTCCTGAGCGTGATTTTTGAGCCGAATTCTGACTCTCTGCACCTCTTTTCAGTTTCAAATTATGACGTTTCATACCAAAAATATGCCAATTACTGTAAACGGCGATGGGTCATATTTTGCCCAAACCCCCCTGCAGTATTGAAAATGTCTGAAATTTCGGAAATTTGACTCCTGAGCGTGATTTTTTATCGAATTATGACTCTCTGCACCTATTTTCAGTTTCAAATTACGAATTTTTATACCGAAAATATGCCAATTACTGAAAACAGCGATGGGTCATATTTTACCCAAAACCCCCTGCAGTTTTCGAAATGTCTGAAATGTCGGAAATTTGACTCCTGAGCGCGATTTTTGAGCCGAATTCTGACTCTCTGCACCTATTTTCAGTTTCAAATTACGACGTTTCATACCTAAAATATGCCAATTACTGAAAACGGCGATGGGTCATATTATGCCAAAACCCCCCTGCATTTTTAAAATGTCTAAAATGTTGGAAATTTGACTCCTGAGCGTGATTTTTGAGCCGAATCTGACTCTCTGCACCTATTTTCAGTTTTAAATTACGAAGTTTCATACCGAAAATATGCCAATTACTGAAAACAGCGATGGGTCATATTTTGCCCAAACCCCCCTGCAGTTTTCAAAATGTCTGAAATGTTGGAAATATTACTCCTGAGCGTGATTTTCGAGCCGAATTCTGACTCTCTGCACCTATTTTCAGTTTCAAATTACGAAGTTTCATACCTAAAATATGCCAATTACTGAAAACGGCGATGGGTCATATTATGCCAAAACCCCCCTGCATTTTTAAAATGTCTGAAATGTTGGAAATTTGACTCCTGAGCGTGATTTTTGAGCCGAATTCTGACTCTCTGCACCTATTTTCAGTTTTAAAATACGAAGTTTCATACCGAAAATATGCCAATTACTGAAAACAGCGATGGGTCATATTTTGCCCAAACCCCCCTGCAGTTTTTAAAATGTCTAAAATGTCGGAAATTTGACTCCTGAGCGTGATTTTTTATCCGAATTCTGACTCTCTGCACCTAATTTCAGTTTCAAATTACGACTTTTTATACCGAAAATTTGCCAATTACTGAAAACGGTGATGGGTCATATTTTGCCCAAACCCCCCTGCAGTTTTCAAAATGTCTGAAATGTTGATAATATTACTCCTGAGCGTGATTTTCGAACCGAATTCTGACTCCCTGCACCTATTTTCAGTTTCAAATTAAGACGTTTCATACCAAAAATATGCCAATTACTGTAAACGGCGATGGGTCATATTTTGCCCAAACCCCCCTGCAGTATTGAAAATGTCTGAAATGTCGGAAATTTGACTCCTGAGCGTGATTTTTTTGCCAAATTCTGACTCTCTGCACCTATTTTCAGTTTCAAATTACGACTTTTTATACCGATAATATGCCAATTACTGAAAACATTGATGGGTCATATTTTGCCCAAATCCCCCTGCAGTTTTCAAAATGTCTGAAATGTCGGAAATTTGACTCCTGAGCGTGATTTTTGAGCCGAATTCTGACTCTGCACCTATTTTCAGTTTCAAATTACGACGTTTCATACCAAAAATATGCCAATTACTGAAATTGGAGTTGGGTCATATTTTGCCCAAACCCCCCTGCAGTTTTCAAAATGTCTGAAATGTCGGAAATTTGAATCCTGAGCGTGATTTTTGAGCCGAATTCTGACTCTCTGCACCTATTTTCGGTTTCAAATTACTACGTTTCATACCTAAAATAAGGCAATTACTGAAAACGGCGATGGGTCATATTTTGCACAAACTCCCCTGCAGTTTTTAAAATGTCTGAAATTTCGGAAATTTGACTCCTGACCGTGATTTTTCCGCCGAATTCTGACTCTCTGCACCTATTTTCAATTTCAAATTACGACTTTTTATACCAAAAATAAGCCAATTACTGAAAACGGCGATGGGTCATACTTTGCCCAAACCCCCCTGCAGTTTTTAAAATGTCTGAAATGTCGGAAATTTGACTCCTGAGCGTGATTTTTTATCCGAATTGACACTCTGCACCTATTTTCAGTTTCAAATTATGACTTTTCATACCAAAAAATATGCCAATTACTGAAAACAGCGATGGGTCATATTTTGGCCAAACCCCCCTGCAGTTTTCAAAAAGTCTGAAATGCCGGAAATTTGACTCCTGAGCGTGATTTTTTATCCGAATTCTGACTCTCTGCACCTATCTTCAGTTTCAAATTACGACGTTTCATACCGAAAATATGCCAATTACTGTAAACGGCGATGGGTCATATTTTGCCCAAACCCCCCTGCAGTTTTCAAAATGTTTGAAATGTCCGAAATTTGACTCCTGAGCGTGATTTTTTATCCGAATTTTGACGCTCTGCACCTATTTTCAGTTTCAAATTACGACTTTTTATACCGAAAATATGCCAATTACTGAAAACGGCGATGGGTCATATTTTGCCCAAACCCCCCTGCAGTTTTCAAAATGTCTGAAATGTCGGAAATTTGACTCCTGAGCGTGATTTTTTATCCGAATTCTGACTCTCTGCACCTATCTTCAGTTTCAAATTACGACGTTTCATACCGAAAATATGCCAATTACTGTAAACGGCGATGGGTCATATTTTGCCCAAACCCCCCTGCAGTTTGAAAAATGTCTGAAATGTCCGAAATTTGACTCCTGAGCGTGATTTTTTATCCGAATTCTGACTCTCTGCACCTATTTTCAGTTTTAAATTACGACTTTTTATACCGAAAATATGCCAATTACTGAAAACAGCGATGGGTCATATTTTGCCCAAACCCCCATGCAGTTTTCAAAATGTCTGAAATGTCGGAAATATGACTCCTGAGCGTGATTTTTTATCTAAATCCTGACTCTCTGCACCTATTTTCAGTTTCAAATTACGACGTTTCTTACCGAAAATATGCCAATTACTGTAAACGGCGATGGGTCATATTTTGCCCAAACCCCCCTGCAGTTTTCAAAATGTCTGAAATGTCGGAAATTTGACTCCTGAGCGTGATTTTTTATTTGAATTCTGACTCTCTGCACCTATTTTCAGTTTCAAATTACGACGTTTCATACCTAAAATATGCCAATTACTGAAAACGGCGATGGGTCATATTATGCCAAAACCCCCCCTGCATTTTTAAAATGTCTGAAATGTTGGAAATTTGACGCCTGAGCGTGATTTTTGAGCCGAATTCTGACTCTCTGCACCTATTTTCAGTTTCAAATTACGAAGTTTCATACCGAAAATATGCCAATTACTGAAAACGGCGATGTGTCATATTTTGCCCAAACCCCCCTGCAGTTTTTAAAATGTCTAAAATGTCGGAAATTTGACTCCTGAGCCTGATTTTTTATCCGAATTCTGACGATTTGCATTTTCACATTTGCAAATGTGAATTCTCTGCACCTAATTTCAGGTTCAAATTACGACTTTTTATACCGAAAATATGCCAATTACTGAAAACGGTGATGGGTCAAATTTTGCCCAAACCCCCCTGCAGTTCTCAAAATGTCAGAAATGTCGGAAATTTGATTCCTGGGCGTGATTTTTGAGCTGAATCCTGACTCTCTGCACCTGTTTTCAGTTTCAAATTACGTTTCATACTGAAAATATGCCAATTACTGTAAACGGCGATGGGTCATATTTTGCCCAAACCCCCCCTGCAGTTTTCAAAATGTCTGAAATTTCGGAAATTTGACTCCTGAGCGTGATTTTTTTATCGAATTCTGACTCTCTGCACCTATTTTCAGTTTCAAATTACGAATTTTTATACCGAAAATATGCCAATTACTGAAAACAGCGATGGGTCATATTTTACCCAAACCCCCCTGCAGTTTTCAAAATGTCTGAAATGTCGGAAATTTGACTCCTGAGCGCGATTTTTGAGCCGAATTCTGACTCTCTGCACCTATTTTCAGTTTCAAATTACGACGTTTCATACCTAAAATATGCCAATTACTGAAAACGGCGATGGGTCATATTATGCCAAAACCCCCCTGCATTTTTAAAATGTCTGAAATGTTGGAAATTTGACTCCTGAGCGTGAATTTTGAGCCGAATTCTGACTCTCTGCACCTATTTTCAGTTTTAAATTACGAAGTTTCATACCGAAAATATGCCAATTACTGAAAACAGCGATGGGTCATATTTTGCCCAAACCCCCCTGCAGTTTTTAAAATGTCTAAAATGTCGGAAATTTGACTCCTGAGCATGATTTTTTATCCGAATTCTGACTCTCTGCACCTAATTTCAGTTTCAAATTACGACTTTTTATACCGAAAATTTGCCAATTACTGAAAACGGTGATGGGTCATATTTTGCCCAAACCCCCTTGCAGTTTTCAAAATGTCTGAAATGTTGGAAATATTACTCCTGAGCGTGATTTTCGAGCCGAATTCTGACTCTCTGCACCTATTTTCAGTTTCAAATTAAGACGTTTCATACCAAAAATATGCCAATTACTGTAAACGGCGATGGGTCATATTTTGCCCAAACCCCACTGCAGTATTGAAAATGTCTGAAATGTCGGAAATTTGACCCTTGAGCGTGATTTTTTTTGCCAAATTCTGACTCTCTGCACCTATTTTCAGTTTCAAATTACGACGTTTCATACCTAAAATATGCCAATTACTGAAATTGGAGTTGGGTCATATTTTGCCCAAACCCCCCTGCAGTTTTCAAAATGTCTGAAATGTCGGAAATTTGAATCCTGAGCGTGATTTTTGAGCCGAATTCTGACTCTCTGCACCTATTTTCAATTTCAAATTACGACTTTTTATACCAAAAATAAGCCAATTACTGAAAACGGCGATGGGTCATACTTTGCCCAAACCCCCCTGCAGTTTTTAAAATGTCTGAAATGTCGGAAATTTGACTCCTGAGCGTGATTTTTTATCCGAATTGACACTCTGCACCTATTTTCAGTTTTAAATTATGACTTTTCATACCAAAAAATATGCCAATTACTGAAAACGGCGATGGGTCATATTTTGGCCAAACCCCCCTGCAGTTTTCAAAATGTCTGAAATGCCGGAAATTTGACTCCTGAGCGTGATTTTTTATCCGAATTCTGACTCTCTGCACCTATCTTCAGTTTCAAATTACGACGTTTCATACCGAAAATATGCCAATTACTGTAAACGGCGATGGGTCATATTTTGCCCAAACCCCCCTGCAGTTTTCAAAATGTCTGAAATGTCCGAAATTTGACTCCTGAGCGTGATTTTTTATCCGAATTCTGACTCTCTGCACCTATTTTCAGTTTTAAATTACGACTTTTTATACCGAAAATATGCCAATTACTGAAAACAACGATGGGTCATATTTTGCCCAAACCCCCATGCAGTTTTCAAAATGTCTGAAATGTCGGAAATTTGACTCCTGAGCGTGATTTTTGATCTAAATCCTGACTCTCTGCACCTATTTTCAGTTTCAAATTACGACGTTTCTTACCGAAAATATGCCAATTACTGTAAACGGCGATGGGTCATATTTTGCCCAAACCCCCCTGCAGTTTTCAAAATGTCTGAAATGTCGGAAATTTGACTCCTGAGCGTGATTTTTTATCCGAATTCTGACTCTCTGCATCTATTTTCAGTTTCAAATTACGACGTTTCATACCTAAAATATGCCAATTACTGAAAACGGCGATGGGTCATATTATGCCAAAACCCCCCCTGCATTTTTAAAATGTCTGAAATGTTGGAAATTTGACTCCTGAGCGTGATTTTTGAGCCGAATTCTGACTCTCTGCACCTATTTTCAGTTTCAAATTACGAAGTTTCATACCGAAAATATGCCAATTACTGAAAACGGCGATGTGTCATATTTTGCCCAAACCCCCCTGCAGTTTTTAAAATGTCTAAAATGTCGGAAATTTTACTCCTGAGCCTGATTTTTTATCCGAATTCTGACGATTTGCATTTTCACATTTGCAAATGTGAATTCTCTGCACCTAATTTCAGTTTCAAATTACGACTTTTTATACCGAAAATATGCCAATTACTGAAAACGGTGATGGGTCAAATTTTGCCCAAACCCCCCTGCAGTTCTCAAAATGTCTGAAATGTTGGAAATATGACTCCTGAGCGTGATTTTTGAGCCGAATTCTGACTCTCTGCACCTCTTTTCAGTTTCAAATTATGACGTTTCATACCAAAAATATGCCAATTACTGTAAACGGCGATGGGTCATATTTTGCCCAAACCCCCCTGCAGTATTGAAAATGTCTGAAATGTCGGAAATTTGACTCCTGAGCGTGATTTTTGAGCCAAATTCTGACTCTCTGCACCTATTTTCAGTTTCAAATTACGACTTTTTATACCGATAATATGCCAATTACTGAAAACGGCGATGGGTCATATTTTGCCCAAATCCCCCTGCAGTTTTCAAAATGTCTGAAATGTCGGAAATTTGACTCCTGAGCGTGATTTTTGAGCCAAATTGTGACTCTGCACCTATTTTCAGTTTCAAATTACGACGTTTCATACCTAAAATATGCCAATTACTGAAATTGGCGATGGGTCATATTTTGCCCAAACCCCCTTGCAGTTTTCAAAATGTCTGAAATGTCGGAAATTTGACTCCTGAGCGTGATTTTTTATCCGAATTCTGACTCTCTGCACCAATTTTAGTTTCAAATTACGACTTTTTATACCGAAAATATGCCAATTACTGAAAACTGCGATGGGTCATATTTTGAGCAAACCCCCCTGCAGTTTTCAAAATGTCTGAAATGTAGGAAATTTGATTCCCAAGCGTGATTTTTGAGCTGAATCCTGACTCTCTGCACCTGTTTTCAGTTTCAAATTACGACGTTTCATACTGAAAATATGCCAATTACTGTAAACAGCGATGGGTCATATTTTGCCCAAACCCCCCTGCAGTTTTCAAAATGTCTGAAATGTCGGAAATTTGACTCCTGAGCGCTATTTTTGAGCCGAATTCTGACTCTCTGCACCTATTTTCAGTTTCAAATTACGAATTTTTATACCGATAATATGTCAATTACTGAAAACAGCGATGGGTCATATTTTGCCCAAATCCCCCTGCAGTTTTCAAAATGTCTGAAATGTCGGAAATTTGACTCCTGAGCGTGATTTTTGAGCCGAATTCTGACTCTTTGCACCTATTTTCAGTTTCAAATTACGACGTTTCATCCCTAAAATATGCCAATTACTGAAAATGGCGATGGGTCATATTTTGCCCAAACCCACCTGCAGTTTTTAAAATGTCTGAAATGTCGGAAATTTGACTCCTGAGCGTGATTTTTGAGCCGAATTCTGACTCTCTGCACCTATTTTCAGTTTCAAATTACGACGTTTCATACCGAAAATATGCCAATTACCGTAAACGGCGATGTGTCATATTTTGCCCAAACCCCCCCTGCAGTTTTCAAAATGTCTGAAATGTCGGAAATTTGTCTCCTGAGCGTGATTTTTTAGCCGAATTTTGACTCTCTGCACCTATTTTCAGTTTCAAATTACGATTTTTATACAGAAAATATGCCAATTACTGAAAACGGCGATGGGTCATGTTTTGCCCAAACCCCTCTGCAGTTTTCAAAATGTCTGAAATGTCGGAAATTTAACTCCTGTGCGTGATTTTTGAGCCGAATTCTGACTCTCTCCAACTATTTTCAGTTTCAAATTACGACGTTTCATACCGAAAATATGCCAATTACTGAAAACGGCGATGGGTCATATTTTGCCCAAACCCCCCTGCAGTTTTCAAAATGTCTGAAATGTCCGAAATTTGACTCCTGAGCGTGACTTTTTATCCGAATTCTGACTCTCTGCATCTATTTTCAATTTCAAATTACGACTTTTTATAGCGAAAATATGCCAATTACTGAAAACGGCGATGGGTCATATTTTGCCCAAACCCCCCTGCAGTTTTCAAAATGTCTGAAATGTCGGAAATTTGACTCCTGAGCGTGATTTTTGAGCCGAATTCTGACTCTCTGCACCAATTTTCAGTTTCAGATTACGAAGTTTCATACCGAAAATATGCCAATTAATGTAAACGGCGAGGGTCATATTTTGCCCAAACCCCCCTGCAGTTTTCAAAATGTCTGAAATGTCGGAAATTTGACTCCTGAGTGTGATTTTTTTCGGAATTCTGACTCTCTGCACCTATTTTCAGTTTCAAATTACGACTTTTTATACCGAAAATATGCCAATTACTGAAAACAGCGATGGGTCATATTTTGGCCAAACCCCCCTGCAGTTTTCAAAATGTCTGAAATGTCGGAAATTTGACTCCTGAGCGTGATTTTTGAGCCGAATTCTGACTCTCTGCACCTATTTTCAGTTTCAAATTACGACGTTTCATACCTAAAATATGCCAATTACTGAAAACGGCAATGGGTCATATTATGCCAAAACCCCCCCTGGATTTTTTAAATATCTGAAATGTTGGAAATTTGACTCCTGAGCGTGATTTTTGAGCCGAATCTGACTCTCTGCACCTATTTTCAGTTTCAAATTACGGAGTTTCATACCGAAAATATGCCAATTACTGAAAACAGCGATGGGTCATATTTTGCCCAAACCCCCCTGCAGTTTTTAAAATGTCTAAAATTTGACTCCTGAGCGTGATTTTGTATCCGAATTCTGACTCTCTGCACCTATTTTCAGTTTCAAATTACGACGTTTCATACCGAAAATATGCCAATTACTGTAAACGGCGATGGGTCATATTTTGCCCAAACCCCCCTGCAGTTTTCAAAATATCTGAAATGTTGGAAATTTTACTCCTGAGCGTGATTTTTTATCCGAATTCTGACTTTCTGCACCTAATTTCAGTTTCAAATTACGACTTTTTATACCGAAAATATGCCAATTACTGAAAACGGTGATGGGTCATATTTTGCCTAAACCCTCCTGCAGCTTTCAAAATGTTTGGAATGTTGGAAATATGACTCCTGAGCGGGATTTTTGAGCCGAATTCTGACTCTCTGCACCTATTTTCAGTTTCAAATTACGAAGTTTCATACCGAAAATATGCCAATTACTGAACACAGCGATGGGTCATATTTTGCCCAAACCCCCCTGCAGTTTTGAAAATGTCTGAAATGTCGGAAATTTGACTCCTGAGCATGATTTTTGAGCCGAATTCTGACTCTGCACCTATTTTCAGTTTCAAATTACGACGTTTCATACCTAAAATATGCCAATTACTGAAATTGGCGATGGGTCATATTTTGCCCAAAAACCCTTGCAGTTTTCAAAATGTCTGAAATGTCGGAAATTTGACTCATGAGCGTGATTTTTGAGCCGAATTCTGACTCTCTGCACCTATTTTCAGTTTCAAATTACGACGTTTCATACCTAAAATAAGGCAATTACTGAAAACGGCGATGGGTTATATTTTGCACAAACTCCCCTGCAGTTTTTAAAATGTCTGAAATGTCGGAATTTTGACTCCTGAGCGTGATTTTTTAGCCGAATTCTGACTCTCTGCACCTATTTTCAATTTCAAATTACGACTTTTTACACCAAAAATATGCCAATTACTGAAAACGGCGATGGGTCATACTTTGCCCAAACCCCCCTGCAGTTTTTAAAATGTCTGAAATGTCGGAAATTTGACTCCTGAGCGTGATCTTTTATCCGAATTCTGACTCTCTGCACCTATTTTCAGTTTCAAATTATGACTTTTCATACCAAAAAATATGCCAATTACTGAAAACGGCGATGGGTCATATTTTGGCCAAACCCCCCTGCAGTTTTCAAAATGTCTGAAATGCCAAAAATTTGACTCCTGAGCGTGATTTTTTATCCGAATTCTGACTCTCTGCACCTATCTTCAGTTTCTAATTACGACGTTTCATGCCGAAAATATGCCAATTACTGTAAATGACGAGGGGTCATATTTTGCCCAAACCCCCCTGCAGTTTTCAAAATGTCTGAAATGTCCGAAATTTGACTCCTGAGCGTGATTTTTTATCCGAATGCTGACTCTCTGCACCTATTTTCAGTTTCAAATTACGACTTTTTATACCGAAAATATGCCAATTACTGAAAACGGCGATGGGTCATATTTTGCCCAAACCCCCCTGCAGTTTTCAAAATGTCTGAAATGTCGGAAATTTGACTCCTGAGCGTGATTTTTAAGCCGAATTCTGACTCTCTGCACCTATTTTCAGTTTCAAATTACGACGTTTCATACCTAAAATAAGGCAATTACTGAAAACGGCGATGGGTCATATTTTGCACAAACTTCCCTGCAGTTTTTAAAATGTCTGAAATTTCGGAAATTTGACTTCTGAGCGTGTATTTTGAGCCGAATTCTGACTCTCTGCACCTATTTTCAATTTCAAATTACGACTTTTTATACCAAAAATAAGCCAATTACTGAAAACGTCGATGGGTCATACTTTGCCCAAACCCCTCTGCAGTTTTTAAAATGTCTGAAATATCGGAAATTTGACTCATGAGCATGATTTTTTATCCGAATTCTGACTCTCTGCACCTAATTTCAGTTTCAAATTACGACTTTTTAGACCGAAAATATGCCAATTACTGAAAACGGTGATGGGTCATATTTTGCCCAAACCCCCCTGCAGTTTTCAAAATGTCTTAAATGTCGGAAATTTGACTCCTGAGCGTGACTTTTGAGCCGAATTCTGACTCTCTGCACCAATTTTCAGTTTCAAATTACGAAGTTTCATACCGAAAATATGCCAATTAATGTAAATGGCGAGGGTCATATTTTGCCCAAACCCCCCTGCAGTTTTCAAAATGACTGAAATGTCGGAAATTTGACTCCTGAGCGTGATTTTTAAGCCGAATTCTGACTCTCTGCACCTATTTTCAGTTTCAAATTACGACGTTTCATACCTAAAATAAGGCAATTACTGAAAACGGCGATGGGTCATATTTTGCACAAACTTCCCTGCAGTTTTTAAAATGTCTGAAATTTCGGAAATTTGACTTCTGAGCGTGTATTTTGAGCCGAATTCTGACTCTCTGCACCTATTTTCAATTTCAAATTACGAATTTTTATACCAAAAATAAGCCAATTACTGAAAACGTCGATGGGTCATACTTTGCCCAAACCCCCCTGCAGTTTTCAAAATGTGTGAAATGTCGGAAATTTGACTCCTGAGCGTGATTTTTGAGCCGAATTCTGACTCTGCACCTATTATCAGTTTTAAATTACGACGCTTCATACCTAAAATATGCCAATTACTGAAATTGGCGATGGGTCATATTTTGCCCAAACCCCCTTGCAGTTTTCAAAATGTCTGAAATGTCGGAAATTTGACTCCTGAGCGTGATTTTTAAGTTGAATTCTGACTCTCTGCACCTATTTTCAGTTTCAAATTATGACTTTTCATACCAAAAAATATGCCAATTACTGAAAACGGCGATGGGTCATATTTTGGCCAAACCCCCCTGCAGTTTTCAAAATGTCTGAAATGCCGGAAATTTGACTCCTGAGCGTGATTTTTTATCCGAATTCTGACTCTCTGCACCTATCTTCAGTTTCAAATTACGACGTTTCATGCCGAAAATATGCCAATTACTGTAAACGACGAGGGGTCATATTTTGCCCAAACCCCCCTGCAGTTTTCAAAATGTCTGAAATGTCCGAAATTTGACTCCTGAGCGTGATTTTTTATCCGAATGCTGACTCTCTGCACCTATTTTCAGTTTCAAATTACGACTTTTTATACCGAAAATATGCCAATTACTGAAAACGGCGATGGGTCATATTTTGCCCAAACCCCCCTGCAGTTTTCAAAATGTCTGAAATGTCGGAAATTTGACTCCTGAGCGTGATTTTTAAGCCGAATTCTGACTCTCTGCACCTATTTTCAGTTTCAAATTACGACGTTTCATACCTAAAATAAGGCAATTACTGAAAACGGCGATGGGTCATATTTTGCACAAACTTCCCTGCAGTTTTTAAAATGTCTGAAATTTCGGAAATTTGACTTCTGAGCGTGTATTTTGAGCCGAATTCTGACTCTCTGCACCTATTTTCAATTTCAAATTACGAATTTTTATACCAAAAATAAGCCAATTACTGAAAACGTCGATGGGTCATACTTTGCCCAAACCCCCCTGCAGTTTTTAAAATGTCTGAAATATCGGAAATTTGACTCATGAGCATGATTTTTTATCCGAATTCTGACTCTCTGCACCTAATTTCAGTTTCAAATTACGACTTTTTAGACCGAAAATATGCCAATTACTGAAAACGGTGATGGGTCATATTTTGCCCAAACCCCCCTGCAGTTTTCAAAATGTCTTAAATGTCGGAAATTTGACTCCTGAGCGTGACTTTTGAGCCGAATTCTGACTCTCTGCACCAATTTTCAGTTTCAAATTACGAAGTTTCATACCGAAAATATGCCAATTAATGTAAATGGCGTGGGTCATATTTTGCCCAAACCCCCCTGCAGTTTTCAAAATGACTGAAATGTCGGAAATTTGACTCCTGAGAGTGATTTTTTATGCGATTTCTGACTCTGCACCTATTTTCAGTTTCAAATTACGACTTTTTATAACGAAAATATGCCAATTACTGAAAACAGCGATGGGTCATATTTTGCCTTAATCCCCTGCATTTTTAAAATGTCTGAAATGTTGAAAATTTGACTCCTGAGCGTGATTTTTGAGCCGAATTCTGACTCTCTGCACCTAATTTCAGTTTCAAATTACGACTTTTTATACCGAAAATATGCCAATTACTGAAAACGGTGATGGGTCATATTTTGCCCAAACCCCCCTGCAGTTTTCAAAATGTCTGAAATGTTGGAAATATGACTCCTGAGCGTGATTTTTGAGCCGAATTCTGACTCTGCACCTATTTTCAGTTTCAAATTACGACGCTTCATACCTAAAATATGCCAATTACTGAAATTGGCGATGGGTCATATTTTGCCCAAACCCCCTTGCAGTTTTCAAAATGTCTGAAATGTCGGAAATTTGACTCCTGAGCGTGATTTTTAAGCCGAATTCTGACTCTCTGCACCTATTTTCAGTTTCAAATTATGACTTTTCATACCAAAAAATATGCCAATTACTGAAAACGGCGATGGGTCATATTTTGGCCAAACCCCCCTGCAGTTTTCAAAATGTCTGAAATGCCGGAAATTTGACTCCTGAGCGTGATTTTTTATCCGAATTCTGACTCTCTGCACCTATCTTCAGTTTCAAATTACGACGTTTCATGCCGAAAATATGCCAATTACTGTAAACGACGAGGGGTCATATTTTGCCCAAACCCCCCTGCAGTTTTCAAAATGTCTGAAATGTCCGAAATTTGACTCCTGAGCGTGATTTTTTATCCGAATGCTGACTCTCTGCACCTATTTTCAGTTTCAAATTACGACTTTTTATACCGAAAATATGCCAATTACTGAAAACGGCGATGGGTCATATTTTGCCCAAACCCCCCTGCAGTTTTCAAAATGTCTGAAATGTCGGAAATTTGACTCCTGAGCGTGATTTTTAAGCCGAATTCTGACTCTCTGCACCTATTTTCAGTTTCAAATTACGACGTTTCATACCTAAAATAAGGCAATTACTGAAAACGGCGATGTGTCATATTTTGCCCAAACCCCCCTGCAGTTTTTAAAATGTCTAAAATGTCGGAAATTTTACTCCTGAGCCTGATTTTTTATCCGAATTCTGACGATTTGCATTTTCACATTTGCAAATGTGAATTCTCTGCACCTAATTTCAGTTTCAAATTACGACTTTTTATACCGAAAATATGCCAATTACTGAAAACGGTGATGGGTCAAATTTTGCCCAAACCCCCCTGCAGTTCTCAAAATGTCTGAAATGTTGGAAATATGACTCCTGAGCGTGATTTTTGAGCCGAATTCTGACTCTCTGCACCTCTTTTCAGTTTCAAATTATGACGTTTCATACCAAAAATATGCCAATTACTGTAAACGGCGATGGGTCATATTTTGCCCAAACCCCCCTGCAGTATTGAAAATGTCTGAAATGTCGGAAATTTGACTCCTGAGCGTGATTTTTGAGCCAAATTCTGACTCTCTGCACCTATTTTCAGTTTCAAATTACGACTTTTTATACCGATAATATGCCAATTACTGAAAACGGCGATGGGTCATATTTTGCCCAAATCCCCCTGCAGTTTTCAAAATGTCTGAAATGTCGGAAATTTGACTCCTGAGCGTGATTTTTGAGCCAAATTGTGACTCTGCACCTATTTTCAGTTTCAAATTACGACGTTTCATACCTAAAATATGCCAATTACTGAAATTGGCGATGGGTCATATTTTGCCCAAACCCCCTTGCAGTTTTCAAAATGTCTGAAATGTCGGAAATTTGACTCCTGAGCGTGATTTTTTATCCGAATTCTGACTCTCTGCACCAATTTTAGTTTCAAATTACGACTTTTTATACCGAAAATATGCCAATTACTGAAAACTGCGATGGGTCATATTTTGACCAAACCCCCCTGCAGTTTTCAAAATGTCTGAAATGTAGGAAATTTGATTCCCAAGCGTGATTTTTGAGCTGAATCCTGACTCTCTGCACCTGTTTTCAGTTTCAAATTACGACGTTTCATACTGAAAATATGCCAATTACTGTAAACAGCGATGGGTCATATTTTGCCCAAACCCCCCTGCAGTTTTCAAAATGTCTGAAATGTCGGAAATTTGACTCCTGAGCGTTATTTTTGAGCCGAATTCTGACTCTCTGCACCTATTTTCAGTTTCAAATTACGAATTTTTATACCGATAATATGTCAATTACTGAAAACAGCGATGGGTCATATTTTGCCCAAATCCCCCTGCAGTTTTCAAAATGTCTGAAATGTCGGAAATTTGACTCCTGAGCGTGATTTTTGAGCCGAATTCTGACTCTCTGCACCAATTTTCAGTTTCAGATTACGAAGTTTCATACCGAAAATATGCCAATTAATGTAAACGGCGAGGGTCATATTTTGCCCAAACCCCCCTGCAGTTTTCAAAATGTCTGAAATGTCGGAAATTTGACTCCTGAGTGTGATTTTTTTTCGGAATTCTGACTCTCTGCACCTATTTTCAGTTTCAAATTACGACTTTTTATACCGAAAATATGCCAATTACTGAAAACAGCGATGGGTCATATTTTGGCCAAACCCCCCTGCAGTTTTCAAAATGTCTGAAATGTCGGAAATTTGACTCCTGAGCGTGATTTTTGAGCCGAATTCTGACTCTCTGCACCTATTTTCAGTTTCAAATTACGACGTTTCATACCTAAAATATGCCAATTACTGAAAACGGCAATGGGTCATATTATGCCAAAACCCCCCCTGGATTTTTTAAATATCTGAAATGTTGGAAATTTGACTCCTGAGCGTGATTTTTGAGCCGAATCTGACTCTCTGCACCTATTTTCAGTTTCAAATTACGGAGTTTCATACCGAAAATATGCCAATTACTGAAAACAGCGATGGGTCATATTTTGCCCAAACCCCCCTGCAGTTTTTAAAATGTCTAAAATTTGACTCCTAAGCGTGATTTTGTATCCGAATTCTGACTCTCTGCACCTATTTTCAGTTTCAAATTACGACGTTTCATACCGAAAATATGCCAATTACTGTAAACGGCGATGGGTCATATTTTGCCCAAACCCCCCTGCAGTTTTCAAAATATCTGAAATGTTGGAAATTTTACTCCTGAGCGTGATTTTTTATCCGAATTCTGACTTTCTGCACCTAATTGCAGTTTCAAATTACGACTTTTTATACCGAAAATATGCCAATTACTGAAAACGGTGATGGGTCATATTTTGCCTAAACCCTCCTGCAGCTTTCAAAATGTTTGGAATGTTGGAAATATGACTCCTGAGCGGGATTTTTGAGCCGAATTCTGACTCTCTGCACCTATTTTCAGTTTCAAATTACGAAGTTTCATACCGAAAATATGCCAATTACTGAACACAGCGATGGGTCATATTTTGCCCAAACCCCCCTGCAGTTTTGAAAATGTCTGAAATGTCGGAAATTTGACTCCTGAGCATGATTTTTGAGCCGAATTCTGACTCTGCACCTATTTTCAGTTTCAAATTACGACGTTTCATACCTAAAATATGCCAATTACTGAAATTGGCGATGGGTCATATTTTGCCCAAAAACCCTTGCAGTTTTCAAAATGTCTGAAATGTCGGAAATTTGACTCATGAGCGTGATTTTTGAGCCGAATTCTGACTCTCTGCACCTATTTTCAGTTTCAAATTACGACGTTTCATACCTAAAATAAGGCAATTACTGAAAACGGCGATGGGTTATATTTTGCACAAACTCCCCTGCAGTTTTTAAAATGTCTGAAATGTCGGAATTTTGACTCCTGAGCGTGATTTTTTAGCCGAATTCTGACTCTCTGCACCTATTTTCAATTTCAAATTACGACTTTTTACACCAAAAATATGCCAATTACTGAAAACGGCGATGGGTCATACTTTGCCCAAACCCCCCTGCAGTTTTTAAAATGTCTGAAATGTCGGAAATTTGACTCCTGAGCGTGATCTTTTATCCGAATTCTGACTCTCTGCACCTATTTTCAGTTTCAAATTATGACTTTTCATACCAAAAAATATGCCAATTACTGAAAACGGCGATGGGTCATATTTTGGCCAAACCCCCCTGCAGTTTTCATAATGTCTGAAATGCCAAAAATTTGACTCCTGAGCGTGATTTTTTATCCGAATTCTGACTCTCTGCACCTATCTTCAGTTTCAAATTACGACGTTTCATGCCGAAAATATGCCAATTACTGTAAACGACGAGGGGTCATATTTTGCCCAAACCCCCCTGCAGTTTTCAAAATGTCTGAAATGTCCGAAATTTGACTCCTGAGCGTGATTTTTTATCCGAATGCTGACTCTCTGCACCTATTTTCAGTTTCAAATTACGACTTTTTATACCGAAAATATGCCAATTACTGAAAACGGCGATGGGTCATATTTTGCCCAAACCCCCCTGCAGTTTTCAAAATGTCTGAAATGTCGGAAATTTGACTCCTGAGCGTGATTTTTAAGCCGAATTCTGACTCTCTGCACCTATTTTCAGTTTCAAATTACGACGTTTCATACCTAAAATAAGGCAATTACTGAAAACGGCGATGGGTCATATTTTGCACAAACTTCCCTGCAGTTTTTAAAATGTCTGAAATTTCGGAAATTTGACTTCTGAGCGTGTATTTTGAGCCGAATTCTGACTCTCTGCACCTATTTTCAATTTCAAATTACGACTTTTTATACCAAAAATAAGCCAATTACTGAAAACGTCGATGGGTCATACTTTGCCCAAACCCCTCTGCAGTTTTTAAAATGTCTGAAATATCGGAAATTTGACTCATGAGCATGATTTTTTATCCGAATTCTGACTCTCTGCACCTAATTTCAGTTTCAAATTACGACTTTTTAGACCGAAAATATGCCAATTACTGAAAACGGTGATGGGTCATATTTTGCCCAAACCCCCCTGCAGTTTTCAAAATGTCTTAAATGTCGGAAATTTGACTCCTGAGCGTGACTTTTGAGCCGAATTCTGACTCTCTGCACCAATTTTCAGTTTCAAATTACGAAGTTTCATACCGAAAATATGCCAATTAATGTAAATGGCGAGGGTCATATTTTGCCCAAACCCCCCTGCAGTTTTCAAAATGACTGAAATGTCGGAAATTTGACTCCTGAGCGTGATTTTTAAGCCGAATTCTGACTCTCTGCACCTATTTTCAGTTTCAAATTACGACGTTTCATACCTAAAATAAGGCTATTACTGAAAACGGCGATGGGTCATATTTTGCACAAACTTCCCTGCAGTTTTTAAAATGTCTGAAATTTCGGAAATTTGACTTCTGAGCGTGTATTTTGAGCCGAATTCTGACTCTCTGCACCTATTTTCAATTTCAAATTACGAATTTTTATACCAAAAATAAGCCAATTACTGAAAACGTCGATGGGTCATACTTTGCCCAAACCCCCCTGCAGTTTTCAAAATGTGTGAAATGTCGGAAATTTGACTCCTGAGCGTGATTTTTGAGCCGAATTCTGACTCTGCACCTATTATCAGTTTTAAATTACGACGCTTCATACCTAAAATATGCCAATTACTGAAATTGGCGATGGGTCATATTTTGCCCAAACCCCCTTGCAGTTTTCAAAATGTCTGAAATGTCGGAAATTTGACTCCTGAGCGTGATTTTTAAGTTGAATTCTGACTCTCTGCACCTATTTTCAGTTTCAAATTATGACTTTTCATACCAAAAAATATGCCAATTACTGAAAACGGCGATGGGTCATATTTTGGCCAAACCCCCCTGCAGTTTTCAAAATGTCTGAAATGCCGGAAATTTGACTCCTGAGCGTGGATTTTTTATCCGAATTCTGACTCTCTGCACCTATCTTCAGTTTCAAATTACGACGTTTCATGCCGAAAATATGCCAATTACTGTAAACGACGAGGGGTCATATTTTGCCCAAACCCCCCTGCAGTTTTCAAAATGTCTGAAATGTCCGAAATTTGACTCCTGAGCGTGATTTTTTATCCGAATGCTGACTCTCTGCACCTATTTTCAGTTTCAAATTACGACTTTTTATACCGAAAATATGCCAATTACTGAAAACGGCGATGGGTCATATTTTGCCCAAACCCCCCTGCAGTTTTCAAAATGTCTGAAATGTCGGAAATTTGACTCCTGAGCGTGATTTTTAAGCCGAATTCTGACTCTCTGCACCTATTTTCAGTTTCAAATTACGACGTTTCATACCTAAAATAAGGCAATTACTGAAAACGGCGATGGGTCATATTTTGCACAAACTTCCCTGCAGTTTTTAAAATGTCTGAAATTTCGGAAATTTGACTTCTGAGCGTGTATTTTGAGCCGAATTCTGACTCTCTGCACCTATTTTCAATTTCAAATTACGACTTTTTATACCAAAAATAAGCCAATTACTGAAAACGTCGATGGGTCATACTTTGCCCAAACCCCTCTGCAGTTTTTAAAATGTCTGAAATATCGGAAATTTGACTCATGAGCATGATTTTTTATCCGAATTCTGACTCTCTGCACCTAATTTCAGTTTCAAATTACGACTTTTTAGACCGAAAATATGCCAATTACTGAAAACGGTGATGGGTCATATTTTGCCCAAACCCCCCTGCAGTTTTCAAAATGTCTTAAATGTCGGAAATTTGACTCCTGAGCGTGACTTTTGAGCCGAATTCTGACTCTCTGCACCAATTTTCAGTTTCAAATTACGAAGTTTCATACCGAAAATATGCCAATTAATGTAAATGGCGAGGGTCATATTTTGCCCAAACCCCCCTGCAGTTTTCAAAATGACTGAAATGTCGGAAATTTGACTCCTGAGCGTGATTTTTAAGCCGAATTCTGACTCTCTGCACCTATTTTCAGTTTCAAATTACGACGTTTCATACCTAAAATAAGGCTATTACTGAAAACGGCGATGGGTCATATTTTGCACAAACTTCCCTGCAGTTTTTAAAATGTCTGAAATTTCGGAAATTTGACTTCTGAGCGTGTATTTTGAGCCGAATTCTGACTCTCTGCACCTATTTTCAATTTCAAATTACGAATTTTTATACCAAAAATAAGCCAATTACTGAAAACGTCGATGGGTCATACTTTGCCCAAACCCCCCTGCAGTTTTCAAAATGTGTGAAATGTCGGAAATTTGACTCCTGAGCGTGATTTTTGAGCCGAATTCTGACTCTGCACCTATTATCAGTTTTAAATTACGACGCTTCATACCTAAAATATGCCAATTACTGAAATTGGCGATGGGTCATATTTTGCCCAAACCCCCTTGCAGTTTTCAAAATGTCTGAAATGTCGGAAATTTGACTCCTGAGCGTGATTTTTAAGTTGAATTCTGACTCTCTGCACCTATTTTCAGTTTCAAATTATGACTTTTCATACCAAAAAATATGCCAATTACTGAAAACGGCGATGGGTCATATTTTGGCCAAACCCCCCTGCAGTTTTCAAAATGTCTGAAATGCCGGAAATTTGACTCCTGAGCGTGATTTTTTATCCGAATTCTGACTCTCTGCACCTATCTTCAGTTTCAAATTACGACGTTTCATGCCGAAAATATGCCAATTACTGTAAACGACGAGGGGTCATATTTTGCCCAAACCCCCCTGCAGTTTTCAAAATGTCTGAAATGTCCGAAATTTGACTCCTGAGCGTGATTTTTTATCCGAATGCTGACTCTCTGCACCTATTTTCAGTTTCAAATTACGACTTTTTATACCGAAAATATGCCAATTACTGAAAACGGCGATGGGTCATATTTTGCCCAAACCCCCCTGCAGTTTTCAAAATGTCTGAAATGTCGGAAATTTGACTCCTGAGCGTGATTTTTAAGCCGAATTCTGACTCTCTGCACCTATTTTCAGTTTCAAATTACGACGTTTCATACCTAAAATAAGGCAATTACTGAAAACGGCGATGGGTCATATTTTGCACAAACTTCCCTGCAGTTTTTAAAATGTCTGAAATTTCGGAAATTTGACTTCTGAGCGTGTATTTTGAGCCGAATTCTGACTCTCTGCACCTATTTTCAATTTCAAATTACGAATTTTTATACCAAAAATAAGCCAATTACTGAAAACGTCGATGGGTCATACTTTGCCCAAACCCCCCTGCAGTTTTTAAAATGTCTGAAATATCGGAAATTTGACTCATGAGCATGATTTTTTATCCGAATTCTGACTCTCTGCACCTAATTTCAGTTTCAAATTACGACTTTTTAGACCGAAAATATGCCAATTACTGAAAACGGTGATGGGTCATATTTTGCCCAAACCCCCCTGCAGTTTTCAAAATGTCTTAAATGTCGGAAATTTGACTCCTGAGCGTGACTTTTGAGCCGAATTCTGACTCTCTGCACCAATTTTCAGTTTCAAATTACGAAGTTTCATACCGAAAATATGCCAATTAATGTAAATGGCGTGGGTCATATTTTGCCCAAACCCCCCTGCAGTTTTCAAAATGACTGAAATGTCGGAAATTTGACTCCTGAGAGTGATTTTTTATGCAATTTCTGACTCTGCACCTATTTTCAGTTTCAAATTACGACTTTTTATAACGAAAATATGCCAATTACTGAAAACAGCGATGGGTCATATTTTGCCTTAATCCCCTGCATTTTTAAAATGTCTGAAATGTTGAAAATTTGACTCCTGAGCGTGATTTTTGAGCCGAATTCTGACTCTCTGCACCTAATTTCAGTTTCAAATTACGACTTTTTATACCGAAAATATGCCAATTACTGAAAACGGTGATGGGTCATATTTTGCCCAAACCCCTCTGCAGTTTTCAAAATGTCTGAAATGTTGGAAATATGACTCCTGAGCGTGATTTTTGAGCCGAATTCTGACTCTGCACCTATTTTCAGTTTCAAATTACGACGCTTCATACCTAAAATATGCCAATTACTGAAATTGGCGATGGGTCATATTTTGCCCAAACCCCCTTGCAGTTTTCAAAATGTCTGAAATGTCGGAAATTTGACTCCTGAGCGTGATTTTTAAGCCGAATTCTGACTCTCTGCACCTATTTTCAGTTTCAAATTATGACTTTTCATACCAAAAAATATGCCAATTACTGAAAACGGCGATGGGTCATATTTTGGCCAAACCCCCCTGCAGTTTTCAAAATGTCTGAAATGCCGGAAATTTGACTCCTGAGCGTGATTTTTTATCCGAATTCTGACTCTCTGCACCTATCTTCAGTTTCAAATTACGACGTTTCATGCCGAAAATATGCCAATTACTGTAAACGACGAGGGGTCATATTTTGCCCAAACCCCCCTGCAGTTTTCAAAATGTCTGAAATGTCCGAAATTTGACTCCTGAGCGTGATTTTTTATCCGAATGCTGACTCTCTGCACCTATTTTCAGTTTCAAATTACGACTTTTTATACCGAAAATATGCCAATTACTGAAAACGGCGATGGGTCATATTTTGCCCAAACCCCCCTGCAGTTTTCAAAATGTCTGAAATGTCGGAAATTTGACTCCTGAGCGTGATTTTTAAGCCAAATTCTGACTCTCTGCACCTATTTTCAGTTTCAAATTACGACGTTTCATACCTAAAATAAGGCAATTACTGAAAACGGCGATGGGTCATATTTTGCACAAACTTCCCTGCAGTTTTTAAAATGTCTGAAATTTCGGAAATTTGACTTCTGAGCGTGTATTTTGAGCCGAATTCTGACTCTCTGCACCTATTTTCAATTTCAAATTACGACTTTTTATACCAAAAATAAGCCAATTACTGAAAACGTCGATGGGTCATACTTTGCCCAAACCCCTCTGCAGTTTTTAAAATGTCTGAAATATCGGAAATTTGACTCATGAGCATGATTTTTTATCCGAATTCTGACTCTCTGCACCTAATTTCAGTTTCAAATTACGACTTTTTAGACCGAAAATATGCCAATTACTGAAAACGGTGATGGGTCATATTTTGCCCAAACCCCCCTGCAGTTTTCAAAATGTCTTAAATGTCGGAAATTTGACTCCTGAGCGTGACTTTTGAGCCGAATTCTGACTCTCTGCACCAATTTTCAGTTTCAAATTACGAAGTTTCATACCGAAAATATGCCAATTAATGTAAATGGCGAGGGTCATATTTTGCCCAAACCCCCCTGCAGTTTTCAAAATGACTGAAATGTCGGAAATTTGACTCCTGAGCGTGATTTTTAAGCCGAATTCTGACTCTCTGCACCTATTTTCAGTTTCAAATTACGACGTTTCATACCTAAAATAAGGCAATTACTGAAAACGGCGATGGGTCATATTTTGCACAAACTTCCCTGCAGTTTTTAAAATGTCTGAAATTTCGGAAATTTGACTTCTGAGCGTGTATTTTGAGCCGAATTCTGACTCTCTGCACCTATTTTCAATTTCAAATTACGAATTTTTATACCAAAAATAAGCCAATTACTGAAAACGTCGATGGGTCATACTTTGCCCAAACCCCCCTGCAGTTTTCAAAATGTGTGAAATGTCGGAAATTTGACTCCTGAGCGTGATTTTTGAGCCGAATTCTGACTCTGCACCTATTATCAGTTTTAAATTACGACGCTTCATACCTAAAATATGCCAATTACTGAAATTGGCGATGGGTCATATTTTGCCCAAACCCCCTTGCAGTTTTCAAAATGTCTGAAATGTCGGAAATTTGACTCCTGAGCGTGATTTTTAAGTTGAATTCTGACTCTCAGCACCTATTTTCAGTTTCAAATTATGACTTTTCATACCAAAAAATATGCCAATTACTGAAAACGGCGATGGGTCATATTTTGGCCAAACCCCCCTGCAGTTTTCAAAATGTCTGAAATGCCGGAAATTTGACTCCTGAGCGTGATTTTTTATCCGAATTCTGACTCTCTGCACCTATCTTCAGTTTCAAATTACGACGTTTCATGCCGAAAATATGCCAATTACTGTAAACGACGAGGGGTCATATTTTGCCCAAACCCCCCTGCAGTTTTCAAAATGTCTGAAATGTCCGAAATTTGACTCCTGAGCGTGATTTTTTATCCGAATGCTGACTCTCTGCACCTATTTTCAGTTTCAAATTACGACTTTTTATACCGAAAATATGCCAATTACTGAAAACGGCGATGGGTCATATTTTGCCCAAACCCCCCTGCAGTTTTCAAAATGTCTGAAATGTCGGAAATTTGACTCCTGAGCGTGATTTTTAAGCCGAATTCTGACTCTCTGCACCTATTTTCAGTTTCAAATTACGACGTTTCATACCTAAAATAAGGCAATTACTGAAAACGGCGATGGGTCATATTTTGCACAAACTTCCCTGCAGTTTTTAAAATGTCTGAAATTTCGGAAATTTGACTTCTGAGCGTGTATTTTGAGCCGAATTCTGACTCTCTGCACCTATTTTCAATTTCAAATTACGAATTTTTATACCAAAAATAAGCCAATTACTGAAAACGTCGATGGGTCATACTTTGCCCAAACCCCCCTGCAGTTTTTAAAATGTCTGAAATATCGGAAATTTGACTCATGAGCATGATTTTTTATCCGAATTCAGACTCTCTGCACCTAATTTCAGTTTCAAATTACGACTTTTTAGACCGAAAATATGCCAATTACTGAAAACGGTGATGGGTCATATTTTGCCCAAACCCCCCTGCAGTTTTCAAAATGTCTTAAATGTCGGAAATTTGACTCCTGAGCGTGACTTTTGAGCCGAATTCTGACTCTCTGCACCAATTTTCAGTTTCAAATTACGAAGTTTCATACCGAAAATATGCCAATTAATGTAAATGGCGAGGGTCATATTTTGCCCAAACCCCCCTGCAGTTTTCAAAATGACTGAAATGTCGGAAATTTGACTCCTGAGAGTGATTTTTTATGCGATTTCTGACTCTGCACCTATTTTCAGTTTCAAATTACGACTTTTTATAACGAAAATATGCCAATTACTGAAAACAGCGATGGGTCATATTTTGCCTTAATCCCCTGCATTTTTAAAATGTCTGAAATGTTGAAAATTTGACTCCTGAGCGTGATTTTTGAGCCGAATTCTGACTCTCTGCACCTAATTTCAGTTTCAAATTACGACTTTTTATACCGAAAATATGCCAATTACTGAAAACGGTGATGGGTCATATTTTGCCCAAACCCCCCTGCAGTTTTCAAAATGTCTGAAATGTTGGAAATATGACTCCTGAGCGTGATTTTTGAGCCGAATTCTGACTCTGCACCTATTTTCAGTTTCAAATTACGACGCTTCATACCTAAAATATGCCAATTACTGAAATTGGCGATGGGTCATATTTTGCCCAAACCCCCTTGCAGTTTTCAAAATGTCTGAAATGTCGGAAATTTGACTCCTGAGCGTGATTTTTAAGCCGAATTCTGACTCTCTGCACCTATTTTCAGTTTCAAATTATGACTTTTCATACCAAAAAATATGCCAATTACTGAAAACGGCGATGGGTCATATTTTGGCCAAACCCCCCTGCAGTTTTCAAAATGTCTGAAATGCCGGAAATTTGACTCCTGAGCGTGATTTTTTATCCGAATTCTGACTCTCTGCACCTATCTTCAGTTTCAAATTACGACGTTTCATGCCGAAAATATGCCAATTACTGTAAACGACGAGGGGTCATATTTTGCTCAAACCCCCCTGCAGTTTTCAAAATGTCTGAAATGTCCGAAATTTGACTCCTGAGAGTGATTTTTTATCCGAATGCTGACTCTCTGCACCTATTTTCAGTTTCAAATTACGACTTTTTATACCGAAAATATGTCAATTACTGAAAACGGCGATGGGTCATATTTTGCCCAAACCCCCCTGCAGTTTTCAATATGTCTGAAATGTCGGAAATTTGACTCCTGAGCGTGATTTTTAAGCCGAATTCTGACTATCTGCACCTATTTTCAATTTCAAATTACGACGTTTCATACCTAAAATAAGGCAATTACTGAAAACGGCGATGGGTCATATTTTGCACAAACTTCCCTGCAGTTTTTAAAATGTCTGAAATTTCGGAAATTTGACTTCTGAGCGTGTATTTTGAGCCGAATTCTGACTCTCTGCACCTATTTTCAATTTCAAATTACGACTTTTTATACAAAAAATAAGCCAATTACTGAAAACGGCGATGGGTCATACTTTGCCCAAACCCCCCTGCAGTTTTTAAAATGTCTGAAATATCGGATATTTGACTCATGAGCATGATTTTTTATCCGAATTCTGACTCTCTGCACCTAATTTCAGTTTAAAATTACGACTTTTTAGACCGAAAATATGCCAATTACTGAAAACGGTGATGGGTCATATTTTGCCCAAACCCCCCTGCAGTTTTCAAAATGTCTTAAATGTCGAAAATTTGACTCCTGAGCACGATTTTTGAGCCGAATTCTGACTCTCTGCACCAATTTTCAGTTTCAAATTACGAAGTTTCATACCGAAAATATGCCAATTAATGTAAATGGCGAGGGTCATATTTTGCCCAAACCCCCCTGCAGTTTTCAAAATGTCTGAAATGTCCGAAATTTGACTCCTGAGCGTGATTTTTTATCCGAATGCTGACTCTCTGCACCTATTTTCAGTTTCAAATTACGACTTTTTATACCGAAAATATGCCAATTACTGAAAACTGCGATGGGTCATATTTTGCCCAAACCCCCCTGCAGTTTTCAAAATGTCTGAAATGTCGGAAATTTGACTTCTGAGCGTGATTTTTAAGCCGAATTCTGACTCTCTGCACCTATTTTCAGTTTCAAATTATGACGTTTCATACCAAAAATATGCCAATTACTGTAAACGGCGATGGGTCATATTTTGCCCAAATCCCCCTGCAGTATTGAAAATGTCTGAAATGTCGGAAATTTGACTCCTTAGCGTGATTTTTTTGCCAAATTCTGACTCTTTGCACCTATTTTCAGTTTCAAATTACGACTTTTTATACCGATAATATGCCAATTACTGAAAACGGCGATGGGTCATATTTTGCCCAAATCCCCCTGCAGTTTTCAAAATGTGTGAAATGTCGGAAATTTGACTCCTGAGCGTGATTTTTGAGCCGAATTCTGACTCTGCACCTATTATCAGTTTTAAATTACGACGCTTCATACCTAAAATATGCCAATTACTGAAATTGGCGATGGGTCATATTTTGCCCAAACCCCCTTGCAGTTTTCAAAATGTCTGAAATGTCGGAAATTTGACTCCTGAGCGTGATTTTTAAGCCGAATTCTGACTCTCTGCACCTATTTTCAGTTTCAAATTATGACTTTTCATACCAAAAAATATGCCAATTACTGAAAACGGCGATGGGTCATATTTTGGCCAAACCCCCCTGCAGTTTTCAAAATGTCTGAAATGCCGGAAATTTGACTCCTGAGCGTGATTTTTTATCCGAATTCTGACTCTCTGCACCTATCTTCAGTTTCAAATTACGAAGTTTCATGCCGAAAATATGCCAATTACTGTAAACGACGAGGGGTCATATTTTGCCCAAACCCCCCTGCAGTTTTCAAAATGTCTGAAATGTCCGAAATTTGACTCCTGAGCGTGATTTTTTATCCGAATGCTGACTCTCTGCACCTATTTTCAGTTTCAAATTACGACTTTTTATACCGAAAATATGCCAATTACTGAAAACGGCGATGGGTCATATTTTGCCCAAACCCCCCTGCAGTTTTCAAAATGTCTGAAATGTCGGAAATTTGACTCCTGAGCGTGATTTTTAAGCCGAATTCTGACTCTCTGCACCTATTTTCAGTTTCAAATTACGACGTTTCATACCTAAAATAAGGCAATTACTGAAAACGGCGATGGGTCATATTTTGCACAAACTTCCCTGCAGTTTTTAAAATGTCTGAAATTTCGGAAATTTGACTTCTGAGCGTGTATTTTGAGCCGAATTCTGACTCTCTGCACCTATTTTCAATTTCAAATTACGAATTTTTATACCAAAAATAAGCCAATTACTGAAAACGTCGATGGGTCATACTTTGCCCAAACCCCCCTGCAGTTTTTAAAATGTCTGAAATATCGGAAATTTGACTCATGAGCATGATTTTTTATCCGAATTCTGACTCTCTGCACCTAATTTCAGTTTCAAAATACAACTTTTTAGACCGAAAATATGCCAATTACTGAAAACGGTGATGGGTCATATTTTGCCCAAACCCCCCTGCAGTTTTCAAAATGTCTTAAATGTCGGAAATTTGACTCCTGAGCGTGACTTTTGAGCCGAATTCTGACTCTCTGCACCAATTTTCAGTTTCAAATTACGAAGTTTCATACCGAAAATATGCCAATTAATGTAAATGGCGAGGGTCATATTTTGCCCAAACCCCCCTGCAGTTTTCAAAATGACTGAAATGTCGGAAATTTGACTCCTGAGAGTGATTTTTTATGCGATTTCTGACTCTGCACCTATTTTCAGTTTCAAATTACGACTTTTTATAACGAAAATATGCCAATTACTGAAAACAGCGATGGGTCATATTTTGCCTTAATCCCCTGCATTTTTAAAATGTCTGAAATGTTGAAAATTTGACTCCTGAGCGTGATTTTTGAGCCGAATTCTGACTCTCTGCACCTAATTTCAGTTTCAAATTACGACTTTTTATACCGAAAATATGCCAATTACTGAAAACGGTGATGGGTCATATTTTGCCCAAACCCCCCTGCAGTTTTCAAAATGTCTGAAATGTTGGAAATATGACTCCTGAGCGTGATTTTTGAGCCGAATTCTGACTCTGCACCTATTTTCAGTTTCAAATTACGACGCTTCATACCTAAAATATGCCAATTACTGAAATTGGCGATGGGTCATATTTTGCCCAAACCCCCTTGCAGTTTTCAAAATGTCTGAAATGTCGGAAATTTGACTCCTGAGCGTGATTTTTAAGCCGAATTCTGACTCTCTGCACCTATTTTCAGTTTCAAATTATGACTTTTCATACCAAAAAATATGCCAATTACTGAAAACGGCGATGGGTCATATTTTGGCCAAACCCCCCTGCAGTTTTCAAAATGTCTGAAATGCCAAAAATTTGACTCCTGAGCGTGATTTTTAATCCGAATTCTGACTCTCTGCACCTATCTTCAGTTTCAAATTACGACGTTTCATGCCGAAAATATGCCAATTACTGTAAACGACGAGGGGTCATATTTTGCCCAAACCCCCCTGCAGTTTTCAAAATGTCTGAAATGTCCGAAATTTGACTCCTGAGCGTGATTTTTTATCCGAATGCTGACTCTCTGCACCTATTTTCAGTTTCAAATTACGACTTTTTATACCGAAAATATGCCAATTACTGAAAACGGCGATGGGTCATATTTTGCCCAAACCCCCCTGCAGTTTTCAAAATGTCTGAAATGTCGGAAATTTGACTCCTGAGCGTGATTTTTAAGCCGAATTCTGACTCTCTGCACCTATTTTCAGTTTCAAATTACGACGTTTCATACCTAAAATAAGGCAATTACTGAAAACGGCGATGGGTCATATTTTGCACAAACTTCCCTGCAGTTTTTAAAATGTCTGAAATTTCGGAAATTTGACTTCTGAGCGTGTATTTTGAGCCGAATTCTGACTCTCTGCACCTATTTTCAATTTCAAATTACGAATTTTTATACCAAAAATAAGCCAATTACTGAAAACGTCGATGGGTCATACTTTGCCCAAACCCCCCTGCAGTTTTTAAAATGTCTGAAATATCGGAAATTTGACTCATGAGCATGATTTTTTATCCGAATTCTGACTCTCTGCACCTAATTTCAGTTTCAAATTACGACTTTTTAGACCGAAAATATGCCAATTACTGAAAACGGTGATGGGTCATATTTTGCCCAAACCCCCCTGCAGTTTTTAAAATGTCTTAAATGTCGGAAATTTGACTCCTGAGCGTGACTTTTGAGCCGAATTCTGACTCTCTGCACCAATTTTCAGTTTCAAATTACGAAGTTTCATACCGAAAATATGCCAATTAATGTAAATGGCGAGGGTCATATTTTGCCCAAACCCCCCTGCAGTTTTCAAAATGACTGAAATGTCGGAAATTTGACTCCTGAGAGTGATTTTTTATGCGATTTCTGACTCTGCACCTATTTTCAGTTTCAAATTACGACTTTTTATACCGAAAATATGCCAATTACTGAAAACAGCGATGGGTCATATTTTGCCCAAATCCCCCTGCATTTTTAAAATGTCTGAAATGTTGAAAATTTGACTCCTGAGCGTGATTTTTGAGCCGAATTCTGACTCTCTGCACCTAATTTCAGTTTCAAATTACGACTTTTTATACCGAAAATATGCCAATTACTGAAAACGGTGATGGGTCATATTTTGCCCAAACCCCCCTGCAGTTTTCAAAATGTCTGAAATGTTGGAAATATGACTCCTGAGCATGATTTTTGAGCCGAATTCTGACTCTCTGCACCTATTTTTAGTTTCAAATTATGACGTTTCATACCAAAAATATGCCAATTACTGTAAACGGCGATTGGTCATATTTTGCCCAAATCCCCCTGCAGTATTGAAAATGTCTGAAATGTCGGAAATTTGACTCCTGAGCGTGATTTTTTTGCCAAATTCTGACTCTTTGCACCTATTTTCAGTTTCAAATTACAACTTTTTATACCGATAATATGCCAATTACTGAAAACGGCGATGGGTCATATTTTGCCCAAATCCCCCTGCAGTTTTCAAAATGTGTGTAATGTCGGAAATTTGACTCCTGAGCGTGATTTTTGAGCCGAATTCTGACTCTGCACCTATTATCAGTTTTAAATTACGACGCTTCATACCTAAAATATGCCAATTACTGAAATTGGCGATGGGTCATATTTTGCCCAAACCCCCTTGCAGTTTTCAAAATGTCTGAAATGTCGGAAATTTGACTCCTGAGCGTGATTTTTAAGCCGAATTCTGACTCTCTGCACCTATTTTCAGTTTCAAATTATGACTTTTCATACCAAAAAATATGCCAATTACTGAAAACGGCGATGGATCATATTTTGGCCAAACCCCCCTGCAGTTTTCAAAATGTCTGAAATGCCGGAAATTTGACTCCTGAGCGTGATTTTTTATCCGAATTCTGACTCTCTGCACCTATCTTCAGTTTCAAATTACGACGTTTCATGCCGAAAATATGCCAATTACTGTAAACGACGAGGGGTCATATTTTGCCCAAACCCCCCTGCAGTTTTCAAAATGTCTGAAATGTCCGAAATTTGACTCCTGAGCGTGATTTTTTATCCGAATGCTGACTCTCTTCACCTATTTTCAGTTTCAAATTACGACTTTTTATACCGAAAATATGCCAATTACTGAAAACGGCGATGGGTCATATTTTGCCCAAACCCCCCTGCAGTTTTCAAAATGTCTGAAATGTCGGAAATTTGACTCCTGAGCGTGATTTTTAAGCCGAATTCTGACTCTCTGCACCTATTTTCAGTTTCAAATTACGACGTTTCATACCTAAAATAAGGCAATTACTGAAAACGGCGATGGGTCATATTTTGCACAAACTTCCCTGCAGTTTTTAAAATGTCTGAAATTTCGGAAATTTGACTTCTGAGCGTGGCATTTTGAGCTGAATTCTGACTCTCTGCACCTATTTTCAATTTCAAATTACGAATTTTTATACCAAAAATAAGCCAATTACTGAAAACGTCGATGGGTCATACTTTGCCCAAACCCCCCTGCAGTTTTTAAAATGTCTGAAATATCGGAAATTTGACTCATGAGCATGATTTTTTATCCGAATTCTGACTCTCTGCACCTAATTTCAGTTTCAAATTACGACTTTTTAGACCGAAAATATGCCAATTACTGAAAACGGTGATGGGTCATATTTTGCCCAAACCCCCCTGCAGTTTTCAAAATGTCTTAAATGTCGGAAATTTGACTCCTGAGCGTGACTTTTGAGCCGAATTCTGACTCTCTGCACCAATTTTCAGTTTCAAATTACGAAGTTTCATACCGAAAATATGCCAATTAATGTAAATGGCGAGGGTCATATTTTGCCCAAACCCCCCTGCAGTTTTCAAAATGACTGAAATGTCGGAAATTTGACTCCTGAGAGTGATTTTTTATGCGATTTCTGACTCTGCACCTATTTTCAGTTTCAAATTACGACTTTTTATAACGAAAATATGCCAATTACTGAAAACAGCGATGGGTCATATTTTGCCTTAATCCCCTGCATTTTTAAAATGTCTGAAATGTTGAAAATTTGACTCCTGAGCGTGATTTTTGAGCCGAATTCTGACTCTCTGCACCTAATTTCAGTTTCAAATTACGACTTTTTATACCGAAAATATGCCAATTACTGAAAACAGTGATGGGTCATATTTTGCCCAAACCCCCCTGCAGTTTTCAAAATGTCTGAAATGTTGGAAATATGACTCCTGAGCGTGATTTTTGAGCCGAATTCTGACTCTGCACCTATTTTCACTTTCAAATTACGACGCTTCATACCTAAAATATGCCAATTACTGAAATTGGCGATGGGTCATATTTTGCCCAAACCCCCTTGCAGTTTTCAAAATGTCTGAAATGTCGGAAATTTGACTCCTGAGCGTGATTTTTAAGCCGAATTCTGACTCTCTGCACCTATTTTCAGTTTCAAATTATGACTTTTCATACCAAAAAATATGCCAATTACTGAAAACGGCGATGGGTCATATTTTGGCCAAACCCCCCTGCAGTTTTCAAAATGTCTGAAATGCCGGAAATTTGACTCCTGAGCGTGATTTTTTATCCGAATTCTGACTCTCTGCACCTATCTTCAGTTTCAAATTACGACGTTTCATGCCGAAAATATGCCAATTACTGTAAACGACGAGGGGTCATATTTTGCCCAAACCCCCCTGCAGTTTTCAAAATGTCTGAAATGTCCGAAATTTGACTCCTGAGCGTGATTTTTTATCCGAATGCTGACTCTCTGCACCTATTTTCAGTTTCAAATTACGACTTTTTATACAGAAAATATGCCAATTACTGAAAACGGCGATGGGTCATATTTTGCCCAAACCCCCCTGCAGTTTTCAATATGTCTGAAATGTCGGAAATTTGACTCCTGAGCGTGATTTTTAAGCCGAATTCTGACTATCTGCACCTATTTTCAATTTCAAATTACGACGTTTCATACCTAAAATAAGGCAATTACTGAAAACGGCGATGGGTCATATTTTGCACAAACTTCCCTGCAGTTTTTAAAATGTCTGAAATTTCGGAAATTTGACTTCTGAGCGTGTATTTTGAGCCGAATTCTGACTCTCTGCACCTATTTTCAATTTCAAATTACGACTTTTTATACCAAAAATAAGCCAATTACTGAAAACGGCGATGGGTCATACTTTGCCCAAACCCCCCTGCAGTTTTTAAAATGTCTGAAATATCGGATATTTGACTCATGAGCATGATTTTTTATCCGAATTCTGACTCTCTGCACCTAATTTCAGTTTCAAATTACGACTTTTTAGACCGAAAATATGCCAATTACTGAAAACGGTGATGGGTCATATTTTGCCCAAACCCCCCTGCAGTTTTCAAAATGTCTTAAATGTCGGAAATTTGACTCCTGAGCACGACTTTTGAGCCGAATTCTGACTCTCTGCACCAATTTTCAGTTTCAAATTACGAAGTTTCATACCGAAAATATGCCAATTAATGTAAATGGCGAGGGTCATATTTTGCCCAAACCCCCCTGCAGTTTTCAAAATGACTGAAATGTCGGAAATTTGACTCCTGAGAGTGATTTTTTATGCGATTTCTGACTCTGCACCTATTTTCAGTTTCAAATTACGACTTTTTATACCGAAAATATGCCAATTACTGAAAACAGCGATGGGTCATATTTTGCCCAAACCCCCCTGCATTTTTAAAATGTCTGAAATGTTGAAAATTTGACTCCTGAGCGTGATTTTTGAGCCGAATTCTGACTCTCTGCACCTAATTTCAGTTTCAAATTACGACTTTTTATACCGAAAATATGCCAATTACTGAAAACGGTGATGGGTCATATTTTGCCCAAACCCCCCTGCAGTTTTCAAAATGTCTGAAATGTTAGAAATATGACTCCTGAGCGTGATTTTTGAGCCGAATTCTGACTCTCTGCACCTATTTTTAGTTTCAAATTATGACGTTTAATACCAAAAATATGCCAATTACTGTAAACGGCGATGGGTCATATTTTGCCCAATTCCCCCTGCAGTATTGAAAATGTCTGAAATGTCGGAAATTTGACTCCTGAGCGTGATTTTTTTGCCAAATTCTGACTCTTTGCACCTATTTTCAGTTTCAAATTACGACTTTTTATACCGATAATATGCCAATTACTGAAAACGGCGATGGGTCATATTTTGCCCAAATCCCCCTGCAGTTTTCAAAATGTGTGAAATGTCGGAAATTTGACTCCTGAGCGTGATTTTTGAGCCGAATTCTGACTCTGCACCTATTTTCAGTTTCAAATTACGACGCTTCATACCTAAAATATGCCAATTACTGAAATTGGCGATGGGTCATATTTTGCCCAAACCCCCTTGCAGTTTTCAAAATGTCTGAAATGTCGGAAATTTGACTCCTGAGCGTGATTTTTAAGCCGAATTCTGACTGTCTGCACCTATTTTCAGTTTCAAATTATGACTTTTCATACCTAAAATAAGGCAATTACTGAAAACGGCGATGGGTCATATTTTGCACAAACTCCCCTGCAGTTTTTAAAATGTCTGAAATTTCGGAAATTTGACTCCTGAGCGTGATTTTTGAGCCGAATTCTGACTCTCTGCACCTATTTTCAATTTCAAATTACTACTTTTTATACCAAAAATAAGCCAATTACTGAAAACGTCGATGGGTCATACTTTGCCCAAACCCCCCTGCAGTTTTTAAAATGTCTGAAATATCGGAAATTTGACTCCTGAGCGTGATTTTTTATCCGAATTCTGACTCTCTGCACCTATTTTCAGTTTCAAATTATGACTTTTCATACCAAAAAATATGCCAATTACTGAAAACGGCGATGGGTCATATTTTGGCCAAACCCCCCTGCAGTTTTCAAAATGTCTGAAATGCCGGAAATTTGACTCCTGAGCGTGATTTTTTATCCAAAATCTGACTCTCTGGACCTATTTTCAGTTTCAAATTACGACGTTTCATACCGAAAATATGCCAATTACTGTAGACGGCGATGGGTCATATTTTGCCCAAACCCCCCTGCCGTTTTCTAAATGTCTGAAATGTCCGAAATTTGACTCCTGAGCGTGATTTTTTATCCGAATTCTGACTCTCTGCACCTAATTTCAGTTTCAAATTACGACTTTTTAAACCGAAAATATGCCAATTACTGAAAACGGTGATGGGTCATATTTTGCCCAAACCCCCTGCAGTTTTTAAAATGTCTGAAATGTTGGAAATATGACTCCTGAGCGTGATTTTTGAGCCGAATTCTGACTCTCTGCACCTATTTTCAGTTTCAAATTACGACGTTTCATACCAAAAATATGAGAATTACCTAAAACTGCGATGGGTCATATTTTGCCCAAACCCCCCTGCAGTTTTGAAAATGTCTGAAATGTCGGAAATTTGACTCCTGAGCGTGATTTTTGAGCCAAATTCTGACTCTCTGCATTTATTTTCAGTTTCAAATTACGACTTTTTATACCGATAATATGCCAATTACTGAAAACGGCGATGGGTCATATTTTGCCAAAATCCCCCTGCAGTTTTCAAAATGTCTGAAAAGTCGGAAATTTGACTCCTGAGCGTGATTTTTGAGCCGAATTCTGACTCTGCACCTATTTTCAGTTTTAAATTACGACGTTTCATACCTAAAATATGCCAATTACTGAAATTGGCGATGGGTCATATTTTGCCCAAACCCCCTTGCAGTTTTCAAAATGTCTGAAATGTCAGAAATTTGACTCATGAGCGTGATTTTTGAGCCGAATTCTGACTCTCTGCACCTATTTTCAATTTCAAATTACGACTTTTTATACCAATAATATGCCAATTACTGAAAACGGCGATGGGTCATACTTTGCCCAAACCCCCCTGCAGTTTTTAAAATATCTGAAATGTCGGAAATTTGACTCCTGAGCGTGATCTTTTATCCGAATTCTGACTCTCTGCACCTATTTTCAGTTTCAAATTATGACTTTTCATACCAAATTATATGCCAATTACTGAAAACGGCGATGGGTCATATTTTGGCCAAACCCCCCTGCAGTTTTCAAAATGTCTGAAATGCCGGAAATTTGACTCCTGAGCGTGATTTTTTATCCGAATTCTGACTCTCTGCACCTATCTTCAGTTTCATATTACGACGTTTCATGCCGAAAATATGCCAATTACTGTAAACGACGAGGGGTCATATTTTGCCCAAACCCCCCTGCAGTTTTCAAAATGTCTGAAATGTCCGAAATTTGACTCCTGAGCGTGATTTTTTATCCGAATGCTGACTCTCTGCACCTATTTTCAGTTTCAAATTACGACTTTTTATACCGAAAATATGCCAATTACTGAAAACGGCGATGGGTCATATTTTGCCCAAACCCCCCTGCAGTTTTCAATATGTCTGAAATGTCGGAAATTTGACTCCTGAGCGTGATTTTTAAGCCGAATTCTGACTATCTGCACCTATTTTCAATTTCAAATTACGACGTTTCATACCTAAAATAAGGCAATTACTGAAAACGGCGATGGGTCATATTTTGCACAAACTTCCCTGCAGTTTTTAAAATGTCTGAAATTTCGGAAATTTGACTTCTGAGCGTGTATTTTGAGCCGAATTCTGACTCTCTGCACCTATTTTCAATTTCAAATTACGACTTTTTATACCAAAAATAAGCCAATTACTGAAAACGGCGATGGGTCATACTTTGCCCAAACCCCCCTGCAGTTTTTAAAATGTCTGAAATATCGGATATTTGACTCATGAGCATGATTTTTTATCCGAATTCTGACTCTCTGCACCTAATTTCAGTTTCAAATTACGACTTTTTAGACCGAAAATATGCCAATTACTGAAAACGGTGATGGGTCATATTTTGCCCAAACCCCCCTGCAGTTTTCAAAATGTCTTAAATGTCGGAAATTTGACTCCTGAGCACGACTTTTGAGCCGAATTCTGACTCTCTGCACCAATTTTCAGTTTCAAATTACGAAGTTTCATACCGAAAATATGCCAATTAATGTAAATGGCGAGGGTCATATTTTGACCAAACCCCCCTGCAGTTTTCAAAATGACTGAAATGTCGGAAATTTGACTCCTGAGAGTGATTTTTTATGCGATTTCTGACTCTGCACCTATTTTCAGTTTCAAATTACGACTTTTTATACCGAAAATATGCCAATTACTGAAAACAGCGATGGGTCATATTTTGCCCAAACCCCCCTGCATTTTTAAAATGTCTGAAATGCTGAAAATTTGACTCCTGAGCGTGATTTTTGAGCCGAATTCTGACTCTCTGCACCTAATTTCAGTTTCAAATTACGACTTTTTATACCGAAAATATGCCAATTACTGAAAACGGTGATGGGTCATATTTTGCCCAAACCCCCCTGCAGTTTTCAAAATGTCTGAAATGTTAGAAATATGACTCCTGAGCGTGATTTTTGAGCCGAATTCTGACTCTCTGCACCTATTTTTAGTTTCAAATTATGACGTTTAATACCAAAAATATGCCAATTACTGTAAACGGCGATGGGTCATATTTTGCTCAAATCCCCCTGCAGTATTGAAAATGTCTGAAATGTCGGAAATTTGACTCCTGAGCGTGATTTTTTTGCCAAATTCTGACTCTTTGCACCTATTTTCAGTTTCAAATTACGACTTTTTATACCGATAATATGCCAATTACTGAAAACGGCGATGGGTCATATTTTGCCCAAATCCCCCTGCAGTTTTCAAAATGTGTGAAATGTCGGAAATTTGACTCCTGAGCGTGATTTTGGAGCCGAATTCTGACTCTGCACCTATTTTCAGTTTCAAATTACGACGCTTCATACCTAAAATATGCCAATTACTGAAATTGGCGATGGGTCATATTTTGCCCAAACCCCCTTGCAGTTTTCAAAATGTCTGAAATGTCGGAAATTTGACTCCTGAGCGTGATTTTTAAGCCGAATTCTGACTGTCTGCACCTATTTTCAGTTTCAAATTATGACTTTTCATACCTAAAATAAGGCAATTACTGAAAACGGCGATGGGTCATATTTTGCACAAACTCCCCTGCAGTTTTTAAAATGTCTGAAATTTCGGAAATTTGACTCCTGAGCGTGATTTTTGAGCCGAATTCTGACTCTCTGCACCTATTTTCAATTTCAAATTACTACTTTTTATACCAAAAATAAGCCAATTACTGAAAACGTCGATGGGTCATACTTTGCCCAAACCCCCCTGCAGTTTTTAAAATGTCTGAAATATCGGAAATTTGACTCCTGAGCGTGATTTTTTATCCGAATTCTGACTCTCTGCACCTATTTTCAGTTTCAAATTATGACTTTTCATACCAAAAAATAAGGCAATTACTGAAAACGGCGATGGGTCATATTTTGGCCAAACCCCCCTGCAGTTTTCAAAATGTCTGAAATGCCGGAAATTTGACTCCTGAGCGTGATTTTTTATCCAAAATCTGACTCTCTGGACCTATTTTCAGTTTCAAATTACGACGTTTCATACCGAAAATATGCCAATTACTGTAGACGGCGATGGGTCATATTTTGCCCAAACCCCCCTGCCGTTTTCTAAATGTCTGAAATGTCCGAAATTTGACTCCTGAGCGTGATTTTTTATCCGAATTCTGACTCTCTGCACCTAATTTCAGTTTCAAATTACGACTTTTTAAACCGAAAATATGCCAATTACTGAAAACGGTGATGGGTCATATTTTGCCCAAACCCCCTGCAGTTTTTAAAATGTCTGAAATGTTGGAAATATGACTCCTGAGCGTGATTTTTGAGCCGAATTCTGACTCTCTGCACCTATTTTCAGTTTCAAATTACGACGTTTCATACCAAAAATATGAGAATTACCTAAAACTGCGATGGGTCATATTTTGCCCAAACCCCCCTGCAGTTTTGAAAATGTCTGAAATGTCGGAAATTTGACTCCTGAGCGTGATTTTTGAGCCAAATTCTGACTCTCTGCACCTATTTTCAGTTTCAAATTACGACTTTTTATACCGATAATATGCCAATTACTGAAAACGGCGATGGGTCATATTTTGCCAAAATCCCCCTGCAGTTTTCAAAATGTCTGAAATGTCGGAAATTTGACTCCTGAGCGTGATTTTTGAGCCGAATTCTGACTCTGCACCTATTTTCAGTTTTAAATTACGACGTTTCATATCTAAAATATGCCAATTACTGAAATTGGCGATAGGTCATATTTTGCCCAAACCCCCTTGCAGTTTTCAAAATGTCTGAAATGTCAGAAATTTGACTCATGAGCGTGATTTTTGAGCCGAATTCTGACTCTCTGCACCTATTTTCAATTTCAAATTACGACTTTTTATACCAATAATATGCCAATTACTGAAAACGGCGATGGGTCATACTTTGCCCAAACCCCCCTGCAGTTTTTAAAATATCTGAAATGTCGGAAATTTGACTCCTGAGCGTGATCTTTTATCCGAATTCTGACTCTCTGCACCTATTTTCAGTTTCAAATTATGACTTTTCATACCAAATTATATGCCAATTACTGAAAACGGCGATGGGTCATATTTTGGCCAAACACCCCTGCAGTTTTCAAAATGTCTGAAATGCCGGAAATTTGACTCCTGAGCGTGATTTTTTATCCGAATTCTGACTCTCTGCAACTATCTTCAGTTTCAAATTACGACGTTTCATACCGAAAATATGCCAATTACTATAAACGACGATGGGTCATATTTTGCCCAAACCCCCCTGCAGTTTTGAAAATGTCTGAAATGTAGGAAATTTGACTCCTGAGCGTGATTTTTGAGCCAAATTCTGACTCTCTGCACCTATTTTCAGTTTCAAATTACGACTTTTTATACCGATAATATGCCAATTACTGAAAACGGCGATGGGTTATATTTTGCCCAAATCCCCCTGCAGTTTTTAAAATGTCTGAAATGTCGGAAATTTGACTCCTGAGCGTGATTTTTGAGCCGAATTCTGACTCTGCACCTATTTTCAGTTTCAAATTACGACGTTTCATACCTAAAATATGCCAATTTTGAAATTGGCGATGGGTCATATTTTGCCCAAACCCCCCTGCAGTTTTCAAAATGTCTTAAATGTCGGAAATTTGACTCCAGAGCGTGATTTTTGAGCCGAATTCTGACTCTCTGCACCTATTTTCAGTTTCAAATTGCGAAGTTTCATACCGAAAATATGCTAATTAATGTAAACGGCGAGGGTCATATTTTGCCCAAACCCCCCTGCAGTTTTCAAAATGTCTGAAATGTCGGAAATTTGACTGCTGAGCGTGATTTTTTATCCGAATTCTGACTCTGTGCACCTATTTTCAGTTTCAAATTACGACTTTTTATACCGAAAATATGCCAATTACTGAAAACAACGATGGGTCATATTTTGCCCAAACCCCCCTGCAGTTTTCAAAATGTCTGAAATGTCGGAAAATTGACTCCTGAGCGCGATTTTTGAGCCGAATTCTGACTCTCTGCACCTATTTTCAGTTTCAAATTTCGACGTTTCATACCTAAAATATGCCAATTACTGAAAACGGCGATGGGTCATATTTTGCCCAAACCCCCCTGCAGTTTTCAAAATGTCTGAAATGTCCGAAATTTGACTCCTGAGCGTGACTTTTTATCCGAATTCTGACTCTCTGCATCTATTTTCAATTTCAAATTACGACTTTTTATAGCGAAAATATGCCTATTACTGAAAACGGCGATGGGTCATATTATGCCCAAACCCCCCTGCAGTTTTCAAAATGTCTGAAATGTCGGAAATTTGACTCCTGAGCGTGATTTTTGAGCCGAATTCTGACTCTCTGCACCAATTTTCAGTTTCAGATTACGAAGTTTCATACCGAAAATATGCCAATTAATGTAAACGGCGAGGGTCATATTTTGCCCAAACCCCCCTGCAGTTTTCAAAATGTCTGAAATGTCGGAAATTTGACTCCTGAGTGTGATTTTTTTTCGGAATTCTGACTCTCTGCACCTATTTTCAGTTTCAAATTACGAATTTTTATACCGAAAATATGCCAATTACTGAAAACAGCGATGGGTCATATTTTGGCCAAACCCCCCTGCAGTTTTCAAAATGTCTGAAATGTCGGAAATTTGACTCCTGAGCGTGATTTTTGAGCCGAATTCTGACTCTCTGAACCAATTTTCAGTTTCAGATTACGAAGTTTCATACCGAAAATATGCCATTTAATGTAAACGGCGAGGGTCATATTTTGCCCAAACCCCCCTGCAGTTTTCAAAATGTCTGAAATGTCGGAAATTTGACTCCTGAGTGTGATTTTTTTCGGAATTCTGACTCTCTGCACCTATTTTCAGTTTCAAATTACGAATTTTTATACCGAAAATATGCCAATTACTGAAAACAGCGATGGGTCATATTTTGGCCAAACCCCCCTGCAGTTTTCAAAATGTCTGAAATGTCGGAAATTTGACTCCTGAGCGTGATTTTTGAGCCGAATTCTGACTCTCTGCACCTATTTTCAGTTTCAAATTACGACGTTTCATACCTAAAATATGCCAATTACTGAAAACGGCAATGGGTCATATTATGCCAAAACCCCCCCCTGGATTTTTTAAATATCTGAAATGTTGGAAATTTGACTCCTGAGCGTGATTTTTGAGCCGAATCTGACTCTCTGCACCTATTTTCAGTTTCAAATTACGGAGTTTCATACCGAAAATATGCCAATTACTGAAAACAGCAATGGGTCATATTTTGCCCAAACCCCCCTGCAGTTTTTAAAATGTCTAAAATTTGACTCCTGAGCGTGATTTTGTATCCAAATTCTGACTCTCTGCACCTATTTTCAGTTTCAAATTACGACGTTTCATACCGAAAATATGCCAATTACTGTAAACGGCGATGGGTCATATTTTGCCCAAACCCCCCTGCAGTTTTCAAAATGTCTGAAATGTCGGAAATTTGACTCCTGAGCGTGATTTTTTATCCGAATTCTGACTCTCTGCACCTATTTTCAGTTTCAAATTACGACGTTTCATACCTAAAATATGCCAATTACTGAAAACGGCGATGGGTCATATTATTCCAAAACCCCCCCTGCATTTTTAAAATGTCTGAAATGTTGGAAATTTGACTCCTGAGCGTGATTTTTTATCCGAATTCTGACTTTCTGCCCCTAATTTCAGTTTCAAATTACGACTTTTTATACCGATAATATGCCAATTACTGAAAACGGCGATGGGTCATATTTTGCCCAAATCCCCCTGCAGTTTTCAAAATGTCTGAAATGTCAAAAATTTGACTCCTGAGCGTGATTTTTGAGCCGAATTCTGACTCTCTGCACCTATTTTCAGTTTCAAATTACGACGTTTCATACCTAAAATAAGGCAATTACTGAAAACGGCGATGGGTTATATTTTGCACAAACTCCCCTGCAGTTTTTAAAATGTCTGAAATGTCGGAAATTTGACTCCTGAGCGTGATTTTTTAGCCGAATTCTGACTCTCTGCACCTATTTTCAATTTCAAATTACGACTTTTTACACCAAAAATATGCCAATTACTGAAAACGGCGATGGGTCATACTTTGCCCAAACCCCCCTGCAGTTTTTAAAATGTCTGAAATGTCGGAAATTTGACTCCTGAGCGTGATCTTTTATCCGAATTCTGACTCTCTGCACCTATTTTCAGTTTCAAATTATGACTTTTCACACCAAAAAATATGCCAATTACTGAAAACGGCGATGGGTCATATTTTGGCCAAACCCCCCTGCAGTTTTCAAAATGTCTGAAATGCCGGAAATTTGACTCCTGAGCGTGATTTTTTATCCGAATTCTGACTCTCTGCACCTATGTTCAGTTTCAAATTACGACGTTTCCTGCCGAAAATATGCTAATTACTGTAAACGACGAGGGGTCATATTTTGCCCAAACCCCCCTGCAGTTTTCAAAATGTCTGAAATGTCCGAAATTTGACTCCTGAGCGTGATTTTTTATCCGAATGCTGACTCTCTGCACCTATTTTCAGTTTCAAATTACGACTTTTTATACCGAAAATATGCCAATTACTGAAAACGGCGATGGGTCATATTTTGCCCAAACCCCCCTGCAGTTTTCAAAATGTCTGAAATGTCGGAAATTTGACTCCTGAGCGTGATTTTTAAGCCGAATTCTGACTCTCTGCACCTATTTTCAGTTTCAAATTACGACGTTTCATACCTAAAATAAGGCAATTACTGAAAACGGCGATGGGTCATATTTTGCACAAACTTCCCTGCAGTTTTTAAAATGTCTGAAATTTCGGAAATTTGACTTCTGAGCGTGTATTTTGAGCCGAATTCTGACTCTCTGCACCTATTTTCAATTTCAAATTACGACTTTTTATACCAAAAATAAGCCAATTACTGAAAACGTCGATGGGTCATACTTTGCCCAAACCCCCCTGCAGTTTTTAAAATGTCTGAAATATCGGAAATTTGACTCATGAGCATGATTTTTTATCCGAATTCTGACTCTCTGCACCTAATTTCAGTTTCAAATTACGACTTTTTAGACCGAAAATATGCCAATTACTGAAAACGGTGATGAGTCATATTTTGCCCAAACCCCCCTGCAGTTTTCAAAATGTCTTAAATGTCGGAAATTTGACTCCTGAGCGTGACTTTTGAGCCGAATTCTGACTCTCTGCACCAATTTTCAGTTTCAAATTACGAAGTTTCATACCGAAAATATGCCAATTAATGTAAATGGCGAGGGTCATATTTTGCCCAAACCCCCCTGCAGTTTTCAAAATGACTGAAATGTCGGAAATTTGACTCCTGAGAGTGATTTTTAATGCGATTTCTGACTCTGCACCTATTTTCAGTTTCAAATTACGACTTTTTATACCGATAATATGCCAATTACTGAAAACATTGATGGGTCATATTTTGCCCAAATCCCCCTGCAGTTTTCAAAATGTTTGAAATGTCGGAAATTTGACTCCTGAGCGTGATTTTTGAGCCGAATTCTGACTCTGCACCTATTTTCAGTTTCAAATTACGACGTTTCATACCTAAAATATGCCAATTACTGAAATTGGCGTTGGGTCACATTTTGCCCAAACCCCCCTGCAGTTTTCAAAATGTCTGAAATGTCGGAAATTTGAATCCTGAGCGTGATTTTTGAGCCGAATTCTGACTCTCTGCACCTATTTTCAGTTCCAAATAACTACGTTTCATACCTAAAATAAGGCAATTACTGAAAACGGCGATGGGTCATATTTTGCCCAAACCCCCCTGCAGTTTTAAAAATGTCTGAAATGTCCGAAATTTGACTCCTGAGCGTGATTTTTTATCCGAATTCTGACTCTCTGCACCTATTTTCAGTTTCAAATTACGACTTTTTATACCGAAAATATGCCAATTACTGAAAACAGCGATGGTCATATTTTGCCAAACCCCCCTGCAATTTTCAAAATGTCTGAAATGTCGGAAATTTGACTCCTGAGCGTGATTTTTTATCTAAATCCTGACTCTCTGCACCTATTTTCAGTTTCAAATTACGACGTTTCTTACCGAAAATATGCCAATTACTGTAAACGGCGATGGGTCATATTTTGCCCAAACCCCCCTGCAGTTTTCAAAATGTCTGAAATGTCGGAAATTTGACTCCTGAGCGTGATTTTTTATCCGAATTCTGACTCTCTGCACCTATTTTCAGTTTCAAATTACGACGTTTCATACCTAAAATATGCCAATTACTGAAAACGGCGATGGGTCATATTATTCCAAAACCCCCCCTGCATTTTTAAAATGTCTGAAATGTTGGAAATTTGACTCCTGAGCGTGATTTTTGAGCCGAATTCTGACTCTTTGCACCTATTTTCAGTTTCAAATTACGAAGTTTCATACCGAAAATATGCCAATTACTGAAAACGGCGATGTGTCATATTTTGCCCAAACCCCCCTGCAGTTTTTAAAATGTCTAAAATGTCGGAAATTTGACTCCTGAGCCTGATTTTTTATCCGAATTCTGACGATTTGCATTTTCACATTTGCAAATGTGAATTCTCTGCACCTAATTTCAGTTTCAAATTACGAATTTTTATACCGAAAATATGCCAATTACTGAAAACGGTGATGGGTCAAATTTTGCCCAAACCCCCCTGCAGTTCTCAAAATGTCTGAAATGTTGGAAATATGACTCCTGAGCGTGATTTTTGAGCCGAATTCTGACTCTCTGCACCTCTTTTCAGTTTCAAATTATGACGTTTCATACCAAAAATATGCCAATTACTGTAAACGGCGATGGGTCATATTTTGCCCAAACCCCCCTGCAGTATTGAAAATGTCTGAAATGTCGGAAATTTGACTCCTGAGCGTGATTTTTGAGCCAAATTCTGACTCTCTGCACCTATTTTCAATTTCAAATTACGACTTTTTATACCAAAAATATGCCAATTACTGAGAACGGCGATGGGTCATACTTTGCCCAAACCCCCCTGCAGTTTTTAAAATGTCTGAAATGTCGGAAATTTGACTCCTGAGCGTGATCTTTTATCCGAATTCTGACTCTCTGCACCTATTTTCAGTTTCAAATTATGACTTTTCATACCAAAAAATATGCCAATTACTGAAAACGGCGATGGGTCATATTTTGGACAAACCCCCCTGCAGTTTTCAAAATGTCTGAAATGCCGGAAATTTGACTCCTGAGCGTGATTTTTGAGCCGAATTCTGACTCTCTGCACCTATCTTCAGTTTCAAATTACGACGTTTCATACCGAAAATATGCCAATTACTGTAAACGGCGATGGGTCATATTTTGCCCAAACCCCCCTGCAGTATTGAAAATGTCTGAAATGTCGGAAATTTGACTCCTGAGCGTGATTTTTGAGCCAAATTCTGACTCTCTGCACCTATTTTCAGTTTCAAATTACGACTTTTTATACCGATAATATGCCAATTACTGAAAACGGCGATGGGTCATATTTTGCCCAAATCCCCCTGCAGTTTTCAAAATGTCTGAAATGTCGGAAATTTGACTCCTGAGCGTGATTTTTGAGCCGAATTCTGACTCTGCACCTATTTTCAGTTTCAAATTACGACGTTTCATACCTAAAATATGCCAATTACTGAAATTAGCGATGGGTCATATTTTGCCCAAACCCCCTTGCAGTTTTCAAAATGTCTGAAATGTCGGAAATTTGACTCCTGAGCGTGATTTTTGAGCCGAATTCTGACTCTCTGCACCTATTTTCAGTTTCAAATTACGACGTTTCATACCTAAAATAAGGCAATTACTGAAAACGGTGATGGGTCATATTTTGCACAAACTCCCCTGCAGTTTTTAAAATGTCTGAAATGTCGGAAATTTGACTCCTGAGCGTGATTTTTGAGCCGAATTCTGACTCTCTGCACCTATTTTCAATTTCAAATTACGACTTTTTATACCAAAAATATGCCAATTACTGAGAACGGCGATGGGTCATACTTTACCCAAACCCCCCTGCAGTTTTTAAAATGTCTGAAATGTCGGAAATTTGACTCCTAAGCGTGATCTTTTATCCGAATTCTGACTCTCTGCACCTATTTTCAGTTTCAAATTATGACTTTTCATACCAAAAAATATGCCAATTACTGAAAACGGCGATGGGTCATATTTTGGCCAAACCCCCCTGCAGTTTTCAAAATGTCTGAAATGCCGGAAATTTGACTCCTGAGCGTGATTTTTTATCCGAATTCTGACTCTCTGCACCTATCTTCAGTTTCAAATTACGACGTTTCATACCGAAAATATGCCAATTACTGTAAACGACGATGGGTCATATTTTGCCCAAACCCCCCTGCAGTTTTCAAAATGTCTGAAATGTCCGAAATTTGACTCCTGAGCGTGATTTTTTATCGAATTCTGACTCTCTGCACCTATTTTCAGTTTCAAATTACGAATTTTTATACCGAAAATATGCCAATTACTGAAAACGGTGATGGGTCATATTTTGCCCAAACCCCCCTGCAGTTTTTAAAATGTCTGAAATGTTGGAAATATGACTCCTGAGCGTGATTTTTGAGCCGAATACTGACTCTCTGCACCTATTTTCAGTTTCAAATTATGACGTTTCATACCAAAAATATGCCAATTACTGTAAACGGCGATGGGTCATATTTTGCCCAAACCCCCCTGTAGTATTGAAAATGTCTGAAATGTCGGAAATTTGATTCCTGAGCGTGATTTTTTTTGCCAAATTATGACTCTCTGCACCTATTTTCAGTTTCAAATTACGACTTTTTATACCGATAATATGCCAATTACTGAAAACAGCGATGGGTCATATTTTGCCCAAATCCCCCTGCAGTTTTCAAAATGTCTGAAATGTCGGAAATTTGACTCCTGAGCGTGATTTTTGTGCCGAATTCTGACTCTGCACCTATTTTCAGTTTCAAATTACGAAGTTTCATAACTAAAATATGCCAATTACTGAAATTGGCGTTGGGTCATATTTTGCCCAAACCCCCTTGCAGTTTTCAAAATGTCTGAAATGTCGGAAATTTGACTCCTGAGCGTGATTTTTGAGCCGAATTCTAACTCTCTGCACCTATTTTCAGTTTCAAATTACGACGTTTCATACATAAAATAAGGCAATTACTGAAAACGGCGATGGGTCATATTTCGCACAAACTCCCCTGCAGTTTTTAAAAGTCTGAAATGTCGGAAATTTGACTCCTGAGCGTGATTTTTGAGCCGAATTCTGACTCTCTGCACCTATCTTCAGTTTCAAATTACGACGTTTCATACCGAAAATATGCCAATTACTGTAAACGACGATGGGTCATATTTTGCCCAAACCCCCCTGCAGTTTTCAAAATGTCTGAAATGTCCGAAATTTGACTCCTGAGCGTGATTTTTTATCCGAATTCTGACTCTCTGCACCTATTTTCAGTTTCAAATTACGACTTTTTATACCGAAAATATGCCAATTACTGAAAACGGCGATGGGTCATATTTTGCCCAAACCCCCCTGCAGTTTTCAAAATGTCTTAAATGTCGGAAATTTGACTCCTGAGCGTGATTTTTGAGCCGAATTCTGACTCTCTGCACCAATTTTCAGTTTCAAATTACGAAGTTTCATACCGAAATTATGCTAATTAATGTAAACGGCGAGGGTCATATTTTGCCCAAACCCCCCTGCAGTTTTCAAAATGTCTGAAATGTCGGAAATTTGACTCCTGAGCGTGATTTTTTATCGAATTTTGACTCTCTGCACCTATTTTCAGTTTCAAATTACGAATTTTTATACCGAAAATATGCCAATTACTGAAAACGGTGATGGGTCATATTTTGCCCAAACCCCCCTGCAGTTTTTATAATGTCTGAAATGTTGGAAATATGACTCCTGAGCGTGATTTTTGAGCCGAATTCTGACTCTCTGCACCTATTTTCAGTTTCAAATTATGACGTTTCATACCAAAAATATGCCAATTACTGTAAACGGCGATGGGTCATATTTTGCCCAAACCCCCTGCAGTATTGAAAATGTCTGAAATGTCGGAAATTTGATTCCTGAGCGTAATTTTTTTGCCAAATTATGACTCTCTGCACCTATTTTCAGTTTCAAATTACGACTTTTTATACCGATAATATGCAAATAACTGAAAACAGCGATGGGTCATATTTTGCCCAAATCCCCCTGCAGTTTTCAAAATGTCTGAAATGTCGGAAATTTGACTCCTGAGCGTGATTTTTGTGCCGAATTCTGACTCTGCACCTATTTTCAGTTTCAAATTACGAAGTTTCATAACTAAAATATGCCAATTACTGAAATTGGCGTTGGGTCATATTTTGCCCAAACCCCCTTGCAGTTTTCAAAATGTCTGAAATGTCGGAAATTTGACTCCTGAGCGTGATTTTTGAGCCGAATTCTAACTCTCTGCACCTATTTTCAGTTTCAAATTACGACGTTTCATACCTAAAATAAGGCAATTACTGAAAACGGCGATGGGTCATATTTCGCACAAACTCCCCTGCAGTTTTTAAAAGTCTGAAATGTCGGAAATTTGACTCCTGAGCGTGATTTTTGAGCCGAATTCTGACTCTCTGCACCTATTTTCAGTTTCAAATTACGACTTTTTATACCAAAAATATGCCAATTACTGAAAACGGCGATGGGTCATACTTTGCCCAAACCCCCCTGCAGTTTTTAAAATGTCTGAAATGTCGGAAATTTGACTCCTGAGCATGATCTTTTATCCGAATTCTGACTCTCTGCACCTATTTTCAGTTTCAAATTATGACTTTTAATACCAAAAAATATGCAAATTACTGAAAACGGCGATGGGTCATATTTTGGCCAAACCCCCCTGCAGTTTTCAAAATGTCTGAAATGCCGGAAATTTGACTCATGAGCGTGATTTTTTATCCGAATTCTGACTCTCTGCACCTATCTTCAGTTTCAAATTACGACGTTTCATACCGAAAATATGCCAATTACTGTATACGACGATGGGTCATATTTTGCCCAAACGCCCCTGCAGTTTTGAAAATGTCTGAAATGTCGGAAATTTGACTCCTGAGCGTGATTTTTGAGCTAAATTCTGACTCTCTGCACCTATTTTCAGTTTCAAATTACGACTTTTTATACCGAAAATATGCCAATTACTGAAAACAGCGATGGTCATATTTTGCCAAACCCCCCTGCAATTTTCAAAATGTCTGAAATGTCGGAAATTTGACTCCTGAGCGTGATTTTTGATCTAAATCCTGACTCTCTGCACCTATTTTCAGTTTCAAATTACGACGCTTCTTACCGAAAATATGTCAATTACTGTAAACGGCGATGGGTCATATTTTGCCCAAACCCCCCTGCAGTTTTCAAAATGTCTGAAATGTCGGAAATTTGACTCCTGAGCGTGATTTTTTATCCGAATTCTGACTCTCTGCACCTATTTTCAGTTTCAAATTACGACGTTTCATACCTAAAATATGCCAATTACTGAAAACGGCGATGGGTCATATTATGCCAAAACCACCCCTGCATTTTTAAAATGTCTGAAATGTTGGAAATTTGACTCCTGAGCGTGATTTTTGAGCCGAATTCTGACTCTTTGCACCTATTTTCAGTTTCAAATTACGAAGTTTCATACCGAAAATATGCCAATTACTGAAAACGGCGATGTGTCATATTTTGCCCAAACCCCTCTGCAGTTTTTAAAATGTCTAAAATGTCGGAAATTTGACTCCTGAGCCTGATTTTTTATCCGAATTCTGACGATTTGCATTTTCACATTTGCAAATGTGAATTCTCTGCACCTAATTTCAGTTTCAAATTACGAATTTTTATACCGAAAATATGCCAATTACTGAAAACGGTGATGGGTCAAATTTTGCCCAAACCCCCCTGCAGTTCTCAAAATGTCTGAAATGTTGGAAATATGACTCCTGAGCGTGATTTTTGAGCCGAATTCTGACTCTCTGCACCTCTTTTCAGTTTCAAATTATGACGTTTCATACCAAAAATATGCCAATTACTGTAAACGGCGATGGGTCATATTTTGCCCAAACCCCCCTGCAGTATTGAAAATGTCTGAAATGTCGGAAATTTGACTCCTGAGCGTGATTTTTGAGCCAAATTCTGACTCTCTGCACCTATTTTCAGTTTCAAATTACGACTTTTTATACCGATAATATGCCAATTACTGAAAACGGCGATGGGTCATATTTTGCCCAAATCCCCCTGCAGTTTTCAAAATGTCTGAAATGTCGGAAATTTGACTCCTGAGTGTGATTTTTGAGCCGAATTCTGACTCTGCACCTATTTTCAGTTTCAAATTACGACGTTTCATACCTTAAATATGCCAATTACTGAAATTGGCGATGGGTCATATTTTGCCTAAACCCCCTTGCAGTTTTCAAAATGTCTGAAATGTCGGAAATTTGACTCCTGAGCGTGATTTTTGAGCCGAATTCTGACTCTCTGCACCTATTTTCAGTTTCAAATTACGACGTTTCATACCTAAAATAAGGCAATTACTGAAAACGGTGATGGGTCATATTTTGCACAAACTCCCCTGCAGATTTTAAAATGTCTGAAATGTCGGAAATTTGACTCCTGAGCGTGATTTTTGAGCCGAATTCTGACTCTCTGCACCTATTTTCAATTTCAAATTACGACTTTTTATACCAAAAATATGCCAATTACTGAGAACGGCGATGGGTCATACTTTACCCAAACCCCCCTGCAGTTTTTAAAACGTCTGAAATGTCGGAAATTTGACTCCTGAGCGTGATCTTTTATCCGAATTCTGACTCTCTGCACCTATTTTCAGTTTCAAATTACGACTTTTTATACCGAAAATATGCCAATTACTGAAAACGGCGATTTGTCATATTTTGCCCAAACCCCCCTGCAGTTTTCAAAATGTCTTAAATGTCGGAAATTTGACTCCTGAGCGTGATTTTTGAGCCGAATTCTGACTCTCTGCACCAATTTTCAGTTTCAAATTACGAAGTTTCATACCGAAAATATGCTAATTAATGTAAACGGCGAGGGTCATATTTTGCCCAAACCCCCCTGCAGTTTTCAAAATGTCTGAAATGTCGGAAATTTGACTCCTGAGCGTGATTTTTTATCGAATTCTGACTCTCTGCACCTAATTTCAGTTTCAAATTACGAATTTTTATACCGAAAATATGCCAATTACTGAAAACGGTGATGGGTCATATTTTGCCCAAACCCCCCTGCAGTTTTTAAAATGTCTGAAATGTTGGAAATATGACTCCTGAGCGTGATTTTTGAGCCGAATTCTGACTCTCTGCACCTATTTTCAGTTTCAAATTATGACGTTTCATACCAAAAATATGCCAATTACTGTAAACGGCGATGGGTCATATTTTGCCCAAACCCCCCTGCAGTATTGAAAATGTCTGAAATGTCGGAAATTTGATTCCTGAGCGTGATTTTTTTGCCAAATTATGACTCTCTGCACCTATTTTCAGTTTCAAATTACGACTTTTTATACCGATAATATGCCAATTACTGAAAACAGCGATGGGTCATATTTTGCCCAAATCCCCCTGCAGTTTTCAAAATGTCTGAAATGTCGGAAATTTGACTCCTGAGCGTGATTTTTGTGCCGAATTCTGACTCTGCACCTATTTTCAGTTTCAAATTACGACGTTTCATAACTAAAATATGCCAATTACTGAAATTGGCGTTGGGTCATATTTTGCCCAAACCCCCTTGCAGTTTTCAAAATGTCTGAAATGTCGGAAATTTGACTCCTGAGCGTGATTTTTGAGCCGAATTCTAACTCTCTGCACCTATTTTCAGTTTCAAATTACGACGTTTCATACCTAAAATAAGGCAATTACTGAAAACGGCGATGGGTCATATTTTGCACAAACTCCCCTGCAGTTTTTAAAAGTCTGAAATGTCGGAAATTTGACTCCTGAGCGTGATTTTTGAGCCGAATTCTGACTCTCTGCACCTATTTTCAGTTTCAAATTACGACTTTTTATACCAAAAATATGCCAATTACTGAAAACGGCGATGGGTCATACTTTGCCCAAACCCCCCTGCAGTTTTTAAAATGTATGAAATGTCGGAAATTTGACTCCTGAGCGTGATCTTTTATCCGAATTCTGACTCTCTGCACCTATTTTCAGTTTCAAATTATGACTTTTAATACCAAAAAATATGCCAATTACTGAAAACGGCGATGGGTCATATTTTGGCCAAACCCCCCTGCAGTTTTCAAAATGTCTGAAATGCCGGAAATTTGACTCATGAGCGTGATTTTTTATCCGAATTCTGACTCTCTGCACCTATCTTCAGTTTCAAATTACGACGTTTCATACCGAAAATATGCCAATTACTGTATACGACGATGGGTCATATTTTGCCCAAACGCCCCTGCAGTTTTGAAAATGTCTGAAATGTCGGAAATTTGACTCCTGAGCGTGATTTTTGAGCTAAATTCTGACTCTCTGCACCTATTTTCAGTTTCAAATTACGACTTTTTTTACCGATAATATGCCAATTACTGAAAACAGCGATGGGTCATATTTTGCCCAAATCCCCCTGCAGTTTTCAAAATGTCTGAAATGTCGGAAATTTGACTCCTGAGCGTGATTTTTGAGCCGAATTCTGACTCTGCACCTAGTTTCAGTTTCAAATTACGACGTTTCATACCTAAAATATGCCAATTACAGAAATATGCGATGGGTCATATTTTGCCCAAACCCCCTTGCAGTTTTCAAAATGTCTGAAATGTCGGAAATTTGACTCATGAGCGTGATTTTTGAGCCGAATTCTGACTCTCTGCACCTATTTTCAGTTTCAAATTACGACGTTTCATACCTAAAATAAGGCAATTACTGAAAACGGCGAAGGGTCATATTTTGCACAAACTCCCCTGCAGTTTTTAAAATGTCTGAAATGTCGGAAATTTGACTCCTGAGCGTGATTTTTGAGCCGAATTCTGACTCTCTGCACCTATTTTCAATTTCAAATTACGACTTTTTATACCAAAAATATGCCAATTACTGAGAACGGCGATGGGTCATACACTGCCCAAACCCCCCTGCAGTTTTTAAAATGTCTGAAATGTCGGAAATTTGACTCCTGAGCGTGATCTTTTATCCGAATTCTGACTCTCTGCACCTATTTTCAGTTTCAAATTATGACTTTTCATACCAAAAAATATGCCAATTACTGAAAACGGCGATGGGTCATATTTTGGCCAAACCCCCCTGCAGTTTTCAAAATGTCTGAAATGCCGGAAATTTGACTCCTGAGCGTGATTTTTTATCCGAATTCTGACTCTCTGCACCTATCTTCAGTTTCAAATTACGACGTTTCATACCGAAAATATGCCAATTACTGTAAACGACGATGGGTCATATTTTGCCCAAACCCCCCTGCAGTTTTCAAAATGTCTGAAATGTCCGAAATTTGACTCCTGAGCGTGATTTTTTATCCGAATTCTGACTCTCTGCATCTATTTTCAGTTTCAAATTACGACTTTTTATACCGAAAATATGCCAATTACTGAAAACGGCGATGGGTCATATTTTGCCCAAACCCCCCTACAGTTTTCAAAATGTCTTAAATGTCGGAAATTTGACTCCTGAGCGTGATTTTTGAGCCGAATTCTGACTCTCTGCACCAATTTTCAGTTTCAAATTACGAAGTTTCATACCGAAAATATGCTAATTAATGTAAACGGCGAGGGTCATATTTTGCCCAAACCCCCCTGCAGTTTTCAAAATGTCTGAAATGTCGGAAATTTGACTCCTGAGCGTGATTTTTTGTCGAATTCTGACTCTCTGCACCTATTTTCAGTTTAAAATTACGAATTTTTATACCGAAAATATGCCAATTACTGAAAACAGCGATGGGTCATATTTTACCCAAACCCCCCTGCAGTTTTCAAAATGTCTGAAATGTCGGAAATTTGACTCCTGAGTGCGATTTTTGAGCCGAATTCTGACTCTCTGCACCTATTTTCAGTTTCAAATTACGAAGTTTAATACCTAAAATATGCCAATTACTGAAAACGGCGATGGGTCATATTATGCCAAAACCCCCCCTGCATTTTTAAAATGTCTGAAATGTTGGAAATTTGATTCCTGAGCGTGATTTTTGAGCCGAATTCTGACTCTCTGCACCTAATTTCAGTTTCAAATTACGACTTTTTATACCGAAAATATGCCAATTACTGAAAACGGTGATGGGTCATATTTTGCCCAAACCCCCCTGCAGGTTTCAAAATGTCTGAAATGTTGGAAATATTACTCCTGAGCGTGATTTTCGAGCCGAATTCTGACTCTCTGCACCTATTTTCAGTTTCAAATTAAGACGTTTCATACCAAAAATATGCCAATTACTGTAAACGGCGATGGGTCATATTTTGCACAAACCCCCCTGCAGTATTGAAAATGTCTGAAATGTCGGAAATTTGACTCCTGAGCGTGATTTTTTTGCCAAATTCTGACTCTCTGCACCTATTTTCAGTTTCAAATTACGACTTTTTATACCGATAATATGCCAATTACTGAAAACATTGATGGGTCATATTTTGCCCAAATCCCCCTGCAGTTTTCAAAATGTCTGAAATGTCGGAAATTTGACTCCTGAGCGTGATTTTTGAGCCAAATTCTGACTCTGCTCCTATTTTCAGTTTCAAATTACTACGCTTCATACCTAAAATAAGGCAATTACTGAAAACGGCGATGGGTCATATTTTGCACAAACTCCCCTGCAGTTTTTAAAATGTCTGAAATTTCGGAAATTTGACTCCTGACCGTGATTTTTCAGCCGAATTCTGACTCTCTGCACCTATTTTCAATTTCAAATTACGACTTTTTATACCAAAAATAAGCCAATTACTGAAAACGGCGATGGGTCATACTTTGCCCAAACCCCCCTGCAGTTTTTAAAATGTCTGAAATGTCGGAAATTTGACTCCTGAGCGTGATTTTTTATCTGAATTCTGACGCTCTGCACCTATTTTCAGTTTCAAATTACGACTTTTTATACCGAAAATATGCCAATTACTGAAAACGGCGATGGGTCATATTTTGCCCAAACCCTCCTGCAGTTTTCAAAATGTCGGAAATGTCGGAAATTTGACTCCTGAGCGTGATTTTTTATCCGAATTCTGACTCTCTGCACCTATCTTCAGTTTCAAATTACGACGTTTCATACCGAAAATATGCCAATTACTGTAAACGGCGATGGGTCATATTTTGCCCAAACCCCCCTGCAGTTTTCAAAATGTCTGAAATGTCGGAAATTTGACTCCTGAGCGTGATTTTTTATCCAAATTCTGACTCTCTGCACCTATTTTCAGTTTCAAATTACGACGTTTCATTCCTAAAATATGCCAATTACTGAAAACGGCGATGGGTCATATTATGCCAAAACCCCCCCTGCATTTTTAAAATGTCTGAAATGTTGGAAATTTGACTCCTGAGCGTGATTTTTGAGCCGAATTCTGACTCTCTGCACCTATTTTCAGTTTCAAATTACGAAGTTTCATACCGAAAATATGCCAATTACTGAAAACGGCGATGTGTCATATTTTGCCCAAACCCCCCTGCAGTTTTTAAAATGTCTAAAATGTCGGAAATTTTACTCCTGAGCCTGATTTTTTATCCGAATTCTGACGATTTGCATTTTCACATTTGCAAATGTGAATTCTCTGCACCTAATTTCAGTTTCAAATTACGACTTTTTATACCGAAAATATGCCAATTACTGAAAACGGTGATGGGTCAAATTTTGCCCAAACCCCCCTGCAGTTCTCAAAATGTCTGAAATGTTGGAAATATGACTCCTGAGCGTGATTTTTGAGCCGAATTCTGACTCTCTGCACCTCTTTTCAGTTTCAAATTATGACGTTTCATACCAAAAATATGCCAATTACTGTAAACGGCGATGGGTCATATTTTGCCCAAACCCCCCTGCAGTATTGAAAATGTCTGAAATGTCGGAAATTTGACTCCTGAGCGTGATTTTTGAGCCAAATTCTGACTCTCTGCACCTATTTTCAATTTCAAATTACGACTTTTTATACCAAAAATATGCCAATTACTGAGAACGGCGATGGGTCATACTTTGCCCAAACCCCCCTGCAGTTTTTAAAATGTCTGAAATGTCGGAAATTTGACTCCTGAGCGTGATCTTTTATCCGAATTCTGACTCTCTGCACCTATTTTCAGTTTCAAATTATGACTTTTCATACCAAAAAATATGCCAATTACTGAAAACGGCGATGGGTCATATTTTGGCCAAACCCCCCTGCAGTTTTCAAAATGTCTGAAATGCCGGAAATTTGACTCCTGAGCGTGATTTTTGAGCCGAATTCTGACTCTCTGCACCTATCTTCAGTTTCAAATTACGACGTTTCATACCGAAAATATGCCAATTACTGTAAACGGCGATGGGTCATATTTTGCCCAAACCCCCCTGCAGTTTTCAAAATGTCTGAAATGTCGGAAATTTGAATCCTGAGCGTGATTTTTGAGCCGAATTCTGACTCTCTGCACCTATTTTCAGTTTCAAATTACTACGCTTCATACCTAAAATAAGGCAATTACTGAAAACGGCGATGGGTCATATTTTGCACAAACTCCCCTGCAGTTTTTAAAATGTCTGAAATTTCGGAAATTTGACTCCTGACGTGATTTTTCAGCCGAATTCTGACTCTCTGCACCTATTTTCAATTTCAAATTACGACTTTTTATACCAAAAATAAGCCAATTACTGAAAACGGCGATGGGTCATACTTTGCCCAAACCCCCCTGCAGTTTTTAAAATGTCTGAAATGTCGGAAATTTGACTCCTGAGCGTGATTTTTTATCCGAATTCTGACTCTCTGCACCTATCTTCAGTTTCAAATTACGACGTTTCATACCGAAAATATGCCAATTACTGTAAACGGCGATGGGTCATATTTTGCCCAAACCCCCCTGCAGTTTTCAAAATGTCTGAAATGTCCGAAATTTGACTCCTGAGCGTGATTTTTTATCCGAATTCTGACGCTCTGCACCTATCTTCAGTTTCAAATTACGACTTTTTATACCGAAAATATGCCAATTACTGAAAACGGCGATGGGTCATATTTTGCCCAAACCCTCCTGCAGTTTTCAAAATGTCGGAAATGTCGGAAATTTGACTCCTGAGCGTGATTTTTTATCCGAATTCTGACTCTCTGCACCTATCTTTAGTTTCAAATTACGACGTTTCATACCGAAAATATGTCAATTACTGTAAACGGCGATGGGTCATATTTTGTCCAAACCCCCCTGCAGTTTTCAAAATGTCTGAAATGTCGGAAATTTGACTCCTGAGCGTGATTTTTTATCCGAATTCTGACTCTCTGCACCTATTTTCAGTTTCAAATTACGACGTTTCATACCTAAAATATGCCAATTACTGAAAACGGCGATGGGTCATATTATGCCAAACCCCCCCTGCATTTTTAAAATGTCTGAAATGTTGGAAATTTGACTCCTGAGCGTGATTTTTGAGCCGAATTCTGACTCTCTGCACCTATTTTCAGTTTCAAATTACGAAGTTTCATACCGAAAATATGCCAATTACTGAAAACGGCGATGTGTCATATTTTGCCCAAACCCCCCTGCAGTTCTTAAAATGTCTAAAATGTCGGAAATTTGACTCCTGAGCCTGATTTTTTATCCGAATTCTGACGATTTGCATTTTCACATTTGCAAATGTGAATTCTCTGCACCTAATTTCAGTTTCAAATTACGACTTTTTATACCGAAAATATGCCAATTACTGAAAACGGTGATGGGTCAAATTTTGCCCAAACCCCCCTGCAGTTCTCAAAATGTCTGAAATGTTGGAAATATGACTCCTGAGCGTGATTTTTGAGCCGAATTCTGACTCTCTGCACCTCTTTTCAGTTTCAAATTATGACGTTTCATACCAAAAATATGCCAATTACTGTAAACGGCGATGGGTCATATTTTGCCCAAACCCCCCTGCAGTATTGAAAATGTCTGAAATGTCGGAAATTTGACTCCTGAGCGTGATTTTTGAGCCAAATTCTGACTCTCTGCACCTATTTTCAATTTCAAATTACGACTTTTTATACCAAAAATATGCCAATTACTGAGAACGGCGATGGGTCATACTTTGCCCAAACCCCCCTGCAGTTTTTAAAATGTCTGAAATGTCGGAAATTTGACTCCTGAGCGTGATCTTTTATCCGAATTCTGACTCTCTGCACCTATTTTCAGTTTCAAATTATGACTTTTCATACCAAAAAATACGCCAATTACTGAAAACAGCGATGGGTCATATTTTGGCCAAACCCCCCTGCAGTTTTCAAAATGTCTGAAATGCCGGAAATTTGACTCCTGAGCGTGATTTTTGAGCCGAATTCTGACTCTCTGCACCTATCTTCAGTTTCAAATTACGACGTTTCATACCGAAAATATGCCAATTACTGTAAACGACGATGGGTCATATTTTGCCCAAACCCCCCTGCAGTTTTCAAAATGTCTGAAATGTCCGAAATTTGACTCCTGAGCGTGATTTTTTATCCGAATTCTGACTCTCTGCATCTATTTTCAGTTTCAAATTACGACTTTTTATACCGAAAATATGCCAATTACTGAAAACGGCGATGGGTCATATTTTGCCCAAACCCCCCTGCAGTTTTCAAAATGTCTTAAATGTCGGAAATTTGACTCCTTAGTGTGATTTTTGAGCCGAATTCTGACTCTCTGCACCAATTTTCAGTTTCAAATTACGAAGTTTCATACCGAAAATAAGGCAATTACTGAAAACGGCGATGGGTCATATTTTGCACAAACTCCCCTGCAGTTTTTAAAATGTCTGAAATTTCGGAAATTTGACTCCTGACCGTGATTTTTCAGCCGAATTCTGACTCTCTGCACCTATTTTCAATTTCAAATTACGACTTTTTATACCAAAAATAAGCCAATTACTGAAAACGGCGATGGGTCATACTTTGCCCAAACCCCCCTGCTGTTTTTAAAATGTCTGAAATGTCGGAAATTTGACTCCTGAGCGTGATTTTTTATCCGAATTCTGACTCTCTGCACCTATCTTCAGTTTCAAATTACGACGTTTCATACCGAAAATATGCCAATTACTGTAAACGGCGATGGGTCATATTTTACCCAAACCCCCCTGCAGTTTTCAAAATGTCTGAAATGTCCGAAATTTGACTCCTGAGCGTGATTTTTTATCCGAATTCTGACGCTCTGCACCTATTTTCAGTTTCAAATTACGACTTTTTATACCGAAAATATGCCAATTACTGAAAACGGCGATGGGTCATATTTTGCCCAAACCCCCCTGCAGTTTTCAAAATGTCTGAAATGTCGGAAATTTGACTCCTGAGCGTGATTTTTTATCCGAATTCTGACTCTCTGCACCTATCTTCAGTTTCAAATTACGACGTTTCATACCGAAAATATGCCAATTACTGTAAACGGCGATGGGTCATATTTTGCCCAAACCCCCCTGCAGTTTTAAAAATGTCTGAAATGTCCGAAATTTGATTCCTGAACGTGATTTTTTATCCGAATTCTGACTCTCTGCACCTATTTTCAGTTTCAAATTACGACTTTTTATACCGAAAATATGCCAATTACTGAAAACAGCGATGGTCATATTTTGCCCAAACCCCCCTGCAGTTTTCAAAATGTCTGAAATGTCGGAAATTTGACTCCTGAGCGTGATTTTTTATCTAAATCCTGACTCTCTGCACCTATTTTCAGTTTCAAATTACGACGTTTCTTACCGAAAATATGCCAATTACTGTAAACGGCGATGGGTCATATTTTGCCCAAACCCCCCTGCAGTTTTCAAAATGTCTGAAATGTCGGAAATTGGACTCCTGAGCGTGATTTTTTATCCGAATTCTGACTCTCTGCACCTATTTTCAGTTTCAAATTACGACGTTTCATACCTAAAATATGCCAATTACTGAAAACGGCGATGGGTCATATTATGCCAAAACCCCCCCTGCATTTTTAAAATGTCTGAAATGTTGGAAATTTGACTCCTGAGCGTGATTTTTGAGCCGAATTCTGACTCTCTGCACCTATTTTCAGTTTCAAATTACGAAGTTTCATACCGAAAATATGCCAATTACTGAAAACAGCGATGTGTCATATTTTGCCCAAACCCCCCTGCAGTTTTTAAAATGTCTAAAATGTCGGAAATTTGACTCCTGAGCCTGATTTTTTATCCGAATTCTGACGATTTGCATTTTCACATTTGCAAATGTGAATTCTCTGCACCTAATTTCAGTTTCAAATTACGACTTTTTATACCGAAAATATGCCAATTACTGAAAACGATAATGAGTCAAATTTTGCCCAAACCCCCCTGCAGTTCTCAAAATGTCTGAAATGTTGGAAATATGACTCCTGAGCGTGATTTTTGAGCCGAATTCTGACTCTCTGCACCTCTTTTCAGTTTCAAATTATGACGTTTCATACCAAAAATATGCCAATTACTGTAAACGTTGTTGGGTCATATTTTGCCCAAACCCCCCTGCAGTATTGAAAATGCCTGAAATGTCGGAAATTTGACTCCTGAGCGTGATTTTTGAGCCAAATTCTGACTCTCTGCACCTATTTTCAGTTTCAAATTACGACTTTTTATACCGATAATATGCCAATTACTGAAAATGGCGATGGGTCATATTTTGCCCAAACCCCCCCTGCAGTTTTCAAAATGTTTGAAATGTCGGAAATTTACACTCTTGAGCGTGATTTTTTATCCGAATTCTGACTCTCTGCACCTATTTTCAGTTTCAAATTACGACGTTTCATACCGAAAATATGCCAATTACTGTAAACGACGATGGGTCATATTTTGCCCAAACCCCCCTGCAGTTTTCAAAATGTCTGAAATGTGCGAAATTTGACTCCTGAGCGTGATTTTTTATCCGAATTCGGACTCTCTGCACCTATTTTCAGTTTCAAATTACGACTTTTTATACCGAAAATATGCCAATTACTGAAAACGGCGATGGGTCATATTTTGCCCAAACCCCCCTGCAGTTTTCAAAATGTCTTAAATGTCGGAAATTTGACTCCTGAGCGTGATTTTTGAGCCGAATTCTGACTCTCTGCACCAATTTTCAGTTTCAAATTACGAAGTTTCATACCGAAAATATGCTTTAATGTAAACGGCGAGGGTCATATTTTGCCCAAACACCCCTGCAGTTTTCAAAATGTCTGAAATGTCGGAAATTTGACTCCTGAGCGTGATTTTTTATCGAATTCTGGTTCTCTGCACCTATTTTCAGTTTCAAATTACGAATTTTTATACCGAAAATATGCCAATTACTGAAAACAGCGATGGGTCATATTTTACCCAAACCCCCCTGCAGTTTTCAAAATGTCTGAAATGTCGGAAATTTGACTCCTGAGCGCGATTTTTGAGCCGAATTCTGACTCTCTGCACCTATTTTCAGTTTCAAATTACGACGTTTCATACCTAAAATATGCCAATTACTGAAAACGGCGATGGGTCATATTATGCCAAAACCCCCCTGCATTTTTAAAATGTCTGAAATGTTGGAAATTTGACTCCTGAGCGTGATTTTTGAGCCGAATTCTGACTCTCAGCACCTATTTTCAGTTTTAAATTACGAAGTTTCATACCGAAAATATGCCAATTACTGAAAACAGCGATGGGTCATATTTTGCCCAAACCCCCCTGCAGTTTTTAAAATGTCTAAAATGTCGGAAATTTGACTCCTCAGCATGATTTTTTATCCGATTTCTGACTCTCTGCACCTAATTTCAGTTTCAAATTACGACTTTTTATACCGAAAATTTGCCAATTACTGAAAACGGTGATGGGTCATATTTTGCCCAAACCCCCCTGCAGTTTTCAAAATGTCTGAAATGTTGGAAATATTACTCCTGAGCGTGATTTTCGAGCCGAATTCTGACTCTCTGCACCTATTTTCAGATTCAAATTAAGACGTTTCATACCAAAAATATGCCAATTACTGTAAACGGCGATGGGTCATATTTTGCCCAAACCCCCCTGCAGTATTGAAAATGTCTGAAATGTCGGAAATTTGACTCCTGAGCGTGATTTTTTTGCCAAATTCTGACTCTCTGCACCTATTTTCAGTTTCAAATTACGACTTTTTATACCGATAATATGCCAATTACTGAAAACATTGATGGGTCATATTTTGCCCAAATCCCCCTGCAGTTTTCAAAATGTCTGAAATGTCGGAAATTTGACTCCTGAGCGTGATTTTTGAGCCGAATTCTGACTCTGCACCTATTTTCAGTTTCAAATTACGATGTTTCATAACGAAAATATGCCAATTACTGAAATTGGAGTTGGGTCATATTTTGTCCAAACCCCCCTGCAGTTTTCAAAATGTCTGAAATGTCGGAAATTTGAATCCTGAGCGTGATTTTTGAGCCGAATTCTGACTCTCTGCACCTATTTTCAGTTTCAAATTACTACGTTTCATACCTAAAATAAGGCAATTACTGAAAACGGCGATGGGTCATATTTTGCACAAACTCCCCTGCAGTTTTTATAATGTCTGAAATTTCGGAAATTTGACTCCTGACCGTGATTTTTCAGCCGAATTCTGACTCTCTGCACCTATTTTCAATTTCAAATTACGACTTTTTATACCAAAAATAAGCCAATTACTGAAAACGGCGATGGGTCATACTTTGCCCAAACCCCCTTGCAGTTTTTAAAATGTCTGAAATTTCGGAAATTTGACTCCTGACCGTGATTTTTTATCCGAATTGATATTCTGCACCTATTTTCAGTTTCAAATTATGACTTTTCATACCAAAAAATATGCCAATTACTGAAAACAGCGATGGGTCATATTTTGGACAAACCCCCCTGCAGTTTTCAAAATGTCTGAAATGCCGGAAATTTGACTCCTGAGCGTGATTTTTTATCCGAATTCTGACTCTCTGCACCTATCTTCAGTTTCAAATTACGACGTTTCATACCGAAAATATGCCAATTACTGTAAACGGCGATGGGTCATATTTTGCCCAAACCCCCCTGCAGTTTTCAAAATTTCTGAAATGTCCGAAATTTGACTCCTGAGCGACATTTTTTATCCGAATTTTGACGCTCTGCACCTATTTTCAGTTTCAAATTACGACTTTTTATACCGAAAATATGCCAATTACTGAAAACGGCGATGGGTCATATTTTGCCCAAACCCCCCTGCAGTTTTCAAAATGTCTGAAATGTCGGAAATTTGACTCCTGAGCGTGATTTTTTATCCGAATTCTGACTCTCTGCACTTATCTTCAGTTTCAAATTACGACGTTTCATACCGAAAATATGCCAATTACTGTAAACGGCGATGGGTCATATTTTGCCCAAACCCCCCTGCAGTTTGAAAAATGTCTGAAATGTCCGAAATTTGACTCCTGAGCGTGATTTTTTATCCGAATTCTGACTCTCTGCACCTATTTTCAGTTTTAAATTACGACTTTTTATACCGAAAATATGCCAATTACTGAAAACAGCGAAGGGTCATATTCTGCCCAAACCCCCATGCAGTTTTCAAAATGTCTGAAATGTCGGAAATTTGACTCGTGAGCGTGATTTTTGATCTAAATCCTGACTCTCTGCACCTATTTTCAGTTTCAAATTACGACGTTTCTTACCGAAAATATGCCAATTACTGTAAACGGCGATGGGTCATATTTTGCCCAAACCCCCCTGCAGTTTTCAAAATGTCTGAAATGTCGGAAATTTGACTCCTGAGCGTGATTTTTTATCCGAATTCTGACTCTCTGCACTTATCTTCAGTTTCAAATTACGATGTTTCATACCGAAAATATGCCAATTACTGTAAACGTTGTTGGGTCATATTTTGCCCAAACCCCCCTGCAGTATTGAAAATGCCTGAAATGTCGGAAATTTGACTCCTGAGCGTGATTTTTGAGCCAAATTCTGACTCTCTGCACCTATTTTCAGTTTCAAATTACGACTTTTTATACCGATAATATGCCAATTACTGAAAATGGCGATGGGTCATATTTTGCCCAAACCCCCCCTGCAGTTTTCAAAATGTTTGAAATGTCGGAAATTTACACTCTTGAGCGTGATTTTTTATCCGAATTCTGACTCTCTGCACCTATTTTCAGTTTCAAATTACGACGTTTCATACCGAAAATATGCCAATTACTGTAAACGACGATGGGTCATATTTTGCCCAAACCCCCCTGCAGTTTTCAAAATGTCTGAAATGTCCGAAATTTGACTCCTGAGCGTGATTTTTTATCCGAATTCGGACTCTCTGCACCTATTTTCAGTTTCAAATTAAGACTTTTTATACCGAAAATATGCCAATTACTGAAAACGGCGATGGGTCATATTTTGCCCAAACCCCCCTGCAGTTTTCAAAATGTCTTAAATGTCGGAAATTTGACTCCTGAGCGTGATTTTTGAGCCGAATTCTGACTCTCTGCACCAATTTTCAGTTTCAAATTACGAAGTTTCATACCGAAAATATGCTTTAATGTAAACGGCGAGGGTCATATTTTGCCCAAACCCCCCTGCAGTTTTCAAAATGTCTGAAATGTCGGAAATTTGACTCCTGAGCGTGATTTTTTATCGAATTCTGACTCTCTGCACCTATTTTCAGTTTCAAATTACGAATTTTTATACCGAAAATATGTCAATTACTGAAAACAGCGATGGGTCATATTTTACCCAAACCCCCCTGCAGTTTTCAAAATGTCTGAAATGTCGGAAATTTGACTCCTGAGCGCGATTTTTGAGCCGAATTCTGACTCTCTGCACCTATTTTCAGTTTCAAATTACGACGTTTCATACCTAAAATATGCCAATTACTGAAAACGGCGGTGGGTCATATTATGCCAAAACCCCCCTGCATTTTTAAAATGTCTGAAATGTTGGAAATTTGACTCCTGAGCGTGATTTTTGAGCCGAATTCTGACTCTCTGCACCTATTTTCAGTTTTAAATTACGAAGTTTCATACCGAAAATATGCCAATTACTGAAAACAGCGATGGGTCATATTTTGCCCAAACCCCCCTGCAGTTTTTAAAATGTCTAAAATGTCGGAAATTTGACTCCTCAGCATGATTTTTTATCCGATTTCTGACTCTCTGCACCTAATTTCAGTTTCAAATTACGACTTTTTATACCGAAAATTTGCCAATTACTGAAAACGGTGATGGGTCATATTTTGCCCAAACCCCCCTGCAGTTTTCAAAATGTCTGAAATGTTGGAAATATTACTCCTGAGCGTGATTTTCGAGCCGAATTCTGACTCTCTGCACCTATTTTCAGTTTCAAATTAAGACGTTTCATACCAAAAATATGCCAATTACTGTAAACGGCGATGGGTCATATTTTGCCCAAACCCCTCTGCAGTATTGAAAATGTCTGAAATGTCGGAAATTTGACTCCTGAGCGTGATTTTTTTGCCAAATTCTGACTCTCTGCACCTATTTTCAGTTTCAAATTACGACTTTTTATACCGATAATATGCCAATTACTGAAAACATTGATGGGTCATATTTTGCCCAAATCCCCCTGCAGTTTTCAAAATGTCTGAAATGTCGGAAATTTGACTCCTGAGCGTGATTTTTGAGCCGAATTCTGACTCTGCACCTATTTTCAGTTTCAAATTACGATGTTTCATACCGAAAATATGCCAATTACTGAAATTGGAGTTGGGTCATATTTTGTCCAAACCCCCCTGCAGTTTTCAAAATGTCTGAAATGTCGGAAATTTGAATCCTGAGCGTGATTTTTGAGCCGAATTCTGACTCTCTGCACCTATTTTCAGTTTCAAATTACTACGTTTCATACCTAAAATAAGGCAATTACTGAAAACGGCGATGGGTCATATTTTGCACAAACTCCCCTGCAGTTTTTATAATGTCTGAAATTTCGGAAATTTGACTCCTGACCGTGATTTTTCAGCCGAATTCTGACTCTCTGCACCTATTTTCAATTTCAAATTACGACTTTTTATACCAAAAATAAGCCAATTACTGAAAACGGCGATGGGTCATACTTTGCCCAAACCCCCCTGCAGTTTTTAAAATGTCTGAAATTTCGGAAATTTGACTCCTGACCGTGATTTTTTATCCGAATTGATACTCTGCACCTATTTTCAGTTTCAAATTATGACTTTTCATACCAAAAAATATGCCAATTACTGAAAACAGCGATGGGTCATATTTTGGCCAAACCCCCCTGCAGTTTTCAAAATGTCTGAAATGCCGGAAATTTGACTCCTGAGCGTGATTTTTTATCCGAATTCTGACTCTCTGCACCTATCTTCAGTTTCAAATTACGACGTTTCATACCGAAAATATGCCAATTACTGTAAACGGCGATGGGTCATATTTTGCCCAAACCCCCCTGCAGTTTTCAAAATTTCTGAAATGTCCGAAATTTGACTCCTGAGCGACATTTTTTATCCGAATTTTGACGCTCTGCACCTATTTTCAGTTTCAAATTACGACTTTTTATACCGAAAATATGCCAATTACTGAAAACGGCGATGGGTCATATTTTGCCCAAACCCCCCTGCAGTTTTCAAAATGTCTGAAATGTCGGAAATTTGACTCCTGAGCGTGATTTTTTATCCGAATTCTGACTCTCTGCACTTATCTTCAGTTTCAAATTACGACGTTTCATACCGAAAATATGCCAATTACTGTAAACGGCGATGGGTCATATTTTGCCCAAACCCCCCTGCAGTTTGAAAAATGTCTGAAATGTCCGAAATTTGACTCCTGAGCGTGATTTTTTATCCGAATGCTGACTCTCTGCACCTATTTTCAGTTTTAAATTACGACTTTTTATACCGAAAATATGCCAATTACTGAAAACAGCGATGGGTCATATTTTGCCCAAACCCCCATGCAGTTTTCAAAATGTCTGAAATGTCGGAAATTTGACTCCTGTGCGTGATTTTTTATCCGAATTCTGACTCTCTGCACCTATTTTCAGTTTCATATTACGACGTTTCATACCTAAAATATGCCAATTACTGAAAACGGCGATGGGTCATATTATGGCAAAACCCCCCCTGCATTTTTAAAATGTCTGAAATGTTGGAAGTTTGACTCCTGAGCGTGATTTTTGAGCCGAATTCTGACTCTCTGCACCTATTTTCAGTTTCAAATTACGAAGTTTCATACCGAAAATATGAGAATTACTGAAAACGGCGATGTGTCATATTTTGCCCAAACACCCCTGCAGTTTTTAAAATGTCTAAAATGTCGGAAATTTGACTCCTGAGCCTGATTTTTTATCCGAATTCTGACGATTTGCATTTTCACATTTGCAAATGTGAATTCTCTGCACCTAATTTCAGTTTCAAATTACGACTTTTATTACCGAAAATATGCCAATTACTGAAAACAGCGATGGGTCATATTTTGCCCAAACCCCCCTGCAGTTTTTAAAATGTCTAAAATGTCGGAAATTTGACTCCTCAGCATGATTTTTTATTCGATTTCTGACTCTCTGCACCTAATTTCAGTTTCAAATTACGACTTTTTATACCGAAAATTTGCCAATTACTGAAAACGGTGATGGGTCATATTTTGCCCAAACCCCCCTGCAGTTTTCAAAATGTCTGAAATGTTGGAAATATTACTCCTGAGCGTGATTTTCGAGCCGAATTCTGACTCTCTGCACCTATTTTCAGTTTCAAATTACGACTTTTTATACCGAAAATATGCCAATTACTGAAAACGGCGATGGGTCATATTTTGCCCAAACCCCCCTGCAGTTTTCAAAATGTCTGAAATGTCGGAAATTTGACTCCTGAGCGTGATTTTTTATCCGAATTCTGACTCTCTGCACTTATCTTCAGTTTCAAATTACGACGTTTCATACCGAAAATATGCCAATTACTGTAAACGGCGATGGGTCATATTTTGCCCAAACCCCCCTGCAGTTTGAAAAATGTCTGAAATGTCCGAAATTTGACTCCTGAGCGTGATTTTTTATCCGAATTCTGACTCTCTGCACCTATTTTCAGTTTTAAATTACGACTTTCTATACCGAAAATATGCCAATTACTGAAAACAGCGAAGGGTCATATTCTGCCCAAACCCCCATGCAGTTTTCAAAATGTCTGAAATGTCGGAAATTTGACTCGTGAGCGTGATTTTTGATCTAAATCCTGACTCTCTGCACCTATTTTCAGTTTCAAATTACGACGTTTCTTACCGAAAATATGCCAATTACTGTAAACGGCGATGGGTCATATTTTGCCCAAACCCCCCTGCAGTTTTCAAAATGTCTGAAATGTCGGAAATTTGACTCCTGAGCGTGATTTTTTATCCGAATTCTGACTCTCTGCACTTATCTTCAGTTTCAAATTACGACGTTTCATACCGAAAATATGCCAATTACTGTAAACGTTGTTGGGTCATATTTTGCCCAAACCCCCCTGCAGTATTGAAAATGCCTGAAATGTCGGAAATTTGACTCCTGAGCGTGATTTTTGAGCCAAATTCTGACTCTCTGCACCTATTTTCAGTTTCAAATTACGACTTTTTATACCGATAATATGCCAATTACTGAAAATGGCGATGGGTCATATTTTGCCCAAACCCCCCCTGCAGTTTTCAAAATGTTTGAAATGTCGGAAATTTACACTCTTGAGCGTGATTTTTTATCCGAATTCTGACTCTCTGCACCTATTTTCAGTTTCAAATTACGACGTTTCATACCGAAAATATGCCAATTACTGTAAACGACGATGGGTCATATTTTGCCCAAACCCCCCTGCAGTTTTCAAAATGTCTGAAATGTCCGAAATTTGACTCCTGAGCGTGATTTTTTATCCGAATTCGGACTCTCTGCACCTATTTTCAGTTTCAAATTACGACTTTTTATACCGAAAATATGCCAATTACTGAAAACGGCGATGGGTCATATTTTGCCCAAACCCCCCTGCAGTTTTCAAAATGTCTTAAATGTCGGAAATTTGACTCCTGAGCGTGATTTTTGAGCCGAATTCTGACTCTCTGCACCAATTTTCAGTTTCAAATTACGAAGTTTCATACCGAAAATATGCTTTAATGTAAACGGCGAGGGTCATATTTTGCCCAAACCCCCCTGCATTTTTCAAAATGTCTGAAATGTCGGCAATTTGACTCCTGAGCGTGATTTTTTATCGAATTCTGACTCTCTGCACCTATTTTCAGTTTCAAATTACGAATTTTTATACCGAAAATATGCCAATTACTGAAAACAGCGATGGGTCATATTTTACCCAAACCCCCCTGCAGTTTTCAAAATGTCTGAAATGTCGGAAATTTGACTCTTGAGCGCGATTTTTGAGCCGAATTCTGACTCTCTGCACCTATTTTCAGTTTCAAATTACGACGTTTCATACCTAAAATATGCCAATTACTAAAAACGGCGATGGGTCATATTATGCCAAAACCCCCCTGCATTTTTAAAATGTCTGAAATGTTGGAAATTTGACTCCTGAGCGTGATTTTTGAGCCGAATTCTGACTCTCTGCACCTATTTTCAGTTTTAAATTACGAAGTTTCATACCGAAAATATGCCAATTACTGAAAACAGCGATGGGTCATATTTTGCCCAAACCCCCCTGCAGTTTTTAAAATGTCTAAAATGTCGGAAATTTGACTCCTCAGCATGATTTTTTATCCGATTTCTGACTCTCTGCACCTAATTTCAGTTTCAAATTACGACTTTTTATACCGAAAATTTGCCAATTACTGAAAACGGTGATGGGTCATATTTTGCCCAAACCCCCCTGCAGTTTTCAAAATGTCTGAAATGTTGGAAATATTACTCCTGAGCGTGATTTTCGAGCCGAATTCTGACTCTCTGCACCTATTTTCAGTTTCAAATTAAGACGTTTCATACCAAAAATATGCCAATTACTGTAAACGGCGATGGGTCATATTTTGCCCAAACCCCCCTGCAGTATTGAAAATGTCTGAAATGTCGGAAATTTAACTCCTGAGCGTGATTTTTTTGCCAAATTCTGACTCTCTGCACCTATTTTCAGTTTCAAATTACGACTTTTTATACCGATAATATGCCAATTACTGAAAACATTGATGGGTCATATTTTGCCCAAATCCCCCTGCAGTTTTCAAAATGTCTGAAATGTCGGAAATTTGACTCCTGAGCGTGATTTTTGAGCCGAATTCTGACTCTGCACCTATTTTCAGTTTCAAATTACGATGTTTCATACCGAAAATATGCCAATTACTGAAATTGGAGTTGGGTCATATTTTGTCCAAACCCCCCTGCAGTTTTCAAAATGTCTGAAATGTCGGAAATTTGAATCCTGAGCGTGATTTTTGAGCCGAATTCTGACTCTCTGCACCTATTTTCAGTTTCAAATTACTACGTTTCATACCTAAAATAAGGCAATTACTGAAAACGGCGATGGGTCATATTTTGCACAAACTCCCCTGCAGTTTTTATAATGTCTGAAATTTCGGAAATTTGACTCCTGACCGTGATTTTTCAGCCGAATTCTGACTCTCTGCACCTATTTTCAATTTCAAATTACGACTTTTTATACCAAAAATAAGCCAATTACTGAAAACGGCGATGGGTCATACTTTGCCCAAACCCCCCTGCAGTTTTTAAAATGTCTGAAATTTCGGAAATTTGACTCCTGACCGTGATTTTTTATCCGAATTGATACTCTGCACCTATTTTCAGTTTCAAATTATGACTTTTCATACCAAAAAATATGCCAATTACTGAAAACAGCGATGGGTCATATTTTGGCCAAACCCCCCTGCAGTTTTCAAAATGTCTGAAATGCCGGAAATTTGACTCCTGAGCGTGATTTTTTATCCGAATTCTGACTCTCTGCACCTATCTTCAGTTTCAAATTACGACGTTTCATACCGAAAATATGCCAATTACTGTAAACGGCGATGGGTCATATTTTGCCCAAACCCCCCTGCAGTTTTCAAAATTTCTGAAATGTCCGAAATTTGACTCCTGAGCGACATTTTTTATCCGAATTTTGACGCTCTGCACCTATTTTCAGTTTCAAATTACGACTTTTTATACCGAAAATATGCCAATTACTGAAAACGGCGATGGGTCATATTTTGCCCAAACCCCCCTGCAGTTTTCAAAATGTCTGAAATGTCGGAAATTTGACTCCTGAGCGTGATTTTTTATCCGAATTCTGACTCTCTGCACTTATCTTCAGTTTCAAATTACGACGTTTCATACCGAAAATATGCCAATTACTGTAAACGGCGATGGGTCATATTTTGCCCAAACCCCCCTGCAGTTTGAAAAATGTCTGAAATGTCCGAAATTTGACTCCTGAGCGTGATTTTTTATCCGAATTCTGACTCTCTGCACCTATTTTCAGTTTTAAATTACGACTTTTTATACCGAAAATATGCCAATTACTGAAAACAGCGAAGGGTCATATTCTGCCCAAACCCCCATGCAGTTTTCAAAATGTCTGAAATGTCGGAAATTTGACTCGTGAGCGTGATTTTTGATCTAAATCCTGACTCTCTGCACCTATTTTCAGTTTCAAATTACGACGTTTCTTACCGAAAATATGCCAATTACTGTAAACGGCGATGGGTCATATTTTGCCCAAACCCCCCTGCAGTTTTCAAAATGTCTGAAATGTCGGAAATTTGACTCCTGAGCGTGATTTTTTATCCGAATTCTGACTCTCTGCACTTATCTTCAGTTTCAAATTACGACGTTTCATACCGAAAATATGCCAATTACTGTAAACGGCGATGGGTCATATTTTGCCCAAACCCCCCTGCAGTTTGAAAAATGTCTGAAATGTCCGAAATTTGACTCCTGAGCGTGATTTTTTATCCGAATTCTGACTCTCTGCACCTATTTTCAGTTTTAAATTACGACTTTTTATACCGAAAATATGCCAATTACTGAAAACAGCGATGGGTCATATTTTGCCCAAACCCCCATGCAGTTTTCAAAATGTCTGAAATGTCGGAAATTTGACTCCTGTGCGTGATTTTTTATCCGAATTCTGACTCTCTGCACCTATTTTCAGTTTCATATTACGACGTTTCATACCTAAAATATGCCAATTACTGAAAACGGCGATGGGTCATATTATGGCAAAACCCCCCCTGCATTTTTAAAATGTCTGAAATGTTGGAAATTTGACTCCTGAGCGTGATTTTTGAGCCGAATTCTGACTCTCTGCACCTATTTTCAGTTTCAAATTACGAAGTTTCATACCGAAAATATGCCAATTACTGAAAACGGCGATGTGTCATATTTTGCCCAAACCCCCCTGCAGTTTTTAAAATGTCTAAAATGTCGGAAATTTGACTCCTGAGCCTTATTTTTTATCCGAATTCTGACGATTTGCATTTTCACATTTGCAAATGTGAATTCTCTGCACCTAATTTCAGTTTCAAATTACGACTTTTTTTACCGAAAATATGCCAATTACTGAAAACGGTGATGGGTCAAATTTTGCCCAAACCCCCCTGCAGTTCTCAAAATGTCTGAAATGTTGGAAATATGACTCCTGAGCGTGATTTTTGAGCCGAATTCTGACTCTCTGCACCTCTTTTCAGTTTCAAATTATGACGTTTCATACAAAAAATATGCCAATTACTGTAAACGGCGATGGGTCATATTTTGCCCAAACCCCCCTGCAGTATTGAAAATGTCTGAAATGTCGGAAATTTGACTCCTGAGCGTGATTTTTGAGCCAAATTCTGACTCTCTGCACCTATTTTCAGTTTCAAATTACGACTTTTTATACCGATAATATGCCAATTACTGAAAATGGCGATGGGTCATATTTTGCCCAAACCCCCCCTGCAGTTTTCAAAATGTTTGAAATGTCGGAAATTTACACTCTTGAGCGTGATTTTTTATCCGAATTCTGACTCTCTGCACCTATTTTCAGTTTCAAATTACGACGTTTCATACCGAAAATATGCCAATTACTGTAAACGACGATGGGTCATATTTTGCCCAAACCCCTCTGCAGTTTTCAAAATGTCTGAAATGTCCGAAATTTGACTCCTGAGCGTGATTTTTTATCCGAATTCGGACTCTCTGCACCTATTTTCAGTTTCAAATTACGACTTTTTATACCGAAAATATGCCAATTACTGAAAACGGCGATGGGTCATATTTTGCCCAAACCCCCCTGCAGTTTTCAAAATGTCTTAAATGTCGAAAATTTGACTCCTGAGCGTGATTTTTGAGCCGAATTCTGACTCTCTGCACCAATTTTCAGTTTCAAATTACGAAGTTTCATACCGAAAATATGCTTTAATGTAAACGGCGAGGGTCATATTTTGCACAAACCCCCCTGCAGTTTTCAAAATGTCTGAAATGTCGGAAATTTGACTCCTGAGCGTGATTTTTTATCGAATTCTGACTCTCTGCACCTATTTTCAGTTTCAAATTACGAATTTGTATACCGAAAATATGCCAATTACTGAAAACAGCGATGGGTCATATTTTACCCAAACCCCCCTGCAGTTTTCAAAATATCTGAAATGTCGGAAATTTGACTCCTGAGCGCGATTTTTGAGCCGAATTCTGACTCTCTGCACCTATTTTCAGTTTCAAATTACGACGTTTCATACCTAAAATATGCCAATTACTGAAAACGGCGATGGGTCATATTATGCCAAAACCCCCCTGCATTTTTAAAATGTCTGAAATGTTGGAAATTTGACTCCTGAGCGTGATTTTTGAGCCGAATTCTGACTCTCTGCACCTATTTTCAGTTTTAAATTACGAAGTTTCATACCGAAAATATGCCAATTACTGAAAACAGCGATGGGTCATATTTTGCCCAAACCCCCCTGCAGTTTTTAAAATGTCTAAAATGTCGGAAATTTGACTCCTCAGCATGATTTTTTATCCGATTTCTGACTCTCTGCACCTAATTTCAATTTCAAATTACGACTTTTTATACCGAAAATTTGCCAATTACTGAAAACGGTGATGGGTCATATTTTGCCCAAACCCCCCTGCAGTTTTCAAAATGTCTGAAATGTTGGAAATATTACTCCTGAGCGTGATTTTCGAGCCGAATTCTGACTCTCTGCACCTATTTTCAGTTTCAAATTAAGACGTTTCATACCAAAAATATGCCAATTACTGTAAACGGCGATGGGTCATATTTTGCCCAAACCCCCCTGCAGTATTGAAAATGTCTGAAATGTCGGAAATTTGACTCCTGAGCGTGATTTTTTTGCCAAATTCTGACTCTCTGCACCTATTTTCAGTTTCAAATTACGACTTTTTATACCGATAATATGCCAATTACTGAAAACATTGATGGGTCATATTTTGCCCAAATCCCCCTGCAGTTTTCAAAATGTCTGAAATGTCGGAAATTTGACTCCTGAGCGTGATTTTTGAGCCGAATTCTGACTCTGCACCTATTTTCAGTTTCAAATTACGATGTTTCATACCGAAAATATGCCAATTACTGAAATTGGAGTTGGGTCATATTTTGTCCAAACCCCCCTGCAGTTTTCAAAATGTCTGAAATGTCGGAAATTTGAATCCTGAGCGTGATTTTTGAGCCGAATTCTGACTCTCTGCACCTATTTTCAGTTTCAAATTACTACGTTTCATACCTAAAATAAGGCAATTACTGAAAACGGCGATGGGTCATATTTTGCACAAACTCCCCTGCAGTTTTTAAAATGTCTGAAATTTCGGAAATTTGACTCCTGACCTTGATTTTTCAGCCGAATTCTGACTCTCTGCACCTATTTTCAATTTCAAATTACGACTTTTTATACCAAAAATAAGCCAATTACTGAAAACGGCGATGGGTCATACTTTGCCCAAACCCCCCTGCAGTTTTTAAAATGTCTGAAATTTCGGAAATTTGACTCCTGACCGTGATTTTTTATCCGAATTGATACTCTGCACCTATTTTCAGTTTCAAATTATGACTTTTCATACCAAAAAATATGCCAATTACTGAAAACAGCGATGGGTCATATTTTGGCCAAACCCCCCTGCAGTTTTCAAAATGTCTGAAATGCCGGAAATTTGACTCCTGAGCGTGATTTTATATCCGAATTCTGACTCTCTGCACCTATCTTCAGTTTCAAATTACGACGTTTCATACCGAAAATATGCCAATTACTGTAAACGGCGATGGGTCATATTTTGCCCAAACCCCCCTGCAGTTTTCAAAATTTCTGAAATGTCCGAAATTTGACTCCTGAGCGACATTTTTTATCCGAATTTTGACGCTCTGCACCTATTTTCAGTTTCAAATTATGACTTTTTATACCGAAAATATGCCAATTACTGAAAACGGCGATGGGTCATATTTTGCCCAAACCCCCCTGCAGTTTTCAAAATGTCTGAAATGTCGGAAATTTGACTCCTGAGCGTGATTTTTTATCCGAATTCTGACTCTCTGCACCTATCTTCAGTTTCAAATTACGACGTTTCATACCGAAAATATGCCAATTACTGTAAACGGCGATGGGTCATATTTTGCCCAAACCCCCCTGCAGTTTTCAAAATTTCTGAAATGTCCAAAATTTGACTCTAGAGCGACCTTTTTTATCCGAATTTTGACGCTCTGCACCTATTTTCAGTTTCAAATTACGACTTTTTATACCGAAAATATGCCAATTACTGAAAACAGCGATGGGTCATATTTTGCCCAAACCCCCATGCAGTTTTCAAAATGTCTGAAATGTCGGAAATTTGACTCCTGAGCGTGATTTTTGATCCGAATTCTGACTCTCTGCACCTATCTTCAGTTTCAAATTACGACGTTTCATACCGAAAATATGCCAATTACTGTAAACGGCGATGGGTCATATTTTGCCCAAACCCCCCTGCAGTATTGAAAATGTCTGAAATGTCGGAAATTTGACTCCTGAGCGTGATTTTTTTGCCAAATTCTGACTCTCTGCACCTATTTTCAGTTTCAAATTACGACGTTTCATACCTAAAATATGCCAATAACTGAAAACGGCGATGGGTCATATTTTGCCCAAACCCACCTGCAGTTCTTAAAATGTCTGAAATGTCGGAAATTTGACTCCTGAGCGTAATTTTTGAGCCGAATTCTGACTCTCTGCACCTATTTTCAGTTTCAAATTACGACTTTTTATACCGATAATATGCCAATTACTGAAAACATTGATGGGTCATATTTTGCCCAAATCCCCCTGCAGTTTTCAAAATGTCTGAAATGTCGGAAATTTGACTCCTGAGCGTGATTTTTGAGCCGAATTCTGACTCTGCACCTATTTTCAGTTTCAAATTACGATGTTTCATACCGAAAATATGCCAATTACTGAAATTGGAGTTGGGTCATATTTTGTCCAAACCCCCCTGCAGTTTTCAAAATGTCTGAAATGTCGGAAATTTGAATCCTGAGCGTGATTTTTGAGCCGAATTCTGACTCTCTGCACCTATTTTCAGTTTCAAATTACTACGTTTCATACCTAAAATAAGGCAATTACTGAAAACGGCGATGGGTCATATTTTGCACAAACTCCCCTGCAGTTTTTAAAATGTCTGAAATTTCGGAAATTTGACTCCTGACCTTGATTTTTCAGCCGAATTCTGACTCTCTGCACCTATTTTCAATTTCAAATTACGACTTTTTATACCAAAAATAAGCCAATTACTGAAAACGGCGATGGGTCATACTTTGCCCAAACCCCCCTGCAGTTTTTAAAATGTCTGAAATTTCGGAAATTTGACTCCTGACCGTGATTTTTTATCCGAATTGATACTCTGCACCTATTTTCAGTTTCAAATTATGACTTTTCATACCAAAAAATATGCCAATTACTGAAAACAGCGATGGGTCATATTTTGGCCAAACCCCCCTGCAGTTTTCAAAATGTCTGAAATGCCGGAAATTTGACTCCTGAGCGTGATTTTATATCCGAATTCTGACTCTCTGCACCTATCTTCAGTTTCAAATTACGACGTTTCATACCGAAAATATGCCAATTACTGTAAACGGCGATGGGTCATATTTTGCCCAAACCCCCCTGCAGTTTTCAAAATTTCTGAAATGTCCGAAATTTGACTCCTGAGCGACATTTTTTATCCGAATTTTGACGCTCTGCACCTATTTTCAGTTTCAAATTATGACTTTTTATACCGAAAATATGCCAATTACTGAAAACGGCGATGGGTCATATTTTGCCCAAACCCCCCTGCAGTTTTCAAAATGTCTGAAATGTCGGAAATTTGACTCCTGAGCGTGATTTTTTATCCGAATTCTGACTCTCTGCACCTATCTTCAGTTTCAAATTACGACGTTTCATACCGAAAATATGCCAATTACTGTAAACGGCGATGGGTCATATTTTGCCCAAACCCCCCTGCAGTTTTCAAAATTTCTGAAATGTCCAAAATTTGACTCTAGAGCGACCTTTTTTATCCGAATTTTGACGCTCTGCACCTATTTTCAGTTTCAAATTACGACTTTTTATACCGAAAATATGCCAATTACTGAAAACAGCGATGGGTCATATTTTGCCCAAACCCCCATGCAGTTTTCAAAATGTCTGAAATGTCGGAAATTTGACTCCTGAGCGTGATTTTTGATCCGAATTCTGACTCTCTGCACCTATCTTCAGTTTCAAATTACGACGTTTCATACCGAAAATATGCCAATTACTGTAAACGGCGATGGGTCATATTTTGCCCAAACCCCCCTGCAGTATTGAAAATGTCTGAAATGTCGGAAATTTGACTCCTGAGCGTGATTTTTTTGCCAAATTCTGACTCTCTGCACCTATTTTCAGTTTCAAATTACGACGTTTCATACCTAAAATATGCCAATAACTGAAAACGGCGATGGGTCATATTTTGCCCAAACCCACCTGCAGTTCTTAAAATGTCTGAAATGTCGGAAATTTGACTCCTGAGCGTAATTTTTGAGCCGAATTCTGACTCTCTGCACCTATTTTCAGTTTCAAATTACGACGTTTCATACCGAAAATATGCCAATTACTGTAAACGGCGATTGGTCATATTTTGCCCAAACCCCCCCTGCAGTTTTCAATATGTCTGAAATGTCGGAAATTTGACTCCTGAGCGTGATTTTCGAGCCGAATTCTGAATCTCTGCACCTACTTTAAGTTTCAAATTACGACGTTTAATACCGAAAATATGCCAATTACTGAAAACGGCGATGTGTCATATTTTGCCCAAACCCCCCTGCAGTTTTCAAAATGTCTGAAATGTCGGAAATTTGACTCCTGAGCGTGATTTTTGAGCCGAATTCTGACTCTCTGACCTATTTTCAGTTTCAAATTACGACTTTTTATACCGATAATATGTCAATTACTGAAAATAGCGATGGGTCATATTTTGCCCAAATCCCCCTGCAGTTTTCAAAATGTCTGAAATGTCGTAAATTTGACTCCTGAGCGTGATTTTTGAGCCGAATTCTGACTCTCTGCACCTATTTTCAGTTTCAAATTACGATGTTTCATACCTAAAATATGCCAATTACTGAAAACGGCGATGGGTCATATTTTGCCCAAACCCACTTGCAGTTTTTAAAATGTCTGAAATGTCGGAAATTTGACTCCTGAGCGTGATTTTTGAGCCGAATTCTGACTCTCTGCACCTATTTTCGGTTTCAAATTACGACGTTTCATACCGAAAATATGTCAATTACTGTAAACGGCGATGTGTCATATTTTGCCCAAACCCCCCCTGCAGTTTTCAAAATGTCTGAAATGTCGGAAATTTGACTCCTGAGCGTGATTTTTGAGCCGAATTCTGACTCTCTGCACCTATTTTCAGTTTCAAATTACGACGTTTCATACCGAAAATATGCCAATTACTGTAAACGGCGATGGGTCATATTTTGCCCAAACCCCCCTGTAGTTTTCAAAATGTCTGAAATGTCGGAAATTTGACTCCTTTGCGTGATTTTTGAGCCGAATTCTGACTCTCTCCACCTATTTTCAGTTTCAAATTACGACGTTTCATACTGAAAATATGCCAATTACTGTAAACGGCGATGGGTCATATTTTGCCCAAACCCCCCTGCAGTTTTCAAAATGTCTGAAATGTCGGAAATTTGACTCCTGAGCGTGATTTATGAGCCGAATTCTGACTCTCGGACCTGTTTTCAGTTTCAAATTACGACTTTTTATACCGATAATGTCAATTACTGAAAACAGCGATGGGTCATATTTTGCCCAAATCTCCCTGCAGTTTTCAAAATGTCTGAAATGTCGGAAATTTGACTCCTGAGCGTGTTTTTTGAGCCGAATTCTGACTCTCTGCACCTATTTTCAGTTTCAAATTACGACGTTTCATACATAAAATATGCCAATTACTGAAAACGGCGATGGGTCATATTTTGCCCAAACCCACCTGCAGTTTTTAAAATGTCTGAAATGTCGAAAATTTGACTCCTGAGCGTGATTTTTGAGCCGAATTCTGACTCTCCGCACCTATTTTCAGTTTCAAATTACGACGTTTCATACCTAAAATATGCCAATTACTGAAAACGGCGATGGGTCATATTTTGCCCAAACCCACCTACAGTTTTTAAAATGTCTGAAATGTCGGAAATTTGACTCCTGAGCGTGATTTTTGAGCCGAATTCTGACTCTCTGCACCTATTTTCAGTTTCAAATTACGACGTTTCATACCGAAAATATGTCAATTACTGTAAACGGCGATGTGTCATATTTTGCCCAAACCCCCCCTGCTGTTTTCAAAATGTCTGAAATGTCGGAAATTTGACTCCTGAGCGTGATTTTTGAGCCGAATTCTGACTCTCTGCACCTATTTTCAGTTTCAAATTACGACGTTTCATGCCGAAAATATGCCAATTACTGTAAACGGCGATGGGTCATATTTTGCCCAAACCCCCCTGCAGTTTTCAAAATGTCTGAAATGTCGGAAATTTGACTCCTGTGCGTGATTTTTGAGCCGAATTCTGACTCTCTCCACCTATTTTCAGTTTCAAATTACGACGTTTCATACTGAAAATATGCCAATTACTGTAAACGGCGATGGGTCATATTTTGCCCAAACCCCCCTGCAGTTTTCAAAATGTCTGAAATGTCGGAAATTTGACTCCTGAGCGTGATTTATGAGCCGAATTCTGACTCTCTGACCTGTTTTCAGTTTCAAATTACGACTTTTTATACCGATAATGTCAATTACTGAAAACAGCGATGGGTCATATTTTGCCCAAATCTCCCTGCAGTTTTCAAAATGTCTGAAATGTCGGAAATTTGACTCCTGAGCGTGATTTTTGAGCCGAATTCTGACTCTCTGCACCTATTTTCAGTTTCAAATTACGACGTTTCATACATAAAATATGCCAATTACTGAAAACGGCGATGGGTCATATTTTGCCCAAACCCACCTGCAGTTTTTAAAATGTCTGAAATGTCGAAAATTTGACTCTTGAGCGTGATTTTTGAGCCGAATTCTGACTCTCCGCACCTATTTTCAGTTTCAAATTACGACGTTTCATACCTAAAATATGCCAATTACTGAAAACGGCGATGGGTCATATTTTGCCCAAACCCACCTACAGTTTTTAAAATGTCTGAAATGTCGGAAATTTGACTCCTGAGCGTGATTTTTTAGCCGAATTCTGACTCTCTGCACCTATTTTCAGTTTCAAATTACGACGTTTCATACCGAAAATATGCCAATTACTGTAAACGGCGATGTGTCATATTTTGCCCAAACCCCCCCTGCAGTTTTCAAAATGTCTGAAATGTCGGAAATTTGACTCCTGAGCGTGATTTTTGAGCCGAATTCTGACTCTCTGCACCTATTTTCAGTTTCAAATTACGACGTTTCATACCGAAAATATGCCAATTACTGAACACGGCGATGGGTCATATTTTGCCCAAACCCCCCTGCAGTTTTCAAACTGTCTGAAATGTCGGATATTTGAGTCCTGAGCGTGATTTTTTATCCGAATTCTGACTCTCTGCACCTATTTTCAGTTTCAAATTACGACTTTTCATACCAAAAAGTATGCCAATTACTGAAAACGGCGATGGGTCATATTTTGGCCAAACCCCCATGCAGTTTTCAAAATGTCTGAAATGTCGGAAATTTGATTCCTGATCGTGATTTTTGAGCTGAATCCTGACTCTCTGCACCTGTTTTCAGTTTCAAATTACGACGTTTCATACTGAAAATCTGCCAATTACTGTAAACGGCGATGGGTCATATTTTGCCCAGACCCCCTGCAGTTTTCAAAATGTCTGAAATGTCGGAAATTTGACTCCTGAGCGTGATTTTTGAGCCGAATTCTGACTCTCTGACCTATTTTTAGTTTCAAATTACGACTTTTTATACCGATAATATGTCAATTACTGAAAACAGCGATGGGTCATATTTTGCCCAAATCCCCCTGCAGTTTTCAAAATGTCTGAAATGTCGGAAATTTGACTCCTGAGCGTGATTTTTGAGCCGAATTCTGACTCTCTGCACCTATTTTCAGTTTCAAATTACGACGTTTCATACCTAAAATATGCCAATTACTGAAAACGGCGATGGGTCATATTTTGCCCAAACCCACCTGCAGTTTTTAAAATGTCTGAAATGTCGGAAATTTGACTCCTGAGCATAATTTTTGAGTCGAATTCTGACTCTCTGCACCTATTTTCAGTTTCAAATTACGATGTTTCATACCGAAAATATGCCAATTATTGTAAACGGCGATGGGTCTTATTTTGCCCAAACCCCCCTGCAGTTTTCAAAATGTCTGAAATGTCGGAAATTTGACTCCTGAGCGTGATTTTTGAGCCGAATTCTGACTCTCTGACCTATTTTCAGTTTCAAATTACGACTTTTTATACCGATAATATGTCAATTACTAAAAACAGCGATGGGTCATATTTTGCCCAAATCCCCCTGCAGTTTTCAAAATGTCTGAAATGTCGGAAATTTGACTCCTGAGCGTGATTTTTGAGCCGAATTCTGACTCTCTGTACCTATTTTCAGTTTCAAATTATCACGTTTCATACCTAAAATATGCCAATTACTGAAAACGGCGATGGGTCATATTTTGCCCAAACCCACCTGCAGTTTTTAAAATGTCTGAAATGTCGGAAATTTGACTGCTGAGCGTGATTTTTGAGCCGAATTCTGACTCTCTGCACCTATTTTCAGTTTCAAATTACGACGTTTCATACCGAAAATATGCCAATTACTGTAAACGGCGATGTGTCATATTTTGCCCAAACCCCCCTTGCAGTTTTCAAACTGTCTGAAATGTCGGATATTTCAGTCCTGAACGTGATTTTTTATCCGAATTCTGACTCTCTGCACCTATTTTCAGTTTCAAATTACGACTTTTCATACCAAAAAGTATGCCAATTACTGAAAACGGCGATGGGTCATATTTTGGCCAAACCCCCCTGCAGTTTTCAAAATGTCTGAAATGTCGGAAATTTGACTCCTGAGCGTAATTTTTTATCCGAATTCTGACTCTCTGCACCTATTTTCAGTTTCAAATTGCGACGTTTCATACCGAAAATATGCCAATTACTGTAAACGGCGATGGGTCATATTTTGCCCAAACCCCCCTGCAGTTTTCAAAATGTCTGAAATGTCGGAAATTTGATTCCAGAGCGTGATTTTTGAGCTGAATCCTGGCTCTCTGCACCTGTTTTCAGTTTCAAATTACGAAGTTTCATACTGAAAATCTGCCAATTACTGTAAACGGCGATGGGTCATATTTTGCCCAAACCCCCCCTGCAGTTTTCAATATGTCTGAAATGTCGGAAATTTGACTCCTGAGCGTGATTTTCGAGCCGAATTCTGAATCTCTGCACCTACTTTAAGTTTCAAATTACGACGTTTAATACCGAAAATATGCCAATTACTGAAAACGGCGATGGGTCATGTTTTGCCCAAACCCCCCAGCAGTTTTCCAAATGTCTGAAATGTCGGAAATTTGACTCCTGAGCGTGATTTTTGAGCCGAATTCTGACTCTCTGCACCTATTTTCAGTTTCAAATTACGATGTTTCATACCGAAAATATGCCAATTAATGTAAACGGCGATGGGTCATATTTTGCCCAAACCCCCCTGCAGTTTTCAAAATGTCTGAAATGTCGGAAATTTGACTCCTGAGCGTGATTTTTGAGCCGAATTCTGACTCTCTGACCTATTTTCAGTTTCAAATTACGACTTTTTATACCGATAATATGTCAATTACTGAAAATAGCGATGGGTCATATTTTGCCCAAATCCCCCTGCAGTTTTCAAAATGTGTGAAATGTCGGAAATTTGACTCCTGAGCGTGAGTTTTGAGCCGAATTCTGACTCTCTGCACCTATTTTCAGTTTCAAATTACGACGTTTCATACCTAAAATATGCCAATTACTGAAAACGTCGATGGGTCATATTTTTTTTGAGATATATACAAGAGTTGCTACATTCTTGTACAGCCACTAGTACGCGTAGCGTTTCGGGCAAGTCCTTAATCCTATGGTCCCTGGAATACGATCCCCTGCCGCGAAGAATCGTTTTTTCATCCAAGTACACATTTTACTGTTGCGTTAAACAGAGGCTACAGTTAAGGAATTGCGCCCAGTAAATCCTCCCCGGCCAGGATACGAACCCATGACATAGCGCTCGCGGAACGCCAGGCGAGTGTCTTACCACTACACCACGGAGACTGCTTTTTTGCCCAAACCCACCTGCAGTTTTTAAAATGTCTGAAATGTCGGAAATTTGACTCCTGAGCGTGATTTTTGAGCCGAATTCTGACTCTCTGCACCTATTTTCAGTTTCAAATTACGACGTTTCATACCGAAAATATGTCAATTACTGTAAACGGCGATGTGTCATATTTTGCCCAAACCCCCCCTGCAGTTTTCAAAATGTCTGAAATGTCGGAAATTTGACTCCTGAGCGTGATTTTTGAGCCGAATTCTGACTCTCTGCACCTATTTTCAGTTTCAAATTACGACGTTTCATACCGAAAATATGCCAATTACTGTAAACGGCGATGTGTCATATTTTGCCCAAACCCCCCTTGCAGTTTTCAAACTGTCTGAAATGTCGGATATTTCAGTCCTGAACGTGATTTTTTATCCGAATTCTGACTCTCTGCACCTATTTTCAGTTTCAAATTACGACTTTTCATACCAAAAAGTATGCCAATTACTGAAAACGGCGATGGGTCATATTTTGGCCAAACCCCCCTGCAGTTTTCAAAATGTCTGAAATGTCGGAAATTTGACTCCTGAGCGTAATTTTTTATCCGAATTCTGACTCTCTGCACCTATTTTCAGTTTCAAATTGCGACGTTTCATACCGAAAATATGCCAATTACTGTAAACGGCGATGGGTCATATTTTGCCCAAACCCCCCTGCAGTTTTCAAAATGTCTGAAATGTCGGAAATTTGATTCCAGAGCGTGATTTTTGAGCTGAATCCTGGCTCTCTGCACCTGTTTTCAGTTTCAAATTACGAAGTTTCATACTGAAAATCTGCCAATTACTGTAAACGGCGATGGGTCATATTTTGCCCAAACCCCCCCTGCAGTTTTCAATATGTCTGAAATGTCGGAAATTTGACTCCTGAGCGTGATTTTCGAGCCGAATTCTGAATCTCTGCACCTACTTTAAGTTTCAAATTACGACGTTTAATACCGAAAATATGCCAATTACTGAAAACGGCGATGGGTCATGTTTTGCCCAAACCCCCCAGCAGTTTTCCAAATGTCTGAAATGTCGGAAATTTGACTCCTGAGCGTGATTTTTGAGCCGAATTCTGACTCTCTGCACCTATTTTCAGTTTCAAATTACGATGTTTCATACCGAAAATATGCCAATTAATGTAAACGGCGATGGGTCATATTTTGCCCAAACCCCCCTGCAGTTTTCAAAATGTCTGAAATGTCGGAAATTTGACTCCTGAGCGTGATTTTTGAGCCGAATTCTGACTCTCTGACCTATTTTCAGTTTCAAATTACGACTTTTTATACCGATAATATGTCAATTACTGAAAATAGCGATGGGTCATATTTTGCCCAAATCCCCCTGCAGTTTTCAAAATGTGTGAAATGTCGGAAATTTGACTCCTGAGCGTGAGTTTTGAGCCGAATTCTGACTCTCTGCACCTATTTTCAGTTTCAAATTACGACGTTTCATACCTAAAATATGCCAATTACTGAAAACGTCGATGGGTCATATTTTTTTTGAGATATATACAAGAGTTGCTACATTCTTGTACAGCCACTAGTACGCGTAGCGTTTCGGGCAAGTCCTTAATCCTATGGTCCCTGGAATACGATCCCCTGCCGCGAAGAATCGTTTTTTCATCCAAGTACACATTTTACTGTTGCGTTAAACAGAGGCTACAGTTAAGGAATTGCGCCCAGTAAATCCTCCCCGGCCAGGATACGAACCCATGACATAGCGCTCGCGGAACGCCAGGCGAGTGTCTTACCACTACACCACGGAGACTGCTTTTTTGCCCAAACCCACCTGCAGTTTTTAAAATGTCTGAAATGTCGGAAATTTGACTCCTGAGCGTGATTTTTGAGCCGAATTCTGACTCTCTGCACCTATTTTCAGTTTCAAATTACGACGTTTCATACCGAAAATATGTCAATTACTGTAAACGGCGATGTGTCATATTTTGCCCAAACCCCCCCTGCAGTTTTCAAAATGTCTGAAATGTCGGAAATTTGACTCCTGAGCGTGATTTTTGAGCCGAATTCTGACTCTCTGCACCTATTTTCAGTTTCAAATTACGACGTTTCATACCGAAAATATGCCAATTACTGTAAACGGCGATGGGTCATATTTTGCCCAAACCCCCCTGCAGTTTTCAAAATGTCTGAAATGTCGGAAATTTGACTCCTGTGCGTGATTTTTGAGCCGAATTCTGACTCTCTCCACCTATTTTCAGTTTCAAATTACGACGTTTCATACTGAAAATATGCCAATTACTGTAAACGGCGATGGGTCATATTTTGCCCAAACCCCCCTGCAGTTTTCAAAATGTCTGAAATGTCGGAAATTTGACTCCTGAGCGTGATTTATGAGCCGAATTCTGACTCTCTGACCTATTTTCAGTTTCAAATTACGACTTTTTATACCGATAATGTCAATTACTGAAAACAGCGATGGGTCATATTTTGCCCAAATCTCCCTGCAGTTTTCAAAATGTCTGAAATGTCGGAAATTTGACTCCTGAGCGTGATTTTTGAGCTGAATTCTGACTCTCTGCACCTATTTTCAGTTTCAAATTACGACGTTTCATACCGAAAATATGCCAATTACTGTAAACGGCGATGGGTCATATTTTGCCCAAACCCCCCTGCAGTTTTCAAAATGTCTGAAATGTCGGAAATTTGACTCCTGTGCGTGATTTTTGAGCCGAATTCTGACTCTCTCCACCTATTTTCAGTTTCAAATTACGACGTTTCATACTGAAAATATGCCAATTACTGTAAACGGCGATGGGTCATATTTTGCCCAAACCCCCCTACAGTTTTCAAAATATCTGAAATGTCGGAAATTTGACTCCTGAGCGTGATTTATGAGCCGAATTCTGACTCTCTGACCTATTTTCAGTTTCAAATTACGACTTTTTATACCGATAATGTCAATTACTGAAAACAGCGATGGGTCATATTTTGCCCAAATCTCCCTGCAGTTTTCAAAATGTCTGAAATGTCGGAAATTTGACTCCTGAGCGTGATTTTTGAGCCGAATTCTGACTCTCTGCACCTATTTTCAGTTTCAAATTACGACGTTTCATACCTAAAATATGTAAATTACTGAAAACGGCGATGGGTCATATTTTGCCCAAACCCACCTGCAGTTTTTAAAATGTCTGAAATGTCGAAAATTTGACTCCTGAGCGTGATTTTTGAGCCGAATTCTGACTCTCCGCACCTATTTTCAGTTTCAAATTACGACGTTTCATACCTAAAATATGCCAATTACTGAAAACGGCGATGGGTCATATTTTGCCCAAACCCACCTACAGTTTTTAAAATGTCTGAAATGTCGGAAATTTGACTCCTGAGCGTGATTTTTGAGCCGAATTCTGACTCTCTGCACCTATTTTCAGTTGCAAATTACGACGTTTCATACCGAAAATATGCCAATTACTGTAAACGGCGATGGGTCATATTTTGCCCAAACCCCCCTGCAGTTTTCAAAATGTCTGAAATGTCGGAAATTTGACTCGTGTGCATGATTTTTGAGCCGAATTCTGACTCTCTCCACCTATTTTCAGTTTCAAATTACGACGTTTCATACTGAAAATATGCCAATTACTGTAAACGGCGATGGGTCATATTTTGCCCAAACCCCCCTGCAGTTTTCAAAATGTCTGAAATGTCGGAAATTTGACTCCTGAGCGTGATTTATGAGCCGAATTCTGACTCTCTAACCTATTTTCAGTTTCAAATTACGACTTTTTATACCGATAATATGTCAATTACTGAAAACAGCGATGGGTCATATTTTGCCCAAATAACAATGCAGTTTTCAAAATGTGTGAAATGTCGGAAATTTGACTCCTGAGCGTGATTTTTGAGCCAAATTCTGACTCTCTGCACCTATTTTCAGTTTCAAATTACGACTTTTTATACCGAAAATATGCCAATTACTGAAAACGTCGATGGGTCATGTTTTGCGCTAACCCCCCTGCAGTTTTCAAAATGTCTGAAATGTCGGAAATTTGACTCCTGTGCGTGATTTTTGAGCCGAATCCTGACTCTCTCCACCTATTTTCAGTTTCAAATTACGACGTTTCATACCGAAAATATGCCAATTACTGTAAACGGCGTTGGGTCATATTTTGCCCAAACCCCCCTGCAGTTTTCAAAATGTCTGAAATGTCGGATATTTGACTCCTGAGCGTGATTTTTTATCCGAATTCTGACTCTCTGCACCTATTTTCAATTTCAAATTACGACTTTTTATACCGATAATATGTCAATTACTGAAAACAGCGATGGGTCATATTTTGCCCAAATCCCCTTGCAGTTTTCAAAATGTGTGAAATGTCGGAAATTTGACTCCTGAGCGTGATTTTTGAGCCGAATTCTGACTCTCTGCACCTATTTTCAGTTTCAAATTACGATGTTTCATACCTAAAATATGCCAATTACTGAAAACGGCGATGGGTCATATTTTGCCCAAACCCACCCGCAGTTTTTAAAATGTCTGATGTGTCGGAAATTTGACTCCTGAGCGTGATTTTTGAGCCGAATTCTGACTCTCTGCACCTATTTTCAGTTTCAAATTACGACGTTTTATACCGAAAATATGCCAATTACTGTAAACGGCGATGTGTCATATTTTCCCCAAACCCCCCCTGCAGTTTTCAAAATGTCTGAAATGTCGAAAATTTGACTCCTGAGCGTGATTTTTGAGCCGAATTCTGACTCTCTGCACCTATTTTCAGTTTCAAATTACGACTTTTTATACCGAAAATATGCCAATTTCGGAAAACGTCGATGGGTCATGTTTTGCCCAAACCCCCCTGCAGTTTTCAAAATGTCTGAAATGTCGGAAATTTGACTCCTGTGCGTGATTTTTGAGCCGAATCCTGACTCTCTCCACCTATTTTCAGTTTCAAATTACGACGTTTCATACCGAAAATATGCCAATTACTGTAAACGGCGATGGGTCATATTTTGCCCAAACCCCCCTGCAGTTTTCAAAATGTCTGAAATGTCGGATATTTGACTCCTGAGCGTGATTTTTTATCCGAATTCTGACTCTCTGCACCTATTTTCAATTTCAAATTACGACTTTTTATAACGAAAATATGGCAATTACTGAAAACGGCGATGGGTCATATTTTGCCCAAACCCCCCTGCAGTTTTCAAAATGTCTGAAATGTCGGAAATTTGACTCCTGTGCGTGATTTTTGAGCCGAATTCTGACTCTCTCTACCTATTTTCAGTTTCAAATTACGACGTTTCATACTGAAAATATGCCTATTACTGTAAACGGCGAAGGGTCATATTTTGCCCAAACCCCCCTGCAGTTTTCAAAATGTCTGAAATGTCGGAAATTTGACTCCTGAGCGTGATTTATGAGCCGAATTCTGACTCTCTGACCTATTTTCAGTTTCAAATTACGACTTTTTATACCGATAATATGTCAATTACTGAAAACAGCGATGGGTCATATTTTGCCCAAATCCCCCTGCAGTTTTCAAAATGTGTGAAATGTCGGAAATTTGACTCCTGAGCGTGATTTTTGAGCCGAATTCTGACTCTCTGCACCTATTTTCAGTTTCAAATTACGATGTTTCATACCTAAAATATGCCAATTACTGAAAACGGCGATGGGTCATAATTTGCCCAAACCCACCTGCAGTTTTTAAAATGTCTGAAATGTCGGAAATTTGACTCCTGAGCGTGATTTTTGTGCCGAATTCTGACTCTCTGCACCTATTTTCAGTTTCAAATTACGACGTTTCATACCGAAAATATGCCAATTACTGTAAACGGCGATGTGTCATATTTTGCCCAAACCCCCCCTGCAGTTTTCAAAATGTCTGAAATGTCGAAAATTTGACTCCTGTGCGTGATTTTTGAGCCGAATTCTGACTCTCTCCACCTATTTTCAGTTTCAAATTACGACGTTTCATACTGAAAATATGCCAATTACTGTAAACGGCGATGGGTCATATTTTGCCCAAACCCCCCTGCAGTTTTCAAAATGTCTGAAATGTCGGAAATTTGACTCCTGAGCGTGATTTATGAGCCGAATTCTGACTCTCTGACCTATTTTCAGTTTCAAATTACGACTTTTTATACCGATAATGTCAATTACTGAAAACAGCGATGGGTCATATTTTGCCCAAATCTCCCTGCAGTTTTCAAAATGTCTGAAATGTCGGAAATTTGACTCCTGAGCGTGATTTTTGAGCCGAATTCTGACTCTCTGCACCTATTTTCAGTTTCAAATTACGACGTTTCATACCTAAAATATGTAAATTACTGAAAACGGCGATGGGTCATATTTTGCCCAAACCCACCTGCAGTTTTTAAAATGTCTGAAATGTCGAAAATTTGACTCCTGAGCGTGATTTTTGAGCCGAATTCTGACTCTCCGCACCTATTTTCAGTTTCAAATTACGACGTTTCATACCTAAAATATGCCAATTACTGAAAACGGCGATGGGTCATATTTTGCCCAAACCCACCTACAGTTTTTAAAATGTCTGAAATGTCGGAAATTTGACTCCTGAGCGTGATTTTTGAGCCGAATTCTGACTCTCTGCACCTATTTTCAGTTGCAAATTACGACGTTTCATACCGAAAATATGCCAATTACTGTAAACGGCGATGGGTCATATTTTGCCCAAACCCCCCTGCAGTTTTCAAAATGTCTGAAATGTCGGAAATTTGACTCGTGTGCATGATTTTTGAGCCGAATTCTGACTCTCTCCACCTATTTTCAGTTTCAAATTACGACGTTTCATACTGAAAATATGCCAATTACTGTAAACGGCGATGGGTCATATTTTGCCCAAACCCCCCTGCAGTTTTCAAAATGTCTGAAATGTCGGAAATTTGACTCCTGAGCGTGATTTATGAGCCGAATTCTGACTCTCTAACCTATTTTCAGTTTCAAATTACGACTTTTTATACCGATAATATGTCAATTACTGAAAACAGCGATGGGTCATATTTTGCCCAAATCCCAATGCAGTTTTCAAAATGTGTGAAATGTCGGAAATTTGACTCCTGAGCGTGATTTTTGAGCCAAATTCTGACTCTCTGCACCTATTTTCAGTTTCAAATTACGACTTTTTATACCGAAAATATGCCAATTACTGAAAACGTCGATGGGTCATGTTTTGCGCTAACCCCCCTGCAGTTTTCAAAATGTCTGAAATGTCGGAAATTTGACTCCTGTGCGTGATTTTTGAGCCGAATCCTGACTCTCTCCACCTATTTTCAGTTTCAAATTACGACGTTTCATACCGAAAATATGCCAATTACTGTAAACGGCGTTGGGTCATATTTTGCCCAAACCCCCCTGCAGTTTTCAAAATGTCTGAAATGTCGGATATTTGACTCCTGAGCGTGATTTTTTATCCGAATTCTGACTCTCTGCACCTATTTTCAATTTCAAATTACGACTTTTTATACCGATAATATGTCAATTACTGAAAACAGCGATGGGTCATATTTTGCCCAAATCCCCTTGCAGTTTTCAAAATGTGTGAAATGTCGGAAATTTGACTCCTGAGCGTGATTTTTGAGCCGAATTCTGACTCTCTGCACCTATTTTCAGTTTCAAATTACGATGTTTCATACCTAAAATATGCCAATTACTGAAAACGGCGATGGGTCATATTTTGCCCAAACCCACCCGCAGTTTTTAAAATGTCTGATGTGTCGGAAATTTGACTCCTGAGCGTGATTTTTGAGCCGAATTCTGACTCTCTGCACCTATTTTCAGTTTCAAATTACGACGTTTTATACCGAAAATATGCCAATTACTGTAAACGGCGATGTGTCATATTTTCCCCAAACCCCCCCTGCAGTTTTCAAAATGTCTGAAATGTCGAAAATTTGACTCCTGAGCGTGATTTTTGAGCCGAATTCTGACTCTCTGCACCTATTTTCAGTTTCAAATTACGACTTTTTATACCGAAAATATGCCAATTTCGGAAAACGTCGATGGGTCATGTTTTGCCCAAACCCCCCTGCAGTTTTCAAAATGTCTGAAATGTCGGAAATTTGACTCCTGTGCGTGATTTTTGAGCCGAATCTTGACTCTCTCCACCTATTTTCAGTTTCAAATTACGACGTTTCATACCGAAAATATGCCAATTACTGTAAACGGCGATGGGTCATATTTTGCCCAAACCCCCCTGCAGTTTTCAAAATGTCTGAAATGTCGGATATTTGACTCCTGAGCGTGATTTTTTATCCGAATTCTGACTCTCTGCACCTATTTTCAATTTCAAATTACGACTTTTTATAACGAAAATATGGCAATTACTGAAAACGGCGATGGGTCATATTTTGCCCAAACCCCCCTGCAGTTTTCAAAATGTCTGAAATGTCGGAAATTTGACTCCTGTGCGTGATTTTTGAGCCGAATTCTGACTCTCTCTACCTATTTTCAGTTTCAAATTACGACGTTTCATACTGAAAATATGCCTATTACTGTAAACGGCGATGGGTCATATTTTGCCCAAACCCCCCTGCAGTTTTCAAAATGTCTGAAATGTCGGAAATTTGACTCCTGAGCGTGATTTATGAGCCGAATTCTGACTCTCTGACCTATTTTCAGTTTCAAATTACGACTTTTTATACCGATAATATGTCAATTACTGAAAACAGCGATGGGTCATATTTTGCCCAAATCCCCCTGCAGTTTTCAAAATGTGTGAAATGTCGGAAATTTGACTCCTGAGCGTGATTTTTGAGCCGAATTCTGACTCTCTGCACCTATTTTCAGTTTCAAATTACGATGTTTCATACCTAAAATATGCCAATTACTGAAAACGGCGATGGGTCATATTTTGCCCAAACCCACCTGCAGTTTTTAAAATGTCTGAAATGTCGGAAATTTGACTCCTGAGCGTGATTTTTGTGCCGAATTCTGACTCTCTGCACCTATTTTCAGTTTCAAATTACGACGTTTCATACCGAAAATATGCCAATTACTGTAAACGGCGATGTGTCATATTTTGCCCAAACCCCCCCTGCAGTTTTCAAAATGTCTGAAATGTCGAAAATTTGACTCCTGAGCGTGATTTTTGAGCCGAATTCTGACTCTCTGCACCTATTTTCAGTTTCAAATTACGACTTTTTATACCGAAAATATGCCAATTACTGAAAACGTCGATGGGTCATGTTTTGCCCAAACCCCCCTGCAGTTTTCAAAATGTCTGAAATGTCGGAAATTTGACTCCTATGCGTGATTTTTGAGCCGAATCCTGACTCTCTCCACCTATTTTCAGTTTCAAATTACGACGTTTCATACCGAAAATATGCCAATTACTGTAAACGGCGATGGGTCATAATTTGCCCAAACCCCCCTGCAGTTTTCAAAATGTCTGAAATGTCGAAAATTTGACTCCTGAGCGTGATTTTTGAGCCGAATTCTGACTCTCTCTACCTATTTTCAGTTTCAAATTACGACGTTTCATACTGAAAATATGCCTATTACTGTAAACGGCGATGGGTCATATTTTGCCCAAACCCCCCTGCAGTTTTCAAAATGTCTGAAATGTCGGAAATTTGACTCCTGAGCGTGATTTATGAGCCGAATTCTGACTCTCTGACCTATTTTCAGTTTTAAATTACGACTTTTTATACCGATAATATGTCAATTACTGAAAACAGCGATGGGTCATATTTTGCCCAAATCCCCCTGCAGTTTTCAAAATGTGTGAAATGTCGGAAATTTGACTCCTGAGCGTGATTTTTGAGCCGAATTCTGACTCTCTGCACCTATTTTCAGTTTCAAATTACGATGTTTCATACCTAAAATATGCCAATTACTGAAAACGGCGATGGGTCATATTTTGCCCAAACCCACCTGCAGTTTTTAAAATGTCTGATGTGTCGGAAATTTGACTCCTGAGCGTGATTTTTGAGCCGAATTCTGACTCTCTGCACCTATTTTCAGTTTCAAATTACGACGTTTCATACCGAAAATATGCCAATTACTGTAAACGGCGATGTGTCATATTTTCCCCAAACCCCCCCTGCAGTTTTCAAAATGTCTGAAATGTCGAAAATTTGACTCCTGAGCGTGATTTTTGAGCCGAATTCTGACTCTCTGCACCTATTTTCAGTTTCAAATTACGACTTTTTATACCGAAAATATGCCAATTTCGGAAAACGTCGATGGGTCATGTTTTGCCCAAACCCCCCTGCAGTTTTCAAAATGTCTGAAATGTCGGAAATTTGACTCCTGTGCGTGATTTTTGAGCCGAATCCTGACTCTCTCCACCTATTTTCAGTTTCAAATTACGACGTTTCATACCGAAAATATGCCAATTACTGTAAACGGCGATGGGTCATATTTTGCCCAAACCCCCCTGCAGTTTTCAAAATGTCTGAAATGTCGGATATTTGACTCCTGAGCGTGATTTTTTATCCGAATTCTGACTCTCTGCACCTATTTTCAATTTCAAATTACGACTTTTTATAACGAAAATATGGCAATTACTGAAAACGGCGATGGGTCATATTTTGCCCAAACCCCCCTGCAGTTTTCAAAATGTCTGAAATGTCGGAAATTTGACTCCTGTGCGTGATTTTTGAGCCGAATTCTGACTCTCTCTACCTATTTTCAGTTTCAAATTACGACGTTTCATACTGAAAATATGCCTATTACTGTAAACGGCGATGGGTCATATTTTGCCCAAACCCCCCTGCAGTTTTCAAAATGTCTGAAATGTCGGAAATTTGACTCCTGAGCGTGATTTATGAGCCGAATTCTGACTCTCTGACCTATTTTCAGTTTCAAATTACGACTTTTTATACCGATAATATGTCAATTACTGAAAACAGCGATGGGTCATATTTTGCCCAAATCCCCCTGCAGTTTTCAAAATGTGTGAAATGTCGGAAATTTGACTCCTGAGCGTGATTTTTGAGCCGAATTCTGACTCTCTGCACCTATTTTCAGTTTCAAATTACGATGTTTCATACCTAAAATATGCCAATTACTGAAAACGGCGATGGGTCATATTTTGCCCAAACCCACCTGCAGTTTTTAAAATGTCTGAAATATCGGAAATTTGACTCCTGAGCGTGATTTTTGAGCCGAATTCTGACTCTCTGCACCTATTTTCAGTTTCAAATTACGACGTTTCATACCGAAAATATGCCAATTACTGTAAACGGCGATGTGTCATATTTTGCCCAAACCCCCCCTGCAGTTTTCAAAATGTCTGAAATGTCGAAAATTTGACTCCTGAGCGTGATTTTTGAGCCGAATTCTGACTCTCTGCACCTATTTTCAGTTTCAAATTACGACTTTTTATACCGAAAATATGCCAATTACTGAAAACGTCGATGGGTCATGTTTTGCCCAAACCCCCCTGCAGTTTTCAAAATGTCTGAAATGTCGGAAATTTGACTCCTGTGCGTGATTTTTGAGCCGAATCCTGACTCTCTCCACCTATTTTCAGTTTCAAATTACGACGTTTCATACCGAAAATATGCCAATTACTGTAAACGGCGATGGGTCATAATTTGCCCAAACCCCCCTGCAGTTTTCAAAATGTCTGAAATGTCGGATATTTGACTCCTGAGCGTGATTTTTTATCCGAATTCTGACTCTCTGCACCTATTTTCAATTTCAAATTACGAATTTTTATAACGAAAATATGGCAATTACTGAAAACGGCAATGGGTCATATTTTGCCCAAACCCCCCTGCAGTTTTCAAAATGTCTGAAATGTCTGAAATTTGACTCCTGAGCGTGATTTTTTATCCGAATTCTGACTCTCTGCACCTATTTTCAATTTAAATTACGACTTTTTATACCGAAAATATGCCAATTACTGAAAACAGCGATGGGTCATATTTTGCCCAAACCCCCCTGCAGTTTTCAAAATGTCTCAAATGTCGGAAATTTGACTCCTGAGCGTGATTTTTGAGCCGAATTCTGACTCTCTGCACCAATTTTCAGTTTCAAATTACGAAGTTTCATACCGAAAATATGCCAATTAATGTAAACGGCGAGGGTCATATTTTGCCCAAACCCCGCTGCAGTTTTCAAAATGTCTGAAATGTCGGAAATGTGACTCCTGTGCGTGATTTTTGAGCCGAATCCTGACTCTCTCCACCTATTTTCAGTTTCAAATTTCGACGTTTCATACCGAAAATATGCCAATTACTGTAAACGGCGTTGGGTCATATTTTGCCCAAACCCCCCTGCAGTTTTCAAAATGTCTGAAATGTCGGATATTTGACTCCTGAGCGTGATTTTTTATCCGAATTCTGACTCTCTGCACCTATTTTCAATTTCAAATTACGACTTTTTATACCGATATTATGTCAATTACTGAAAACAGCGATGGGTCATATTTTGCCCAAATCCCCCTGCAGTTTTCAAAATGTCTGAAATGTCGGAAATTTGACACCTGAGCGTGATTTTTGAGCCGAATGCTGACTCTCTGCACCTATTTTCAGTTTCAAATTACGACGTTTCATACCGAAAATATGCCAATTACTGTAAACGGCGATGTGTCATATTTTGCCCAAACCCCCCCTGCAGTTTTCAAAATGTCTGAAATGTCGGAAATTTGACTCCTGAGCGTGATTTTTGAGCCGAATTCTGACTCTCTGCACCTATTTTCAGTTTCAAATTACGACGTTTCATACCGAAAATATGCCAATTACTGTAAACGGCGATGGGTCATATTTAGCCCAAACCCCCCTGCAGTTTTCAAAATGTCTGAAATGTCGGAAATTTGACTCCTGTGCGTGATTTTTGAGCCGAATTCTGACTCTCTCTACCTATTTTCAGTTTCAAATTACGACGTTTCATACTGAAAATATGCCTATTACTGTAAACGGCGATGGGTCATATTTTGCCCAAACCCCCCTGCAGTTTTCAAAATGTCTGAAATGTCGGAAATTTGACTCCTGAGCGTGATTTATGAGCCGAATTCTGACTCTCTGACCTATTTTCAGTTTTAAATTACGACTTTTTATACCGATAATATGTCAATTACTGAAAACAGCGATGGGTCATATTTTGCCCAAATCCCCCTGCAGTTTTCAAAATGTGTGAAATGTCGGAAATTTGACTCCTGAGCGTGATTTTTGAGCCGAATTCTGACTCTCTGCACCTATTTTCAGTTTCAAATTACGATGTTTCATACCTAAAATATGCCAATTACTGAAAACGGCGATGGGTCATATTTTGCCCAAACCCACCTGCAGTTTTTAAAATGTCTGAAATGTCGGAAATTTGACTCCTGAGCGTGATTTTTGAGCCGAATTCTGACTCTCTGCACCTATTTTCAGTTTCAAATTACGACGTTTCATACCGAAAATATGCCAATTACTGTAAACGGCGATGTGTCATATTTTGCCCAAACCCCCCCTGCAGTTTTCAAAATGTCTGAAATGTCGGAAATTTGACTCCTGTGCGTGATTTTTGAGCCGAATCCTGACTCTCTCCACCTATTTTCAGTTTCAAATTACGACGTTTCATACCGAAAATATGCCAATTACTGTAAACGGCGATGGGTCATATTTTGCCCAAACCCCCCTGCAGTTTTCAAAATGTCAGAAATGTCGGATATTTGACTCCTGAGCGTGATTTTTTATCCGAATTCTGACTCTCTGCACCTATTTTCAATTTCAAATTACGACTTTTTATAACGAAAATATGGCAATTACTGAAAACGGCGATGGGTCATATTTTGCCCAAACCCCCCTGCAGTTTTCAAAATGTCTGAAATGTCGGAAATTTGACTCCTGTGCGTGATTTTTGAGCCGAATTCTGACTCTCTCTACCTATTTTCAGTTTCAAATTACGACGTTTCATACTGAAAATATGCCTATTACTGTAAACGGCGATGGGTCATATTTTGCCCAAACCCCCCTGCAGTTTTCAAAATGTCTGAAATGTCGGAAATTTGACTCCTGAGCGTGATTTATGAGCCGAATTCTGACTCTCTGACCTATTTTCAGTTTTAAATTACGACTTTTTATACCGATAATATGTCAATTACTGAAAACAGCGATGGGTCATATTTTGCCCAAATCCCCCTGCAGTTTTCAAAATGTGTGAAATGTCGGAAATTTGACTCCTGAGCGTGATTTTCGAGTCGAATTCTGACTCTCTGCACCTATTTTCAGTTTCAAATTACGATGTTTCATACCTAAAATATGCCAATTACTGAAAACGGCGATGGGTCATATTTTGCCAAAACCCACCTGCAGTTTTTAAAATGTCTGAAATGTCGGAAATTTGACTCCTGAGCGTGATTTTTGAGCCGAATTCTGACTCTCTGCACCTATTTTCAGTTTCAAATTACGACGTTTCATACCGAAAATATGCCAATTACTGTAAAAGGCGATGTGTCATATTTTGCCCAAACCCCCCCTGCAGTTTTCAAAATGTCTGAAATGTCGGAAATTTGACTCCTGTGCGTGATTTTTGAGCCGAATCCTGACTCTCTCCACCTATTTTCAGTTTCAAATTACGACGTTTCATACCGAAAATATGCCAATTACTGTAAACGGCGATGGGTCATATTTTGCCCAAACCCCCCTGCAGTTTTCAAAATGTCAGAAATGTCGGATATTTGACTCCTGAGCGTGATTTTTTATCCGAATTCTGACTCTCTGCACCTATTTTCAATTTCAAATTACGACTTTTTATAACGAAAATATGGCAATTACTGAAAACGGCGATGGGTCATATTTTGCCCAAACCCCCCTGCAGTTTTCAAAATGTCTGAAATGTCGGAAATTTGACTCCTGTGCGTGTTTTTTGAGCCGAATTCTGACTCTCTCTACCTATTTTCAGTTTCAAATTACGACGTTTCATACTGAAAATATGCCTATTACTGTAAACGGCGATGGGTCATATTTTGCCCAAACCCCCCCTGCAGTTTTCAAAATGTCTGAAATGTCGGAAATTTGACTCCTGAGCGTGATTTATGAGCCGAATTCTGACTCTCTGACCTATTTTCAGTTTCAAATTACGACTTTTTATACCGATAATATGTCAATTACTGAAAACAGCGATGGGTCATATTTTGCCCAAATCCCCCTGCAGTTTTCAAAATGTGTGAAATGTCGGAAATTTGACACCTGAGCGTGATTTTTGAGCCGAATTCTGACTCTCTGCACCTATTTTCAGTTTCAAATTACGATGTTTCATACCTAAAATATGCCAATTACTGAAAACGGCGATGGGTCATATTTTGCCCAAACCCACCTGCAGTTTTTAAAATGTCTGAAATGTCGGAAATTTGACTCCTGAGCGTGATTTTTGAGCCGAATTCTGACTCTCTGCACCTATTTTCAGTTTCAAATTACGACGTTTCATACCGAAAATATGCCAATTACTGTAAACGGCGATGTGTCATATTTTGCCCAAACCCCCCCTGCAGTTTTCAAAATGTCTGAAATGTCGAAAATTTGACTCCTGAGCGTGATTTTTGAGCCGAATTCTGACTCTCTGCACCAATTTTCAGTTTCAAATTACGAAGTTTCATACCGAAAATATGCCAATTAATGTAAACGGCGAGGGTCATATTTTGCCCAAACCCCCCTGCAGTTTTCAAAATGTCTGAAATGTCGGAAATTTGACTCCTGTGCGTGATTTTTGAGCCGAATCCTGACTCTCTCCACCTATTTTCAGTTTCAAATTACGACGTTTCATACCGAAAATATGCCAATTACTGTAAACGGCGTTGGGTCATATTTTGCCCAAACCCCCCTGCAGTTTTCAAAATGTCTGAAATGTCGGATATTTGACTCCTGAGCGTGATTTTTTATCCGAATTCTGACTCTCTGCACCTATTTTCAATTTCAAATTACGACTTTTTATACCGATAATATGTCAATTACTGAAAACAGCGATGGGTCATATTTTGCCCAAATCCCCCTGCAGTTTTCAAAATGTCTGAAATGTCGGAAATTTGACACCTGAGCGTGATTTTTGAGCCGAATTCTGACTCTCTGCACCTATTTTCAGTTTCAAATTACGACGTTTCATACCGAAAATATGCCAATTACTGTAAACGGCGATGTGTCATATTTTGCCCAAACCCCCCCTGCAGTTTTCAAAATGTCTGAAATGTCGAAAATTTGACTCCTGAGCGTGATTTTTGAGCCGAATTCTGACTCTCTGCACCAATTTTCAGTTTCAAATTACGAAGTTTCATACCGAAAATATGCCAATTAATGTAAACGGCGAGGGTCATATTTTGCCCAAACCCCCCTGCAGTTTTCAAAATGTCTGAAATGTCGGAAATTTGACTCCTGTGCGTGATTTTTGAGCCGAATCCTGACTCTCTCCACCTATTTTCAGTTTCAAATTACGACGTTTCATACCGAAAATATGCCAATTACTGTAAACGGCGTTGGGTCATATTTTGCCCAAACCCCCCTGCAGTTTTCAAAATGTCTGAAATGTCGGAAATTTGACTCCTGAGCGTGATTTATGAGCCGAATTCTGACTCTCTGACCTATTTTCAGTTTTAAATTACGACTTTTTATACCGATAATATGTCAATTACTGAAAACAGCGATGGGTCATATTTTGCCCAAATCCCCCTGCAGTTTTCAAAATGTGTGAAATGTCGGAAATTTGACTCCTGAGCGTGATTTTTGAGCAGAATTCTGACTCTCTGCACCTATTTTCAGTTTCAAATTACGATGTTTCATACCTAAAATATGCCAATTACTGAAAACGGCGATGGGTCATATTTTGCCCAAACCCACCTGCAGTTTTTAAAATGTCTGATGTGTCGGAAATTTGACTCCTGAGCGTGATTTTTGATCCGAATTCTGACTCTCTGCACCTATTTTCAGTTTCAAATTACGACGTTTCATACCGAAAATATGCCAATTACTGTAAACGGCGATGTGTCATATTTTCCCCAAACCCCCCCTGTAGTTTTCAAAATGTCTGAAATGTCGAAAATTTGACTCCTGAGCGTGATTTTTGAGCCGAATTCTGACTCTCTGCACCTATTTTCAGTTTCAAATTACGACTTTTTATACCGAAAATATGCCAATTTCGGAAAACGTCGATGGGTCATGTTTTGCCCAAACCCCCCTGCAGTTTTCAAAATGTCTGAAATGTCGGAAATTTGACTCCTGTGCGTGATTTTTGAGCCGAATCCTGACTCTCTCCACCTATTTTCAGTTTCAAATTACGACGTTTCATACCGAAAATATGCCAATTACTGTAAACGGCGATGGGTCATATTTTGCCCAAACCCCCCTGCAGTTTTCAAAATGTCTGAAATGTCGGATATTTGACTCCTGAGCGTGATTTTTTATCCGAATTCTGACTCTCTGCACCTATTTTCAATTTCAAATTACGACTTTTTATAACGAAAATATGGCAATTACTGAAAACGGCGATGGGTCATATTTTGCCCAAACCCCCCTGCAGTTTTCAAAATGTCTGAAATGTCGGAAATTTGACTCCTGTGCGTGATTTTTGAGCCGAATTCTGACTCTCTCTACCTATTTTCAGTTTCAAATTACGACGTTTCATACTGAAAATATGCCTATTACTGTAAACGGCGATGGGTCATATTTTGCCCAAACCCCCCTGCAGTTTTCAAAATGTCTGAAATGTCGGAAATTTGACTCCTGAGCGTGATTTATGAGCCGAATTCTGACTCTCTGACCTATTTTCAGTTTCAAATTACGACTTTTTATACCGATAAAATGTCAATTACTGTAAACGGCGATGTGTCATATTTTCCCCAAACCCCCCCTGCAGTTTTCAAAATGTCTGAAATGTCGAAAATTTGACTCCTGAGCGTGATTTTTGAGCCGAATTCTGACTCTCTGCACCTATTTTCAGTTTCAAATTACGACTTTTTATACCGAAAATATGCCAATTTCGGAAAACGTCGATGGGTCATGTTTTGCCCAAACCCCCCTGCAGTTTTCAAAATGTCTGAAATGTCGGAAATTTGACTCCTGTGCGTGATTTTTGAGCCGAATCCTGACTCTCTCCACCTATTTTCAGTTTCAAATTACGACGTTTCATACCGAAAATATGCCAATTACTGTAAACGGCGATGGGTCATATTTTGCCCAAACCCCCCTGCAGTTTTCAAAATGTCTGAAATGTCGGATATTTGACTCCTGAGCGTGATTTTTTATCCGAATTCTGACTCTCTGCACCTATTTTCAATTTCAAATTACGACTTTTTATAACGAAAATATGGCAATTACTGAAAACGGCGATGGGTCATATTTTGCCCAAACCCCCCTGCAGTTTTCAAAATGTCTGAAATGTCGGAAATTTGACTCCTGTGCGTGATTTTTGAGCCGAATTCTGACTCTCTCTACCTATTTTCAGTTTCAAATTACGACGTTTCATACTGAAAATATGCCTATTACTGTAAACGGCGATGGGTCATATTTTGCCCAAACCCCCCTGCAGTTTTCAAAATGTCTGAAATGTCGAAAATTTGACTCCTGAGCGTGATTTTTGAGCCGAATTCTGACTCTCTGCACCAATTTTCAGTTTCAAATTACGAAGTTTCATACCGAAAATATGCCAATTAATGTAAACGGCAAGGGTCATATTTTGCCCAAACCCCCCTGCAGTTTTCAAAATGTCTGAAATGTCGGAAATTTGACTCCTGTGCGTGATTTTTGAGCCGAATCCTGACTCTCTCCACCTATTTTCAGTTTCAAATTACGACGTTTCATACCGAAAATATGCCAATTACTGTAAACGGCGTTGGGTTATATCTTGCCCAAACCCCCCTGCAGTTTTCAAAATGTCTGAAATGTCGGATATTTGACTCCTGAGCGTGATTTTTTATCCGAATTCTGACTCTCTGCACCTATTTTCAATTTCAAATTACGACTTTTTATACCGATAATATGTCAATTACTGAAAACAGCGATGGGTCATATTTTGCCCAAATCCCCCTGCAGTTTTCAAAATGTCTGAAATGTCGGAAATTTGACACCTGAGCGTGATTTTTGAGCCGAATTCTGACTCTCTGCACCTATTTTCAGTTTCAAATTACGACGTTTCATACCGAAAATATGTCAATTTCTGTAAACCGCGATGTGTCATATTTTGCCCAAACCCCCCCTGCAGTTTTCAAAATGTCTGAAATGTCGAAAATTTGACTCCTGAGCGTGATTTTTGAGCCGAATTCTGACTCTCTGCACCTATTTTCAGTTTCAAATTACGACTTTTTATACCGAAAATATGCCAATTACTGAAAACGTCGATGGGTCATGTTTTGCCCAAACCCCCCTGCAGTTTTCAAAATGTCTGAAATGTCGGAAATTTGACTCCTGTGCGTGATTTTTGAGCCGAATCCTGACTCTCTCCACCTATTTTCAGTTTCAAATTACGACGTTTCATACCGAAAATATGCCAATTACTGTAAACGGCGATGGGTCATAATTTGCCCAAACCCCCCTGCAGTTTTCAAAATGTCTGAAATGTGGGATATTTGACTCCTGAGCGTGATTTTTTATCCGAATTCTGACTCTCTGCACCTATTTTCAATTTCAAATTACGACTTTTTATAACGAAAATATGGCAATTACTGAAAACGGCGATGGGTCATATTTTGCCCAAACCCCCCTGCAGTTTTCAAAATGTCTGAAATGTCGGAAATTTGACTCCTGAGCGTGATTTTTGAGCCGAATTCTGACTCTCTGCACCAATTTTCAGTTTCAAATTACGAAGTTTCATACCGAAAATATGCCAATTAATGTCAACGGCGAGGGTCATATTTTGCCCAAACCCCCCTGCAGTTTTCAAAATGTCTGAAATGTCGGAAATTTGACTCCTGAGCATGATTTTTTATCCGAATTCTGACTCTCTGCACCTATTTTCAGTTTCAAATTACGACTTTTTATACCGAAAATATGCCAATTACTGAAAACAGCGATGGGTCATATTTTGCCCAAACCCCCCTGCTGTTTTCAAAATGTCTCAAATGTCGGAAATTTGACTCCTGAGCGTGATTTTTGAGCCGAATTCTGACTCTCTGCACCAATTTTCAGTTTCAAATTACGAAGTTTCATACCGAAAATATGCCAATTAATGTAAACGGCGAGGGTCATATTTTGCCCAAACCCCCCTGCAGTTTTCAAAATGTCTGAAATGTCGGAAATTTGACTCCTGAGCGTGATTTTTTATCCGAATTCTGACTCTCTGCACCTATTTTCAGTTTCAAATTACGACTTTTTATAACGAAAATATGACAATTACTGAAAACGGCGAAGGGTCATGTTTTGCCCAAACCCCCCTGCAGTTTTCAAAATTTCTGAAATGTCGGAAATTTTACTCCTGTGCGTGATTTTTTATCTGAATTCTGACTCTCTGCACCTATTTTCAGTTTCAAATTATGACTTTTCATACCAAAAAATATGCCAATTACTGTAAACGGCGATGGGTCATATTTTGCCCAAACCCCCCTGCAGTTTTCAAAATGTCAGAAATGTCGGATATTTGACTCCTGAGCGTGATTTTTTATCCGAATTCTGACTCTCTGCACCTATTTTCAATTTCAAATTACGACTTTTTATAACGAAAATATGGCAATTACTGAAAACGGCGATGGGTCATATTTTGCCCAAACCCCCCTGCAGTTTTCAAAATGTCTGAAATGTCGGAAATTTGACTCCTGAGCGTGATTTTTGAGCCGAATTCTGACTCTCTGCACCTATTTTCAGTTTCAAATTACGACGTTTCATACCGAAAATATGCCAATTACTGTAAACGGCGATGTGTCATATTTTGCCCAAACCCCCCCTGCAGTTTTCAAAATGTCTGAAATGTCGGAAATTTGACTCCTGAGCGTGATTTTTGAGCCGAATTCTGACTCTCTGCACCTATTTTGAGTTTCAAATTACGACGTTTCATACCGAAAATATGCCAATTACTGTAAACGGCGATGGGTCATATTTTGCCCAAACCCCCCTGCAGTTTTCAAAATGTCTGAAATGTCGGAAATTTGACTCCTGTGCATGATTTTTGAGCCGAATTCTGACTCTCTCTACCTATTTTCAGTTTCAAATTACGACGTTTCATACTGAAAATATGCCTATTACTGTAAACGGCGATGGGTCATATTTTGCCCAAACCCCCCTGCAGTTTTCAAAATGTCTGAAATGTCGGAAATTTGACTCCTGAGCGTGATTTATGAGCCGAATTCTGACTCTCTGACCTATTTTCAGTTTCAAATTACGACTTTTTATACCGATAATATGTCAATTACTGAAAACAGCGATGGGTCATATTTTGCCCAAATCCCCCTGCAGTTTTCAAAATGTGTGAAATGTCGGAAATTTGACTCCTGAGCGTGATTTTTGAGCCGAATTCTGACTCTCTGCACCTATTTTCAGTTTCAAATTACGATGTTTCATACCTAAAATATGCCAATTACTGAAAACGGCGATGGGTCATATTTTGCCCAAACCCACCTGCAGTTTTTAAAATGTCTGAAATGTCGGAAATTTGACTCCTGAGCGTGATTTTTGAGCCGAATTCTGACTCTCTGCACCTATTTTCAGTTTCAAATTACGACGTTTCATACCGAAAATATGCCAATTACTGTAAACGGCGATGTGTCATATTTTGCCCAAACCCCCCCTGCAGTTTTCAAAATGTCTGAAATGTCGAAAATTTGACTCCTGAGCGTGATTTTTGAGCCGAATTCTGACTCTCTGCACCTATTTTCAGTTTCAAATTACGACTTTTTATACCGAAAATATGCCAATTACTGAAAACGTCGATGGGTCATGTTTTGCCCAAACCCCCCTGCAGTTTTCAAAATGTCTGAAATGTCGGAAATTTGACTCCTGTGCGTGATTTTTGAGCCGAAATCTGACTCTCTGCACCTATTTTCAGTTTCAAATTACGACTTTTTATGCCGAAAATATGCCAATTACTGAAAACGTCGATGGGTCATGTTTTGCCCAAACCCCCCTGCAGTTTTCAAAATGTCTGAAATGTCGGAAATTTGACTCCTATGCGTGATTTTTGAGCCGAATCCTGACTCTCTCCACCTATTTTCAGTTTCAAATTACGACGTTTCATACCGAAAATATGCCAATTACTGTAAACGGCGATGGGTCATATTTTGCCCAAACCCCCCTGCAGTTTTCAAAATGTCTGAAATGTCGGATATTTGACTCCTGAGCGTGATTTTTTATCCGAATTCTGACTCTCTGCACCTATTTTCAATTTCAAATTACGAAGTTTCATACCGAAAATATGCCAATTAATGTCAACGGCGAGGGTCATATTTTGCCCAAACCCCCCTGCAGTTTTCAAAATGTCTGAAATGTCGGAAATTTGACTCCTGAGCATGATTTTTCATCCGAATTCTGACTCTCTGCACCTATTTTCAGTTTCAAATTACGACTTTTTATACCGAAAATATGACAATTACTGAAAACGGCGATGGGTCATGTTTTGCCCAAACCCCCCTGCAGTTTTCAAAATTTCTGAAATGTCGGAAATTTTACTCCTGTGCGTGATTTTTTATCTGAATTCTGACTCTCTGCACCTATTTTCAGTTTCAAATTATGACTTTTCATACCAAAAAATATGCCAATTACTGAAAACGGCGATGGGTCCTATTTTGTCCAAACCCCCCTGCAGTTTTCAAAATGTCTGAAATGCCGGAAATTTGACTCCTGAGCGTGATTTTTTATCCGAATTCTGACTCTCTGCACCTATCTTCAATTTCAAATTACGACGTTTCATACCGAAAATATGCCAATTACTGTAACCGGCGATGGGTCATATTTTGCCCAAACCCCCCTGCAGTTTTCAAAATGTCTGAAATGCCCGAAATTTGACTCCTGAGCGTGATTTTTTATCGGAATCCTGACTCTCTGCACCTATTTTCAGTTTCAAATTACGACGTTTCATACCGAAAATATGCCAATTACTGTAAACGGCGATGGGTCATATTTTGCCCAAACCCCCCTGCAGTTTTCAAAATGTCTGAAATGTCGGAAATTTGACTCCTGAGCGTGATTTATGAGCCGAATTCTGACTCTCTGACCTATTTTCAGTTTTAAATTACGACTTTTTATACCGATAATATGTCAATTACTGAAAACAGCGATGGGTCATATTTTGCCCAAATCCCCCTGCAGTTTTCAAAATGTGTGAAATGTCGGAAATTTGACTCCTGAGCGTGATTTTTGAGCAGAATTCTGACTCTCTGCACCTATTTTCAGTTTCAAATTACGATGTTTCATACCTAAAATATGCCAATTACTGAAAACGGCGATGGGTCATATTTTGCCCAAACCCACCTGCAGTTTTTAAAATGTCTGATGTGTCGGAAATTTGACTCCTGAGCGTGATTTTTGAGCCGAATTCTGACTCTCTGCACCTATTTTCAGTTTCAAATTACGACGTTTCATACCGAAAATATGCCAATTACTGTAAACGGCGATGTGTCATATTTTCCCCAAACCCCCCCTGCAGTTTTCAAAATGTCTGAAATGTCGAAAATTTGACTCCTGAGCGTGATTTTTGAGCCGAATTCTGACTCTCTGCACCTATTTTCAGTTTCAAATTACGACTTTTTATACCGAAAATATGCCAATTTCGGAAAACGTCGATGGGTCATGTTTTGCCCAAACCCCCCTGCAGTTTTCAAAATGTCTGAAATGTCGGAAATTTGACTCCTGTGCGTGATTTTTGAGCCGAATCCTGACTCTCTCCACCTATTTTCAGTTTCAAATTACGACGTTTCATACCGAAAATATGCCAATTACTGTAAACGGCGATGGGTCATATTTTGCCCAAACCCCCCTGCAGTTTTCAAAATGTCTGAAATGTCGGATATTTGACTCCTGAGCGTGATTTTTTATCCGAATTCTGACTCTCTGCACCTATTTTCAATTTCAAATTACGACTTTTTATAACGAAAATATGGCAATTACTGAAAACGGCGATGGGTCATATTTTGCCCAAACCCCCCTGCAGTTTTCAAAATGTCTGAAATGTCGGAAATTTGACTCCTGTGCGTGATTTTTGAGCCGAATTCTGACTCTCTCTACCTATTTTCAGTTTCAAATTACGACGTTTCATACTGAAAATATGCCTATTACTGTAAACGGCGATGGGTCATATTTTGCCCAAACCCCCCTGCAGTTTTCAAAATGTCTGAAATGTCGGAAATTTGACTCCTGAGCGTGATTTATGAGCCGAATTCTGACTCTCTGACCTATTTTCAGTTTCAAATTACGACTTTTTATACCGATAAAATGTCAATTACTGTAAACGGCGATGTGTCATATTTTCCCCAAACCCCCCCTGCAGTTTTCAAAATGTCTGAAATGTCGAAAATTTGACTCCTGAGCGTGATTTTTGAGCCGAATTCTGACTCTCTGCACCTATTTTCAGTTTCAAATTACGACTTTTTATACCGAAAATATGCCAATTTCGGAAAACGTCGATGGGTCATGTTTTGCCCAAACCCCCCTGCAGTTTTCAAAATGTCTGAAATGTCGGAAATTTGACTCCTGTGCGTGATTTTTGAGCCGAATCCTGACTCTCTCCACCTATTTTCAGTTTCAAATTACGACGTTTCATACCGAAAATATGCCAATTACTGTAAACGGCGATGGGTCATATTTTGCCCAAACCCCCCTGCAGTTTTCAAAATGTCTGAAATGTCGGATATTTGACTCCTGAGCGTGATTTTTTATCCGAATTCTGACTCTCTGCACCTATTTTCAATTTCAAATTACGACTTTTTATAACGAAAATATGGCAATTACTGAAAACGGCGATGGGTCATATTTTGCCCAAACCCCCCTGCAGTTTTCAAAATGTCTGAAATGTCGGAAATTTGACTCCTGTGCGTGATTTTTGAGCCGAATTCTGACTCTCTCTACCTATTTTCAGTTTCAAATTACGACGTTTCATACTGAAAATATGCCTATTACTGTAAACGGCGATGGGTCATATTTTGCCCAAACCCCCCTGCAGTTTTCAAAATGTCTGAAATGTCGAAAATTTGACTCCTGAGCGTGATTTTTGAGCCGAATTCTGACTCTCTGCACCAATTTTCAGTTTCAAATTACGAAGTTTCATACCGAAAATATGCCAATTAATGTAAACGGCAAGGGTCATATTTTGCCCAAACCCCCCTGCAGTTTTCAAAATGTCTGAAATGTCGGAAATTTGACTCCTGTGCGTGATTTTTGAGCCGAATCCTGACTCTCTCCACCTATTTTCAGTTTCAAATTACGACGTTTCATACCGAAAATATGCCAATTACTGTAAACGGCGTTGGGTCATATTTTGCCCAAACCCCCCTGCAGTTTTCAAAATGTCTGAAATGTCGGATATTTGACTCCTGAGCGTGATTTTTTATCCGAATTCTGACTCTCTGCACCTATTTTCAATTTCAAATTACGACTTTTTATACCGATAATATGTCAATTACTGAAAACAGCGATGGGTCATATTTTGCCCAAATCCCCCTGCAGTTTTCAAAATGTCTGAAATGTCGGAAATTTGACACCTGAGCGTGATTTTTGAGCCGAATTCTGACTCTCTGCACCTATTTTCAGTTTCAAATTACGACGTTTCATACCGAAAATATGTCAATTACTGTAAACCGCGATGTGTCATATTTTGCCCAAACCCCCCTGCAGTTTTCAAAATGTCTGAAATGTCGAAAATTTGACTCCTGAGCGTGATTTTTGAGCCGAATTCTGACTCTCTGCACCTATTTTCAGTTTCAAATTACGACTTTTTATACCGAAAATATGCCAATTACTGAAAACGTCGATGGGTCATGTTTTGCCCAAACCCCCCTGCAGTTTTCAAAATGTCTGAAATGTCGGAAATTTGACTCCTGTGCGTGATTTTTGAGCCGAATCCTGACTCTCTCCACCTATTTTCAGTTTCAAATTACGACGTTTCATACCGAAAATATGCCAATTACTGTAAACGGCGATGGGTCATAATTTGCCCAAACCCCCCTGCAGTTTTCAAAATGTCTGAAATGTGGGATATTTGACTCCTGAGCGTGATTTTTTATCCGAATTCTGACTCTCTGCACCTATTTTCAATTTCAAATTACGACTTTTTATAACGAAAATATGGCAATTACTGAAAACGGCGATGGGTCATATTTTGCCCAAACCCCCCTGCAGTTTTCAAAATGTCTGAAATGTCGGAAATTTGACTCCTGAGCGTGATTTTTGAGCCGAATTCTGACTCTCTGCACCAATTTTCAGTTTCAAATTACGAAGTTTCATACCGAAAATATGCCAATTAATGTCAACGGCGAGGGTCATATTTTGCCCAAACCCCCCTGCAGTTTTCAAAATGTCTGAAATGTCGGAAATTTGACTCCTGAGCATGATTTTTTATCCGAATTCTGACTCTCTGCACCTATTTTCAGTTTCAAATTACGACTTTTTATACCGAAAATATGCCAATTACTGAAAACAGCGATGGGTCATATTTTGCCCAAACCCCCCTGCTGTTTTCAAAATGTCTCAAATGTCGGAAATTTGACTCCTGAGCGTGATTTTTGAGCCGAATTCTGACTCTCTGCACCAATTTTCAGTTTCAAATTACGAAGTTTCATACCGAAAATATGCCAATTAATGTAAACGGCGAGGGTCAAATTTTGCCCAAACCCCCCTGCAGTTTTCAAAATGTCTGAAATGTCGGAAATTTGACTCCTGAGCGTGATTTTTTATCCGAATTCTGACTCTCTGCACCTATTTTCAGTTTCAAATTACGACTTTTTATAACGAAAATATGACAATTACTGAAAACGGCGAAGGGTCATGTTTTGCCCAAACCCCCCTGCAGTTTTCAAAATTTCTGAAATGTCGGAAATTTTACTCCTGTGCGTGATTTTTTATCTGAATTCTGACTCTCTGCACCTATTTTCAGTTTCAAATTATGACTTTTCATACCAAAAAATATGCCAATTACTGTAAACGGCGATGGGTCATATTTTGCCCAAACCCCCCTGCAGTTTTCAAAATGTCAGAAATGTCGGATATTTGACTCCTGAGCGTGATTTTTTATCCGAATTCTGACTCTCTGCACCTATTTTCAATTTCAAATTACGACTTTTTATAACGAAAATATGGCAATTACTGAAAACGGCGATGGGTCATATTTTGCCCAAACCCCCCTGCAGTTTTCAAAATGTCTGAAATGTCGGAAATTTGACTCCTGAGCGTGATTTTTGAGCCGAATTCTGACTCTCTGCACCTATTTTCAGTTTCAAATTACGACGTTTCATACCGAAAATATGCCAATTACTGTAAACGGCGATGTGTCATATTTTGCCCAAACCCCCCCTGCAGTTTTCAAAATGTCTGAAATGTCGGAAATTTGACTCCTGAGCGTGATTTTTGAGCCGAATTCTGACTCTCTGCACCTATTTTGAGTTTCAAATTACGACGTTTCATACCGAAAATATGCCAATTACTGTAAACGGCGATGGGTCATATTTTGCCCAAACCCCCCTGCAGTTTTCAAAATGTCTGAAATGTCGGAAATTTGACTCCTGTGCATGATTTTTGAGCCGAATTCTGACTCTCTCTACCTATTTTCAGTTTCAAATTACGACGTTTCATACTGAAAATATGCCTATTACTGTAAACGGCGATGGGTCATATTTTGCCCAAACCCCCCTGCAGTTTTCAAAATGTCTGAAATGTCGGAAATTTGACTCCTGAGCGTGATTTATGAGCCGAATTCTGACTCTCTGACCTATTTTCAGTTTCAAATTACGACTTTTTATACCGATAATATGTCAATTACTGAAAACAGCGATGGGTCATATTTTGCCCAAATCCCCCTGCAGTTTTCAAAATGTGTGAAATGTCGGAAATTTGACTCCTGAGCGTGATTTTTGAGCCGAATTCTGACTCTCTGCACCTATTTTCAGTTTCAAATTACGATGTTTCATACCTAAAATATGCCAATTACTGAAAACGGCGATGGGTCATATTTTGCCCAAACCCACCTGCAGTTTTTAAAATGTCTGAAATGTCGGAAATTTGACTCCTGAGCGTGATTTTTGAGCCGAATTCTGACTCTCTGCACCTATTTTCAGTTTCAAATTACGACGTTTCATACCGAAAATATGCCAATTACTGTAAACGGCGATGTGTCATATTTTGCCCAAACCCCCCCTGCAGTTTTCAAAATGTCTGAAATGTCGAAAATTTGACTCCTGAGCGTGATTTTTGAGCCGAATTCTGACTCTCTGCACCTATTTTCAGTTTCAAATTACGACTTTTTATACCGAAAATATGCCAATTACTGAAAACGTCGATGGGTCATGTTTTGCCCAAACCCCCCTGCAGTTTTCAAAATGTCTGAAATGTCGGAAATTTGACTCCTGTGCGTGATTTTTGAGCCGAAATCTGACTCTCTGCACCTATTTTCAGTTTCAAATTACGACTTTTTATGCCGAAAATATGCCAATTACTGAAAACGTCGATGGGTCATGTTTTGCCCAAACCCCCCTGCAGTTTTCAAAATGTCTGAAATGTCGGAAATTTGACTCCTATGCGTGATTTTTGAGCCGAATCCTGACTCTCTCCACCTATTTTCAGTTTCAAATTACGACGTTTCATACCGAAAATATGCCAATTACTGTAAACGGCGATGGGTCATATTTTGCCCAAACCCCCCTGCAGTTTTCAAAATGTCTGAAATGTCGGATATTTGACTCCTGAGCGTGATTTTTTATCCGAATTCTGACTCTCTGCACCTATTTTCAATTTCAAATTACGACTTTTTATAACGAAAATATGGCAATTACTGAAAACGGCGATGGGTCATATTTTGCCCAAACCCCCCTGCAGTTTTCAAAATGTCTGAAATGTCGGAAATTTGACTCCTGAGCGTGATTTTTGAGCCGAATTCTGACTCTCTGCACCAATTTTCAGTTTCAAATTACGAAGTTTCATACCGAAAATATGCCAATTAATGTCAACGGCGAGGGTCATATTTTGCCCAAACCCCCCTGCAGTTTTCAAAATGTCTGAAATTTCGGAAATTTGACTCCTGAGCATGATTTTTCATCCGAATTCTGACTCTCTGCACCTATTTTCAGTTTCAAATTACGACTTTTTATACCGAAAATATGACAATTACTGAAAACGGCGATGGGTCATGTTTTGCCCAAACCCCCCTGCAGTTTTCAAAATGTCTGAAATGCCGGAAATTTGACTCCTGAGCGTGATTTTTTATCCGAATTCTGACTCTCTGCACCTATCTTCAATTTCAAATTACGACGTTTCATACCGAAAATATGCCAATTACTGAAAACGGCGATGGGTCATATTTTGCCCAAACCCCCCTGCAGTTTTCAAAATGTCTGAAATGTCGGAAATTTGACTCCTGAGCGTGATTTTTGAGCCGAATTCTGACTCTCTGCACCTATTTTCAGTTTCTAATTACGACGTTTCATACCTAAAATATGCCAATTACTGAAAACGGCGATGGGTCATATTTTGCCCAAACCCCCCTGCAGTTTTTAAACTGTTTGAAATGTCGGAAATTTGACTCCTGAGCGTGATTTTTGAGCCGAATTCTGACTTTCTGCACCTATTTTCAGTTTCAAATTACGACGTTTCATACCGAAAAATATGCCAATTACTGTAAACGGCGATTGGTCATATTTTGCCCAAACCCCCCCTGCAGTTTTCAATATGTCTGAAATGTCGGAAATTTGACTCCTGAGCGTGATTTTTCTAGCCGAATTCTGACTCTCTGCACCTATTTTCAGTTTCAAATTACGACGTTTCATACCGAAAATATGCCAATTACTGTAAACGGCGATGGGTCATATTTTGCCCAAACCCCCCTGCAGTTTTCAAAATGTCTGAAATGTCGGAAATTTGACTCCATGAGCGTGATTTTGTAGCCGAATTCTGACTCTCTGCACCTATTTTCAGTTTCTAATTACGACGTTTTATACCGAAAATATGCCAATTACTGAAAACAGCGATGGGTCATATTTTGCCCAAACCCCCCTGCAGTTTTAAAAATGTCTCAAATGTCGGAAACTTGACTCCTGAGCGTGATTTTTGAGCCGAATTCTGACTCTCTGCACCTATTTTCAGTTTCAAATTACGACTTTTTATACCGAAAATATGACAATTACTGAAAACGGCGATGGGTCATGTTTTGCCCAAACCCCCCTGCAGTTTTCAAAATGTCTGAAATGTCGGAAATTTTACTCCTGTGCGTGATTTTTTATCTGAATTCTGACTCTCTGCACCTATTTTCAGTTTCAAATTACGACGTTTCATACCTAAAATATGCCAATTACTGAAAACGGCGATGGGTCATATTTTGCCCAAACCCACCTGCAGTTGTTAAAATGTCTGAAATGTCGGAAATTTGAGTCCTGAGCGTGATTTTTGAGCCGAATTCTGACTCTATGCACCTATTTTCAGTTTCAAATTACGACGTTTCATACCGAAAATATGCCAATTACTGTAAACGGCGATGGGTCATATTTTGCCCAAACCCCCCTGCAGTTTTCAAAATGTACTGAAATGTCGGAAATTTGACTCCTGTGCGTGAATTTTGAGCCGAATTCTGACTCTCTCAACCTATTTTCAGTTTCAAATTACGACGTTTCATACTGAAAATATGCCTATTACTGTAAACGGCGATGGGTCATATTTTGCCCAAACCCCCCTGCAGTTTTCAAAATGTCTGAAATGTCGGAAATTTGACTCCTGAGCGTGATTTATGAGCCGAATTCTGACTCTCTGACCTATTTTCAGTTTCAAATTACGACTTTTTATACCGATAATATGTCAATTACTGAAAACAGCGATGGGTCATATTTTGCCCAAATCCCCCTGCAGTTTTCAAAATGTGTGAAATGTCGGAAATTTGACTCCTGAGCGTGATTTTTGAGCCGAATTCTGACTCTCTGCACCTATTTTCAGTTTCAAATTACGATGTTTCATACCTAAAATATGCCAATTACTGAAAACGGCGATGGGTCATATTTTGCCCAAACCCACCTGCAGTTTTTAAAATGTCTGATGTGTCGGAAATTTGACTCCTGAGCGTGATTTTTGAGCCGAATTCTGACTCTCTGCACCTATTTTCAGTTTCAAATTACGACGTTTCATACCGAAAATATGCCAATTACTGTAAACGGCGATGTGTTATATTATGCCCAAACCCCCCCTGCAGTTTTCAAAATGTCTGAAATGTCGGAAATTTGACTCCTGAGCGTGATTTTTGAGCCGAATTCTGACTCTCTGCACCTATTTTCAGTTTCAAATTACGACGTTTCATACCGAAAATATGCCAATTACTGTAAACGGCGATGGGTCATATTTTGCCCAAACCCCCCTGCAGTTTTCAAAATGTCTGAAATGTCGGAAATTTGACTCCAGTGCGTGATTTTTGAGCCGAATTCTGACTCTCTCTACCTATTTTCAGTTTCAAATTACGACGTTTCATACTGAAAATATGCCTATTACTGTAAACGGCGATGGGTCATATTTTGCCCAAACCCCCCTGCAGTTTTCAAAATGTCTGAAATGTCGGAAATTTGACTCCTGAAGGTGATTTATGAGCCGAATTTTGACTCTCTGACCTATTTTCAGTTTCAAATTACGACTTTTTATACCGATAATATGTCAATTACTGAAAACAGCGATGGGTCATATTTTGCCCAAATCCCCCTGCAGTTTTCAAAATGTGTGAAATGTCGGAAATTTGACTCCTGAGCGTGATTTTTGAGCCGAATTCTGACTCTCTGCACCTATTTTCAGTTTCAAATTACGATGTTTCATACCTAAAATATGCCAATTACTGAAAACGGCGATGGGTCATATTTTGCCCAAACCCACCTGCAGTTTTTAAAATGTCTGAAATGTCGGAAATTTGACTCCTGAGCGTGATTTTTGAGCCGAATTCTGACTCTCTGCACCTATTTTCAGTTTCAAATTACGAAGTTTCATTCCGAAAATATGTCAATTATTGTAAACGGCGATGTGTCATATTTTGCCCAAACCCCCCCTGCAGTTTTCAAAATGTCTGAAATGTCGAAAATTTGACTCCTGAGCGTGATTTTTGAGCCGAATTCTGACTCTCTGCACCTATTTTCAGTTTCAAATTACGACTTTTTATACCGAAAATATGCCAATTACTGAAAACGTCGATGGGTCATGTTTTGCCCAAACCCCCCTGCAGTTTTCAAAATGTCTGAAATGTCGGAAATTTGACTCCTGTGCGTGATTTTTGAGCCGAATCCTGACTCTCTCCACCTATTTTCAGTTTCAAATTACGACGTTTCATACCGAAAATATGCCAATTACTGTAAACGGCGATGGGTCATATTTTGCCCAAACCCCCCTGCAGTTTTCAAAATGTCTGAAATGTCGGATATTTGACTCCTGAGCGTGATTTTTTATCCGAATTCTGACTCTCTGCACCTATTTTCAATTTCAAATTACGACTTTTTATAACGAAAATATGGCAATTACTGAAAACGGCGATGGGTCATATTTTGCCCAAAACCCCCCTGCAGTTTTCAAAATGTCTGAAATGTCGGAAATTTGACTCCTGAGCGTGATTTTTGAGCCGAATTCTGACTCTCTGCACCAATTTTCAGTTTCAAATTAAGAAGTTTCATACCGAAAATATGCCAATTAATGTCAACGGCGAGGGTCATATTTTGCCCAAACCCCCCTGCAGTTTTCAAAATGTCTGAAATGTCGGAAATTTGACTCCTGAGCATGATTTTTTATCCGAATTCTGACTCTCTGCACCTATTTTCAGTTTCAAATTACGACTTTTTATACCGAAAATATGCCAATTACTGAAAACAGCGATGGGTCATATTTTGCCCAAACCCCCCTGCAGTTTTCAAAATGTCTCAAATGTCGGAAATTTGACTCCTGAGCGTGATTTTTGAGCCGAATTCTGACTCTCTGCACCAATTTTCAGTTTCAAATTACGAAGTTTCATACCGAAAATATGCCAATTAATGTAAACGGCGAGGGTCATATTTTGCCCAAACCCCCCTGCAGTTTTCAAAATGTCTGAAATGTCGGAAATTTGACTCCTGAGCGTGATTTTTTATCCGAATTCTGACTCTCTGCACCTATTTTCAGTTTCAAATTACGAGTTTTTATACCTGAAAATATGACAATTACTGTAAACGGCGATGGGTCATGTTTTGCCCAAACCCCCCTGCAGTTTTCAAAATTTCTGAAATGTCGGAAATTTTACTCCTGTGCGTGATTTTTTATCTGAATTCTGACTCTCTGCACCTATTTTCAGTTTCAAATTATGAATTTTCATACGAAAAAAATATGCCAATTACTGAAAACGGCGATGGGTCATATTTTGGCCAAACCCCCCTGCAGTTTTCAAAATGTCTGAAATGCCGGAAATTTGACTCCTGAGCGTGATTTTTTATCCGAATTCTGACTCTCTGCACCTATCTTCAATTTCAAATTACGACGTTTCATACCGAAAATATGCCAATTACTGTAACCGGCGATGGGTCATATTTTGCCCAAACCCCCCTGCAGTTTTCAAAATGTCTGAAATGCCCGAAATTTGACTCCTGAGCGTGATTTTTTATCCGAATTCTGACTCTCTGCACCTATTTTCAGTTTCAAATTACGACGTTTCATACCGAAAATATGCCAATTACTGTAAACGGCGATGGGTCATTTTTTGCCCAAACCTCCCTGCAGTTTTCAAAATGTCTGAAATGTCGGAAATTTGACTCCTGAGCGTGATTTTTGAGCCGAATTCTGACTCTCTGCACCTATTTTCAGTTTCTAATTACGACGTTTCATACCTAAAATATGCCAATTACTGAAAACGGCGATGGTCATATTTTGCCCAAACCCCCCTGCAGTTTTTAAACTGTCTGAAATGTCGGAAATTTGACTCCTGAGCGTGATTTTTGAGCCCAATTCTGACTTTCTGCACCTATTTTCAGTTTCAATTTACGACGTTTCATACCGAAAATATGCCAATTACTGTAAACGGCGATTGGTCATATTTTGCCCAAACCCCCCCTGCAGTTTTCAATATGTCTGAAATGTCGGAAATTTGACTCCTGAGCGTGATTTTCTAGCCGAATTCTGATTCTCTGCACCTATTTTAAGTTTCAAATTACGACGTTTCATACCGAAAATATGCCAATTACTGAAAACGGCGATGGGTCATATTTTGCCCAAACCCCCCTGCAGTTTTCAAAATGTCTGAAATGTCCGAAATTTGACTCCAGAGCGTGATTTTGTATCCGAATTCTGACTCTCTGCACCTATTTTCAGTTTCAAATTACGACTTTTTATACCGAAAATATGCCAATTACTGAAAACAGCGATGGGTCATATTTTGCCCAAACCCCCCTGCAGTTTTAAAAATGTCTCAAATGTCGGAAATTTGACTCCTGAGCGTGATTTTTGAGCCGAATTCTGACTCTCTGCACCTATTTTCAGTTTCAAATTACGAATTTTATACCGAAAATATGACAATTACTGAAAACGGCGATGGGTCATGTTTTGCCCAAACCCCCCTGCAGTTTTCAAAATGTCTGAAATGTCGGAAATTTTACTCCTGTGCGTGATTTTTTATCTGAATTCTGACTCTCTGCACCTATTTTCAGTTTCAAATTATGATTTTCATACCAAAAAATATGCCAATTACTGAAAACGGCGATGGGTCATATTTTGGCCAAACCCCCCTGCAGTTTTCAAAATGTCTGAAATGCCGGAAATTTGACTCCTGAGCGTGATTTTTTATCCGAATTCTGACTCTCTGCACCTATCTTCAATTTCAAATTACGACGTTTCATACCGAAAATATGCCAATTACTGGAAACAGCGATGGGTCATATTTTGCCCAAACCCCCCTGCAGTTTTCAAAATGTCTGAAATGTCCGAAATTTGACTCCTGAGCGTGATTTTTTATCCGAAATTCTGACTCTCTGCACCTATTTTCAGTTTCAAATTACGAATTTTTATACCGAAAATATGCCAATTACTTAAAACAGCGATGGGTCATATTTTGCCCAAACCCCCCTGCAGTTTTCAAAATGTCTGAAATGTCGGAAATTTGACTCCTGAACGTGATTTTTGATCTATATCCTGACTCTCTGCACCTATTTTCAGTTTCAAATTACGACGTTTCATACCGAAAATATGCCAATTACTGTAAACGGCGATGGGTCATTTTTTGCCCCAACCCCCCTGCAGTTTTCAAAATGTCTGAAATGTCGGAAATTTGACTCCTGATCGTGATTTTTGAGCCGAATTCTGACTCTCTGTACCTATTTTCAGTTTCTAATTACGAAGTTTCATACCTAAAATATGCCAATTACTGAAAACGGCGATAGTCATATTTTGCCCAAACCCCCCTGCAGTTTTAAACTGTCTGAAATGTCGGAAATTTGACTCCTGAGCGTGATTTTTGAGCCGAATTCTGACTTTCTGCACCTATTTTCAGTTTCAAATTACGACGTTTCATACCGAAAATATGCCAATTACTGTAAACGGCGATTGGTCATATTTTGCCCAAACCCCCCTGCAGTTTTCAAAATGTCTGAAATGTCGGAAATTTGACTCCTGTGCGTGATTTTTGAGCCGAATTCTGACTCTCTCTACCTATTTTCAGTTTCAAATTACGACGTTTCATACTGAAAATATGCCTATTACTGTAAACGGCGATGGGTCATATTTTGCCCAAACCCCCCTGCAGTTTTCAAAATGTCTGAAATGTCGGAAATTTGACTCCTGAGCGTGATTTATGAGCCGAATTCTGACTCTCTGACCTATTTTCAGTTTCAAATTACGACTTTTTATACCGATAATATGTCAATTACTGAAAACAGCGATGGGTCATATTTTGCCCAAATCCCCCTGCAGTTTTCAAAATGTGTGAAATGTCGGAAATTTGACTCCTGAGCGTGATTTTTGAGCCGAATTCTGACTCTCTGCACCTATTTTCAGTTTCAAATTACGACTTTTTATACCGAAAATATGCCAATTACTGAAAACGTCGATGGGTCATGTTTTGCCCAAACCCCCCTGCAGTTTTCAAAATGTCTTTCAAAATGTCTAAAATGTCGGAAATTTGACTCCTGTGCGTGATTTTTGAGCCGAATCCTGACTCTCTCCACCTATTTTCAGTTTCAAATTACGACGTTTCATACCGAAAATATGCCAATTACTGTAAACGGCGATGGGTCATATTTTGCCCAAACCCCCCTGCAGTTTTCAAAATGTCTGAAATGTCGGATATTTGACTTCTGAGCGTGATTTTTTATCCGAATTCTGACTATCTGCACCTATTTTCAATTTCAAATTACGACTTTTTATAACGAAAATATGGCAATTACTGAAAACGGCGATGGGTCATATTTTGCCCAAACCCCCCTGCAGTTTTCAAAATGTCTGAAATGTCGGAAATTTGACTCCTGAGCGTGATTTTTGAGCCGAATTCTGACTCTCTGCACCAATTTTCAGTTTCAAATTAAGAAGTTTCATACCGAAAATATGCCAATTAATGTAAACGGCGAGGGTCATATTTTGCCCAAACCCCCCTGCAGTTTTCAAAATGTCTGAAATGTCGGAAATTTGACTCCTGAGCATGATTTTTTATCCGAATTCTGACTCTGCACCTATTTTCAGTTTCAAATTACGACTTTTTATACCGAAAATATGCCAATTACTGAAAACAGCGATGGGTCATATTTTGCCCAAACCCCCCTGCAGTTTTCAAAATGTCTCAAATGTCGGAAATTTGACTCCTGAGCGTGATTTTTGAGCCGAATTCTGACTCTCTGCACCAATTTTCAGTTTCAAATTACGAAGTTTCATACCGAAAATATGCCAATTTATGTAAACGGCGAGGGTCATATTTTGCCCAAACCCCCCTGCAGTTTTCAAAATGTCTGAAATGTCGGAAATTTGACTCCTGAGCGTGATTTTTGAGCCGAATTCTGACTCTCTGCACCTATTTTCAGTTTCAAATTACGAGTTTTTATACCGAAAATATGACAATTACTGAAAACGGCGATGGGTCATGTTTTGCCCAAACCCCCCTGCAGTTTTCAAAATTTCTGAAATGTCGGAAATTTTACTCCTGTGCGTGATTTTTTATCTGAATTCTGACTCTCTGCACCTATTTTCAGTTTCAAATTATGAATTTTCATACGAAAAAAATATGCCAATTACTGAAAACGGCGATGGGTCATATTTTGGCCAAACCCCCCTGCAGTTTTCAAAATGTCTGAAATGCCGGAAATTTGACTCCTGAGCGTGATTTTTTATCCGAATTCTGACTCTCTGCACCTATCTTCAATTTCAAATTACGACGTTTCATACCGAAAATATGCCAATTACTGAAACCGGCGATGGGTCATATTTTGCCCAAACCCCCGTGCAGTTTTCAAAATGTCTGAAATGCCCGAAATTTGACTCCTGAGCGTGATTTTTTATCCGAATTCTGACTCTCTGCACCTATTTTCAGTTTCAAATTACGACGTTTCATACCTAAAATATGCCAATTACTGAAAACGGCGATGGTCATATTTTGCCCAAACCCCCCTGCAGTTTTTAAACTGTCTGAAATGTCGGAAATTTTACTCCTGTGCGTGATTTTTTATCTGAATTCTGACTCTCTGCACCTATTTTCAGTTTCAAATTACGACGTTTCATACCGAAAATATGCCAATTACTGTAAACGGCGATGGGTCATTTTTTGCCCAAACCCCCCTGCAGTTTTCAAAATGTCTGAAATGTCGGAAATTTGACTCCTGAGCGTGATTTTTGAGCCGAATTCTGACTCTCTGCACCTATTTTCAGTTTCTAATTACGACGTTTCATACCTAAAATATGCCAATTACTGAAAACGGCGATGGTCATATTTTGCCCAAACCCCCCTGCAGTTTTTAAACTGTCTGAAATGTCGGAAATTTGACTCCTGAGCGTGATTTTTGAGCCGAATTCTGACTTTCTGCACCTATTTTCAGTTTCAAATTACGACGTTTCATACCGAAAATATGCCAATTACTGAAAACGGCGATGGGTCATATTTTGCCCAAACCCCCCTGCAGTTTTCAAAATGTCTGAAATGTCCGAAATTTGACTCCAGAGCGTGATTTTGTATCCGAATTATGACTCTCTGCACCTATTTTCAGTTTCAAATTACGATGTTTCATACCTAAAATATGCCAATTACTGAAAACTACGATGGGTCATATTTTGCCCAAACCCACCTGCAGTTTTTAAAATGTCTGAAATGTCGGAAATTTGACTCCTGAGCGTGATTTTTGAGCCGAATTCTGACTCTCTGCACCTATTTTCAGTTTCAAATTACGACGTTTCATACCGAAAATATGCCAATTACTGTAAACGGCGATGGGTCATATTTTGCCCAAACCCCCCTGCAGTTTTCAAAATGTCTGAAATGTCGGAAATTTGACTCCTGTGCGTGATTTTTGAGCCGAATTCTGACTCTCTCTACCTATTTTCAGTTTCAAATTACGACGTTTCATACTGAAAATATGCCTATTACTGTAAACGGCGATGGGTCATATTTTGCCCAAACCCCCCTGCAGTTTTCAAAATGTCTGAAATGTCGGAAATTTGACTCCTGAGCGTGATTTATGAGCCGAATTCTGACTCTCTGACCTATTTTCAGTTTCAAATTACGACTTTTTATACCGATAATATGTCAATTACTGAAAACAGCGATGGGTCATATTTTGCCCAAATCCCCCTGCAGTTTTCAAAATGTGTGAAATGTCGGAAATTTGACTCCTGAGCGTGATTTTTGAGCCGAATTCTGACTCTCTGCACCTATTTTCAGTTTCAAATTACGATGTTTCATACCTAAAATATGCCAATTACTGTAAACGGCGATGGGTCATATTTTGCCCAAACCCCCCTGCAGTTTTCAAAATGTCTGAAATGTCGGAAATTTGACTCCTGAGCGTGATTTTTGAGCCGAATTCTGACTCTCTGCACCTATTTTCAGTTTCAAATTACGACTTTTTATACCGAAAATATGCCAATTACTGAAAACGTCGATGGGTCATGTTTTGCCCAAACCCCCCTGCAGTTTTCAAAATGTCTTTCAAAATGTCTAAAATGTCGGAAATTTGACTCCTGTGCGTGATTTTTGAGCCGAATCCTGACTCTCTCCACCTATTTTCAGTTTCAAATTACGACGTTTCATACCGAAAATATGCCAATTACTGTAAACGGCGATGGGTCATATTTTGCCCAAACCCCCCTGCAGTTTTCAAAATGTCTGAAATGTCGGATATTTGACTTCTGAGCGTGATTTTTTATCCGAATTCTGACTCTCTGCACCTATTTTCAATTTCAAATTACGACTTTTTATAACGAAAATATGGCAATTACTGAAAACGGCGATGGGTCATATTTTGCCCAAACCCCCCTGCAGTTTTCAAAATGTCTGAAATGTCGGAAATTTGACTCCTGAGCGTGATTTTTGAGCCGAATTCTGACTCTCTGCACCAATTTTCAGTTTCAAATTAAGAAGTTTCATACCGAAAATATGCCAATTAATGTCAACGGCGAGGGTCATATTTTGCCCAAACCCCCCTGCAGTTTTCAAAATGTCTGAAATGTCGGAAATTTGACTCCTGAGCATGATTTTTTATCCGAATTCTGACTCTCTGCACCTATTTTCAGTTTCAAATTACGACTTTTTATACCGAAAATATGCCAATTACTGAAAACAGCGATGGGTCATATTTTGCCCAAACCCCCCTGCAGTTTTCAAAATGTCTCAAATGTCGGAAATTTGACTCCTGAGCGTGATTTTTGAGCCGAATTCTGACTCTCTGCACCAATTTTCAGTTTCAAATTACGAAGTTTCATACCGAAAATATGCCAATTTATGTAAACGGCGAGGGTCATATTTTGCCCAAACCCCCCTGCAGTTTTCAAAATGTCTGAAATGTCGGAAATTTGACTCCTGAGCGTGATTTTTGAGCCGAATTCTGACTCTCTGCACCTATTTTCAGTTTCAAATTACGAGTTTTTATACCGAAAATATGACAATTACTGAAAACGGCGATGGGTCATGTTTTGCCCAAACCCCCCCTGCAGTTTTCAAAATTTCTGAAATGTCGGAAATTTTACTCCTGTGCGTGATTTTTTATCTGAATTCTGACTCTCTGCACCTATTTTCAGTTTCAAATTATGAATTTTCATACGAAAAAAATATGCCAATTACTGAAAACGGCGATGGGTCATATTTTGGCCAAACCCCCCTGCAGTTTTCAAAATGTCTGAAATGCCGGAAATTTGACTCCTGAGCGTGATTTTTTATCCGAATTCTGACTCTCTGCACCTATCTTCAATTTCAAATTACGACGTTTCATACCGAAAATATGCCAATTACTGAAACCGGCGATGGGTCATATTTTGCCCAAACCCCCGTGCAGTTTTCAAAATGTCTGAAATGCCCGAAATTTGACTCCTGAGCGTGATTTTTTATCCGAATTCTGACTCTCTGCACCTATTTTCAGTTTCAAATTACGACGTTTCATACCTAAAATATGCCAATTACTGAAAACGGCGATGGTCATATTTTGCCCAAACCCCCCTGCAGTTTTTAAACTGTCTGAAATGTCGGAAATTTTACTCCTGTGCGTGATTTTTTATCTGAATTCTGACTCTCTGCACCTATTTTCAGTTTCAAATTACGACGTTTCATACCGAAAATATGCCAATTACTGTAAACGGCGATGGGTCATTTTTTGCCCAAACCCCCCTGCAGTTTTCAAAATGTCTGAAATGTCGGAAATTTGACTCCTGAGCGTGATTTTTGAGCCGAATTCTGACTCTCTGCACCAATTTTCAGTTTCAAATTAAGAAGTTTCATACCGAAAATATGCCAATTAATGTAAACGGCGAGGGTCATATTTTGCCCAAACCCCCCTGCAGTTTTCAAAATGTCTGAAATGTCGGAAATTTGACTCCTGAGCATGATTTTTTATCCGAATTCTGACTCTGCACCTATTTTCAGTTTCAAATTACGACTTTTTATACCGAAAATATGCCAATTACTGAAAACAGCGATGGGTCATATTTTGCCCAAACCCCCCTGCAGTTTTCAAAATGTCTCAAATGTCGGAAATTTGACTCCTGAGCGTGATTTTTGAGCCGAATTCTGACTCTCTGCACCAATTTTCAGTTTCAAATTACGAAGTTTCATACCGAAAATATGCCAATTTATGTAAACGGCGAGGGTCATATTTTGCCCAAACCCCCCTGCAGTTTTCAAAATGTCTGAAATGTCGGAAATTTGACTCCTGAGCGTGATTTTTGAGCCGAATTCTGACTCTCTGCACCTATTTTCAGTTTCAAATTACGAGTTTTTATACCGAAAATATGACAATTACTGAAAACGGCGATGGGTCATGTTTTGCCCAAACCCCCCTGCAGTTTTCAAAATTTCTGAAATGTCGGAAATTTTACTCCTGTGCGTGATTTTTTATCTGAATTCTGACTCTCTGCACCTATTTTCAGTTTCAAATTATGAATTTTCATACGAAAAAAATATGCCAATTACTGAAAACGGCGATGGGTCATATTTTGGCCAAACCCCCCTGCAGTTTTCAAAATGTCTGAAATGCCGGAAATTTGACTCCTGAGCGTGATTTTTTATCCGAATTCTGACTCTCTGCACCTATCTTCAATTTCAAATTACGACGTTTCATACCGAAAATATGCCAATTACTGAAACCGGCGATGGGTCATATTTTGCCCAAACCCCCGTGCAGTTTTCAAAATGTCTGAAATGCCCGAAATTTGACTCCTGAGCGTGATTTTTTATCCGAATTCTGACTCTCTGCACCTATTTTCAGTTTCAAATTACGACGTTTCATACCTAAAATATGCCAATTACTGAAAACGGCGATGGTCATATTTTGCCCAAACCCCCCTGCAGTTTTTAAACTGTCTGAAATGTCGGAAATTTTACTCCTGTGCGTGATTTTTTATCTGAATTCTGACTCTCTGCACCTATTTTCAGTTTCAAATTACGACGTTTCATACCGAAAATATGCCAATTACTGTAAACGGCGATGGGTCATTTTTTGCCCAAACCCCCCTGCAGTTTTCAAAATGTCTGAAATGTCGGAAATTTGACTCCTGAGCGTGATTTTTGAGCCGAATTCTGACTCTCTGCACCTATTTTCAGTTTCTAATTACGACGTTTCATACCTAAAATATGCCAATTACTGAAAACGGCGATGGTCATATTTTGCCCAAACCCCCCTGCAGTTTTTAAACTGTCTGAAATGTCGGAAATTTGACTCCTGAGCGTGATTTTTGAGCCGAATTCTGACTTTCTGCACCTATTTTCAGTTTCAAATTACGACGTTTCATACCGAAAATATGCCAATTACTGAAAACGGCGATGGGTCATATTTTGCCCAAACCCCCCTGCAGTTTTCAAAATGTCTGAAATGTCCGAAATTTGACTCCAGAGCGTGATTTTGTATCCGAATTATGACTCTCTGCACCTATTTTCAGTTTCAAATTACGATGTTTCATACCTAAAATATGCCAATTACTGAAAACTACGATGGGTCATATTTTGCCCAAACCCACCTGCAGTTTTTAAAATGTCTGAAATGTCGGAAATTTGACTCCTGAGCGTGATTTTTGAGCCGAATTCTGACTCTCTGCACCTATTTTCAGTTTCAAATTACGACGTTTCATACCGAAAATATGCCAATTACTGTAAACGGCGATGGGTCATATTTTGCCCAAACCCCCCTGCAGTTTTCAAAATGTCTGAAATGTCGGAAATTTGACTCCTGTGCGTGATTTTTGAGCCGAATTCTGACTCTCTCTACCTATTTTCAGTTTCAAATTACGACGTTTCATACTGAAAATATGCCTATTACTGTAAACGGCGATGGGTCATATTTTGCCCAAACCCCCCTGCAGTTTTCAAAATGTCTGAAATGTCGGAAATTTGACTCCTGAGCGTGATTTATGAGCCGAATTCTGACTCTCTGACCTATTTTCAGTTTCAAATTACGACTTTTTATACCGATAATATGTCAATTACTGAAAACAGCGATGGGTCATATTTTGCCCAAATCCCCCTGCAGTTTTCAAAATGTGTGAAATGTCGGAAATTTGACTCCTGAGCGTGATTTTTGAGCCGAATTCTGACTCTCTGCACCTATTTTCAGTTTCAAATTACGATGTTTCATACCTAAAATATGCCAATTACTGTAAACGGCGATGGGTCATATTTTGCCCAAACCCCCCTGCAGTTTTCAAAATGTCTGAAATGTCGGAAATTTGACTCCTGAGCGTGATTTTTGAGCCGAATTCTGACTCTCTGCACCTATTTTCAGTTTCAAATTACGACTTTTTATACCGAAAATATGCCAATTACTGAAAACGTCGATGGGTCATGTTTTGCCCAAACCCCCCTGCAGTTTTCAAAATGTCTTTCAAAATGTCTAAAATGTCGGAAATTTGACTCCTGTGCGTGATTTTTGAGCCGAATCCTGACTCTCTCCACCTATTTTCAGTTTCAAATTACGACGTTTCATACCGAAAATATGCCAATTACTGTAAACGGCGATGGGTCATATTTTGCCCAAACCCCCCTGCAGTTTTCAAAATGTCTGAAATGTCGGATATTTGACTTCTGAGCGTGATTTTTTATCCGAATTCTGACTCTCTGCACCTATTTTCAATTTCAAATTACGACTTTTTATAACGAAAATATGGCAATTACTGAAAACGGCGATGGGTCATATTTTGCCCAAACCCCCCTGCAGTTTTCAAAATGTCTGAAATGTCGGAAATTTGACTCCTGAGCGTGATTTTTGAGCCGAATTCTGACTCTCTGCACCAATTTTCAGTTTCAAATTAAGAAGTTTCATACCGAAAATATGCCAATTAATGTCAACGGCGAGGGTCATATTTTGCCCAAACCCCCCTGCAGTTTTCAAAATGTCTGAAATGTCGGAAATTTGACTCCTGAGCATGATTTTTTATCCGAATTCTGACTCTCTGCACCTATTTTCAGTTTCAAATTACGACTTTTTATACCGAAAATATGCCAATTACTGAAAACAGCGATGGGTCATATTTTGCCCAAACCCCCCTGCAGTTTTCAAAATGTCTCAAATGTCGGAAATTTGACTCCTGAGCGTGATTTTTGAGCCGAATTCTGACTCTCTGCACCAATTTTCAGTTTCAAATTACGAAGTTTCATACCGAAAATATGCCAATTTATGTAAACGGCGAGGGTCATATTTTGCCCAAACCCCCCTGCAGTTTTCAAAATGTCTGAAATGTCGGAAATTTGACTCCTGAGCGTGATTTTTGAGCCGAATTCTGACTCTCTGCACCTATTTTCAGTTTCAAATTACGAGTTTTTATACCGAAAATATGACAATTACTGAAAACGGCGATGGGTCATGTTTTGCCCAAACCCCCCCTGCAGTTTTCAAAATTTCTGAAATGTCGGAAATTTTACTCCTGTGCGTGATTTTTTATCTGAATTCTGACTCTCTGCACCTATTTTCAGTTTCAAATTATGAATTTTCATACGAAAAAAATATGCCAATTACTGAAAACGGCGATGGGTCATATTTTGGCCAAACCCCCCTGCAGTTTTCAAAATGTCTGAAATGCCGGAAATTTGACTCCTGAGCGTGATTTTTTATCCGAATTCTGACTCTCTGCACCTATCTTCAATTTCAAATTACGACGTTTCATACCGAAATAATGCCAATTACTGAAACCGGCGATGGGTCATATTTTGCCCAAACCCCCGTGCAGTTTTCAAAATGTCTGAAATGCCCGAAATTTGACTCCTGAGCGTGATTTTTTATCCGAATTCTGACTCTCTGCACCTATTTTCAGTTTCAAATTACGACGTTTCATACCTAAAATATGCCAATTACTGAAAACGGCGATGGTCATATTTTGCCCAAACCCCCCTGCAGTTTTTAAACTGTCTGAAATGTCGGAAATTTTACTCCTGTGCGTGATTTTTTATCTGAATTCTGACTCTCTGCACCTATTTTCAGTCTCAAATTACGACGTTTCATACCGAAAATATGCCAATTACTGTAAACGGCGATGGGTCATTTTTTGCCCAAACCCCCCTGCAGTTTTCAAAATGTCTGAAATGTCGGAAATTTGACTCCTGAGCGTGATTTTTGAGCCGAATTCTGACTTTCTGCACCTATTTTCAGTTTCAAATTACGACGTTTCATACCGAAAATATGCCAATTACTGAAAACGGCGATGGGTCATATTTTGCCCAAACCCCCCTGCAGTTTTCAAAATGTCTGAAATGTCCGAAATTTGACTCCAGAGCGTGATTTTGTATCCGAATTATGACTCTCTGCACCTATTTTCAGTTTCAAATTACGATGTTTCATACCTAAAATATGCCAATTACTGAAAACGGCGATGGGTCATATTTTGCCCAAACCCACCTGCAGTTTTTAAAATGTCTGAAATGTCGGAAATTTGACTCCTGAGCGTGATTTTTGAGCCGAATTCTGACTCTCTGCACCTATTTTCAGTTTCAAATTACGACGTTTCATACCGAAAATATGCCAATTATTGTAAACGGCGATGTGTCATATTTTGCCCAAACCCCCCCTGCAGTTTTCAAAATGTCTGAAATGTCGAAAATTTGACTCCTGAGCGTGATTTTTGAGCCGAATTCTGACTCTCTGCACCTATTTTCAGTTTCAAATTACGACTTTTTATACCGAAAATATGCCAATTACTGAAAACGTCGATGGGTCATGTTTTGCCCAAACCCCCCTGCAGTTTTCAAAATGTCTTTCAAAATGTCTAAAATGTCGGAAATTTGACTCCTGTGCGTGATTTTTGAGCCGAATCCTGACTCTCTCCACCTATTTTCAGTTTCAAATTACGACGTTTCATACCGAAAATATGCCAATTACTGTAAACGGCGATGGGTCATATTTTGCCCAAACCCGCCTGCAGTTTTCAAAATGTCTGAAATGTCGGATATTTGACTCCTGAGCGTGATTTTTTATCCGAATTCTGACTCTCTGCACCTATTTTCAATTTCAAATTACGACTTTTTATAACGAAAATATGGCAATTACTGAAAACGGCGATGGGTCATATTTTGCCCAAACCCCCCTGCAGTTTTCAAAATGTCTGAAATGTCGGAAATTTGACTCCTGAGCGTGATTTTTGAGCCGAATTCTGACTCTCTGCACCAATTTTCAGTTTCAAATTAAGAAGTTTCATACCGAAAATATGCCAATTAATGTCAACGGCGAGGGTCATATTTTGCCCAAACCCCCCTGCAGTTTTCAAAATGTCTGAAATGTCGGAAATTTGACTCCTGAGCATGATTTTTTATCCGAATTCTGACTCTCTGCACCTATTTTCAGTTTCAAATTACGACTTTTTATACCGAAAATATGCCAATTACTGAAAACAGCGATGGGTCATATTTTGCCCAAACCCCCCTGCAGTTTTCAAAATGTCTCAAATGTCGGAAATTTGACTCCTGAGCGTGATTTTTGAGCCGAATTCTGACTCTCTGCACCAATTTTCAGTTTCAGATTACGAAGTTTCATACCGAAAATATGCCAATTAATGTAAACGGCGAGGGTCATATTTTGCCCAACCCCCCCTGCAGTTTTCAAAATGTCTGAAATGTCGGAAATTTGACTCCTGAGCGTGATTTTTGAGCCGAATTCTGACTCTCTGCACCTATTTTCAGTTTCAAATTACGAGTTTTTATACCGAAAATATGACAATTACTGAAAACGGCGATGGGTCATGTTTTGCCCAAACCCCCCTGCAGTTTTCAAAATTTCTGAAATGTCGGAAATTTTACTCCTGTGCGTGATTTTTTATCTGAATTCTGACTCTCTGCACCTATTTTCAGTTTCAAATTATGAATTTTCATAGGAAAAAAATATGCCAATTACTGAAAACGGCGATGGGTCATATTTTGGCCAAACCCCCCTGCAGTTTTCAAAATGTCTGAAATGCCGGAAATTTGACTCCTGAGCGTGATTTTTTATCCGAATTCTGACTCTCTGCACCTATCTTCAATTTCAAATTACGACGTTTCATACCGAAAATATGCCAATTACTGAAAACGGCGATGGTCATATTTTGCCCAAACCCCCCTGCAGTTTTTAAACTGTCTGAAATGTCGGAAATTTTACTCCTGTGCGTGATTTTTTATCTGAATTCTGACTCTCTGCACCTATTTTCAGTTTCAAATTACGACGTTTCATACCGAAAATATGCCAATTACTGTAAACGGCGATGGGTCATTTTTTGCCCAAACCCCTTTGCAGTTTTCAAAATGTCTGAAATGTCGGAAATTTGACTCCTGAGCGTGATTTTTGAGCCGAATTCTGACTCTCTGCACCTATTTTCAGTTTCTAATTACGACGTTTCATACCTAAAATATGCCAATTACTGAAAACGGCGATAGTCATATTTTGCCCAAACCCCCCTGCAGTTTTTAAACTGTCTGAAATGTCGGAAATTTGACTCCTGAGCGTGATTTTTGAGCCGAATTCTGACTTTCTGCACCTATTTTCAGTTTCAAATTACGACGTTTCATACCGAAAATATGCCAATTACTGAAAACGGCGATGGGTCATATTTTGCCCAAACCCCCCTGCAGTTTTCAAAATGTCTGAAATGTCCGAAATTTGACTCCAGAGCGTGATTTTGTATCCGAATTATGACTCTCTGCACCTATTTTCAGTTTCAAATTACGATGTTTCATACCTAAAATATGCCAATTACTGAAAACGGCGATGGGTCATATTTTGCCCAAACCCACCTGCAGTTTTTAAAATGTCTGAAATGTCGGAAATTTGACTCCTGAGCGTGATTTTTGAGCCGAATTCTGACTCTCTGCATCTATTTTCAGTTTCAAATTACGACGTTTCATACCGAAAATATGCCAATTATTGTAAACGGCGATGTGTCATATTTTGCCCAAACCCCCCCTGCAGTTTTCAAAATGTCTGAAATGTCGAAAATTTGACTCCTGAGCGTGATTTTTGAGCCGAATTCTGACTCTCTGCACCTATTTTCAGTTTCAAATTACGACTTTTTATACCGAAAATATGCCAATTACTGAAAACGTCGATGGGTCATGTTTTGCCCAAACCCCCCTGCAGTTTTCAAAATGTCTTTCAAAATGTCTAAAATGTCGGAAATTTGACTCCTGTGCGTGATTTTTGAGCCGAATCCTGACTCTCTCCACCTATTTTCAGTTTCAAATTACGACGTTTCATACCGAAAATATGCCAATTACTGTAAACGGCGATGGGTCATATTTTGCCCAAACCCCCCTGCAGTTTTCAAAATGTCTGAAATGTCGGATATTTGACTCCTGAGCGTGATTTTTTATCCGAATTCTGACTCTCTGCACCTATTTTCAATTTCAAATTACGACTTTTTATAACGAAAATATGGCAATTACTGAAAACGGCGATGGGTCATATTTTGCCCAAACCCCCCTGCAGTTTTCAAAATGTCTGAAATGTCGGAAATTTGACTCCTGAGCGTGATTTTTGAGCCGAATTCTGACTCTCTGCACCAATTTTCAGTTTCAAATTAAGAAGTTTCATACCGAAAATATGCCAATTAATGTCAATGGCGAGGGTCATATTTTGCCCAAACCCCCCTGCAGTTTTCAAAATGTCTGAAATGTCGGAAATTTGACTCCTGAGCATGATTTTTTATCCGAATTCTGACTCTCTGCACCTATTTTCAGTTTCAAATTACGACTTTTTATACCGAAAATATGCCAATTACTGAAAACAGCGATGGGTCATATTTTGCCCAAACCCCCCTGCAGTTTTCAAAATGTCTCAAATGTCGGAAATTTGACTCCTGAGCGTGATTTTTGAGCCGAATTCTGACTCTCTGCACCAATTTTCAGTTTCAAATTACGAAGTTTCATACCGAAAATATGCCAATTAATGTAAACGGCGAGGGTCATATTTTGCCCAAACCCCCCTGCAGTTTTCAAAATGTCTGAAATGTCGGAAATTTTACTCCTGTGCGTGATTTTTTATCTGAATTCTGACTCTCTGCACCTATTTTCAGTTTCAAATTATGAATTTTCATACGAAAAAAATATGCCAATTACTGAAAACGGCGATGGGTCATATTTTGGCCAAACCCCCCTGCAGTTTTCAAAATGTCTGAAATGCCGGAAATTTGACTCCTGAGCGTGATTTTTTATCAGAATTCTGACTCTCTGCACCTATCTTCAATTTCAAATTACGACGTTTCATACCGAAAATATGCCAATTAATGAAACCGGCGATGGGTCATATTTTGCCCAAACCCCCCTGCAGTTTTCAAAATGTCTGAAATGCCCGAAATTTGACTCCTGAGCGTGATTTTTTATCCGAATTCTGACTCTCTGCACCTATTTTCAGTTTCAAATTACGACGTTTCATACCGAAAATATGCCAATTACTGTAAACTGCGATGGGTCATTTTTTGCCCAAACCCCCCTGCAGTTTTCAAAATGTCTGAAATGTCGGAAATTTGACTCCTGAGCGTGATTTTTGAGCCGAATTCTGACTCTCTGCACCTATTTTCAGTTTCTAATTACGACGTTTCATACCTAAAATATGCCAATTACTGAAAACGGCGATGGTCATATTTTGCCCAAACCCCCCTGCAGTTTTTAAACTGTCTGAAATGTCGGAAATTTTACTCCTGTGCGTGATTTTTTATCTGAATTCTGACTCTCTGCACCTATTTTCAGTTTCAAATTATGAATTTTCATACGAAAAAAATATGCCAATTACTGAAAACGGCGATGGGTCATATTTTGGCCAAACCCCCCTGCAGTTTTCAAAATGTCTGAAATGCCGGAAATTTGACTCCTGAGCGTGATTTTTTATCAGAATTCTGACTCTCTGCACCTATCTTCAATTTCAAATTACGACGTTTCATACCGAAAATATGCCAATTAATGAAACCGGCGATGGGTCATATTTTGCCCAAACCCCCCTGCAGTTTTCAAAATGTCTGAAATGCCCGAAATTTGACTCCTGAGCGTGATTTTTTATCCGAATTCTGACTCTCTGCACCTATTTTCAGTTTCAAATTACGACGTTTCATACCGAAAATATGCCAATTACTGTAAACTGCGATGGGTCATTTTTTGCCCAAACCCCCCTGCAGTTTTCAAAATGTCTGAAATGTCGGAAATTTGACTCCTGAGCGTGATTTTTGAGCCGAATTCTGACTCTCTGCACCTATTTTCAGTTTCTAATTACGACGTTTCATACCTAAAATATGCCAATTACTGAAAACGGCGATGGTCATATTTTGCCCAAACCCCCCTGCAGTTTTTAAACTGTCTGAAATGTCGGAAATTTTACTCCTGTGCGTGATTTTTTATCTGAATTCTGACTCTCTGCACCTATTTTCAGTTTCAAATTACGACGTTTCATACCGAAAATATGCCAATTACTGTAAACGGCGATGGGTCATTTTTTGCCCAAACCCCCCTGCAGTTTTCAAAATGTCTGAAATGTCGGAAATTTGACTCCTGAGCGTGATTTTTGAGCCGAATTCTGACTCTCTGCACCTATTTTCAGTTTCTAATTACGACGTTTCATACCTAAAATATGCCAATTACTGAAAACGGCGATGGTCATATTTTGCCCAAACCCCCCTGCAGTTTTTAAACTGTCTGAAATGTCGGAAATTTGACTCCTGAGCGTGATTTTTGAGCCGAATTCTGACTTTCTGCACCTATTTTCAGTTTCAAATTACGACGTTTCATACCGAAAATATGCCAATTACTGTAAACGGCGATTGGTCATATTTTGCCCAAACCCCCCCTGCAGTTTTCAATATGTCTGAAATGTCGGAAATTTGACTCCTGAGCGTGATTTTCTAGCCGAATTCTGATTCTCTGCACCTATTTTAAGTTTCAAATTACGACGTTTCATACCGAAAATATGCCAATTACTGAAAACGGCGATGGGTCATATTTTGCCCAAACCCCCCTGCAGTTTTCAAAATGTCTGAAATGTCCGAAATTTGACTCCAGAGCGTGATTTTGTATCCGAATTATGACTCTCTGCACCTATTTTCAGTTTCAAATTACGACTTTTTATACCGAAAATATGCCAATTACTGAAAACAGCGATGGGTCATATTTTGCCCAAACCCCCCTGCAGTTTTCAAAATGTCTGAAATGTCGGAAATTTGACTCCTGAGCGTGATTTTTGAGCCGAATTCTGACTCTCTGCACCTATTTTCAGTTTCAAATTACGATGTTTCATACCTAAAATATGCCAATTACTGAAAACGGCGATGGGTCATATTTTGCCCAAACCCACCTGCAGTTTTTAAAATGTCTGAAATGTCGGAAATTTGAGTCCTGAGCGTGATTTTTGAGCCGAATTCTGACTCTCTGCACCTATTTTCAGTTTCAAATTACGACGTTTCATACCGAAAATATGCCAATTACTGTAAACGGCGATGGGTCATATTTTGCCCAAACCCCCCTGCAGTTTTCAAAATGTCTGAAATGTCGGAAATTTGACTCCTGTGCGTGAATTTTGAGCCGAATTCTGACTCTCTCTACCTATTTTTAGTTTCAAATTACGACGTTTCATACTGAAAATATGCCTATTACTGTAAACGGCGATGGGTCATATTTTGCCCAAACCCCCCTGCAGTTTTCAAAATGTCTGAAATGTCGGAAATTTGACTCCTGAGCGTGATTTATGAGCCGAATTCTGACTCTCTGACCTATTTTCAGTTTCAAATTACGACTTTTTATACCGATAATATGTCAATTACTGAAAACAGCGATGGGTCATATTTTGCCCAAATCCCCCTGCAGTTTTCAAAATGTGTGAAATGTCGGAAATTTGACTCCTGAGCGTGATTTTTGAGCCGAATTCTGACGCTCTGCACCTATTTTCAGTTTCAAATTACGATGTTTCATACCTAAAATATGCCAATTACTGAAAACGGCGATGGGTCATATTTTGCCCAAACCCACCTGCAGTTTTTAAAATGTCTGATGTGTCGGAAATTTTACTCCTGAGCGTGATTTTTGAGCCGAATTCTGACTCTCTGCACCTATTTTCAGTTTCAAATTACGACGTTTCATACCGAAAATATGCCAATTACTGTAAACGGCGATGTGTCATATTTTGCCCAAACCCCCCCTGCAGTTTTCAAAATGTCTGAAATGTCGGAAATTTGACTCCTGAGCGTGATTTTTGAGCCGAATTCTGACTCTCTGCACCTATTTTCAGTTTCAAATTACGACGTTTCATACCGAAAATATGCCAATTACTGTAAACGGCGATGGGTCATATTTTGCCCAAACCCCCCTGCAGTTTTCAAAATGTCTGAAATGTCAGAAATTTGACTCCTGTGCGTGATTTTTGAGCCGAATTCTGACTCTCTCTACCTATTTTCAGTTTCAAATTACGACGTTTCATACTGAAAATATGCCTATTACTGTAAACGGCGATGGGTCATATTTTGCCCAAACCCCCCTGCAGTTTTCAAAATGTCTGAAATGTCGGAAATTTGACTCCTGAGCGTGATTTATGAGCCGAATTCTGACTCTCTGACCTATTTTCAGTTTCAAATTACGACTTTTTATACCGATAATATGTCAATTACTGAAAACAGCGATGGGTCATATTTTGCCCAAATCCCCCTGCAGTTTTCAAAATGTGTGAAATGTCGGAAATTTGACTCCTCAGCGTGATTTTTGAGCCGAATTCTGACTCTCTGCACCTATTTTCAGTTTCAAATTACGATGTTTCATACCTAAAATATGCCAATTACTGAAAACGGCGATGGGTCATATTTTGCCCAAACCCACCTGCAGTTTTTAAAATGTCTGAAATGTCGGAAATTTGACTCCTGAGCGTGATTTTTAAGCCGAATTCTGACTCTCTGCACCTATTTTCAGTTTCAAATTACGACGTTTCATACCGAAAATATGCCAATTACTGTAAAAGGCGATGTGTCATATTTTGCCCAAACCCCCCCTGCAGTTTTCAAAATGTCTGAAATGTCGAAAATTTGACTCCTGAGCGTGATTTTTGAGCCGAATTCTGACTCTCTGCACCTATTTTCAGTTTCAAATTACGACTTTTTATACCGAAAATATGCCAATTACTGAAAACGTCGATGGGTCATGTTTTGCCCAAACCCCCCTGCAGTTTTCAAAATGTCTGAAATGTCGGAAATTTGACTCCTGTGCGTGATTTTTGAGCCGAATCCTGACTCTCTGCACCTATTTTCAGTTTCAAATTACGACGTTTCATACTGAAAATATGCCTATTACTGTAAACGGCGATGGGTCATATTTTGCCCAAACCCCCCTGCAGTTTTCAAAATGTCTGAAATGTCGGAAATTTGACTCCTGAGCGTGATTTATGAGCCGAATTCTGACTCTCTGACCTATTTTCAGTTTCAAATTACGACTTTTTATACCGATAATATGTCAATTACTGAAAACAGCGATGGGTCATATTTTGCCCAAATCCCCCTGCAGTTTTCAAAATGTGTGAAATGTCGGAAATTTGACTCCTCAGCGTGATTTTTGAGCCGAATTCTGACTCTCTGCACCTATTTTCAGTTTCAAATTACGATGTTTCATACCTAAAATATGCCAATTACTGAAAACGGCGATGGGTCATATTTTGCCCAAACCCACCTGCAGTTTTTAAAATGTCTGAAATGTCGGAAATTTGACTCCTGAGCGTGATTTTTAAGCCGAATTCTGACTCTCTGCACCTATTTTCAGTTTCAAATTACGACGTTTCATACCGAAAATATGCCAATTACTGTAAAAGGCGATGTGTCATATTTTGCCCAAACCCCCCTGCAGTTTTCAAAATGTCTGAAATGTCGAAAATTTGACTCCTGAGCGTGATTTTTGAGCCGAATTCTGACTCTCTGCACCTATTTTCAGTTTCAAATTACGACTTTTTATACCGAAAATATGCCAATTACTGAAAACGTCGATGGGTCATGTTTTGCCCAAACCCCCCTGCAGTTTTCAAAATGTCTGAAATGTCGGAAATTTGACTCCTGTGCGTGATTTTTGAGCCGAATCCTGACTCTCTCCACCTATTTTCAGTTTCAAATTACGACGTTTCATACCGAAAATATGCCAATTACTGTAAACGGCGATGGGTCATATTTTGCCCAAACCCCCCTGCAGTTTTCAAAATGTCTGAAATGTCGGATATTTGACTCCTGAGCGTGATTTTTTATCCGAATTCTGACTCTCTGCACCTATTTTCAATTTCAAATTACGACTTTTTATAACGAAAATATGGCAATTACTGAAAACGGCGATGGGTCATATTTTGCCCAAACCCCCCTGCAGTTTTCAAAATGTCTGAAATGTCGGAAATTTGACTCCTGAGCGTGATTTTTGAGCCGAATTCTGACTCTCTGCACCAATTTTCAGTTTCAAATTACGAAGTTTCATACCGAAAATATGCCAATTAATGTCAACGGCGAGGGTCATATTTTGCCCAAACCCCCCTGCAGTTTTCAAAATGTCTGAAATGTCGGAAATTTGACTCCTGAGCATGATTTTTTATCCGAATTCTGACTCTCTGCACCTATTTTCAGTTTCAAATTGCGACTTTTTATACCGAAAATATGCCAATTACTGAAAACAGCGATGGGTCATATTTTGCCCAAACCCCCCTGCAGTTTTCAAAATGTCTCAAATGTCGGAAATTTGACTCCTGAGCGTGATTTTTGAGCCGAATTCTGACTCTCTGCACCAATTTTCAGTTTCAAATTACGAAGTTTCATACCGAAAATATGCCAATTAATGTCAACGGCGAGGGTCATATTTTGCCCAAACCCCCCTGCAGTTTTCAAAATTTCTGAAATGTCGGAAATTTTACTCCTGTGCGTGATTTTTTATCTGAATTCTGACTCTCTGCACCTATTTTCAGTTTCAAATTATGACTTTTCATACCAAAAAATATGCCAATTACTGAAAACGGCGATGGGTCATATTTTGGCCAAACCCCCCTGCAGTTTTCAAAATGTCTGAAATGCCGGAAATTTGACTCCTGAGCGTGATTTTTTATCCGAATTCTGACTCTCTGCACCTATCTTCAATTTCAAATTACGACGTTTCATACCGAAAATATGCCAATTACTGAAACCGGCGATGGGTCATATTTTGCCCAAACCCCCGTGCAGTTTTCAAAATGTCTGAAATGCCCGAAATTTGACTCCTGAGCGTGATTTTTTATCCGAATTCTGACTCTCTGCACCTATTTTCAGTTTCAAATTACGACGTTTCATACCGAAAATATGCCAATTACTGTAAACGGCGATGGGTCATTTTTTGCCCAAACCCCCCTGCAGTTTTCAAAATGTCTGAAATGTCGGAAATTTGACTCCTGAGCGTGATTTTTGAGCCGAATTCTGACTCTCTGCACCTATTTTCAGTTTCAAATTACGACGTTTCATACCTAAAATATGCCAATTACTGAAAACGGCGATGGTCATATTTTGCCCAAACCCCCCTGCAGTTTTTAAACTGTCTGAAATGTCGGAAATTTTACTCCTGTGCGTGATTTTTTATCTGAATTCTGACTCTCTGCACCTATTTTCAGTTTCAAATTACGACGTTTCATACCGAAAATATGCCAATTACTGTAAACGGCGATGGGTCATTTTTTGCCCAAACCCCCCTGCAGTTTTCAAAATGTCTGAAATGTCGGAAATTTGACTCCTGAGCGTGATTTTTGAGCCGAATTCTGACTCTCTGCACCTATTTTCAGTTTCTAATTACGACGTTTCATACCTAAAATATGCCAATTACTGAAAACGGCGATGGTCATATTTTGCCCAAACCCCCCTGCAGTTTTTAAACTGTCTGAAATGTCGGAAATTTGACTCCTGAGCGTGATTTTTGAGCCGAATTCTGACTTTCTGCACCTATTTTCAGTTTCAAATTACGACGTTTCATACCGAAAATATGCCAATTACTGAAAACGGCGATGGGTCATATTTTGCCCAAACCCCCCTGCAGTTTTCAAAATGTCTGAAATGTCCGAAATTTGACTCCAGAGCGTGATTTTGTATCCGAATTATGACTCTCTGCACCTATTTTCAGTTTCAAATTACGATGTTTCATACCTAAAATATGCCAATTACTGAAAACGGCGATGGGTCATATTTTGCCCAAACCCACCTGCAGTTTTTAAAATGTCTGAAATGTCGGAAATTTGACTCCTGAGCGTGATTTTTGAGCCGAATTCTGACTCTCTGCACCTATTTTCAGTTTCAAATTACGACGTTTCATACCGAAAATATGCCAATTATTGTAAACGGCGATGTGTCATATTTTGCCCAAACCCCCCCTGCAGTTTTCAAAATGTCTGAAATGTCGAAAATTTGACTCCTGAGCGTGATTTTTGAGCCGAATTCTGACTCTCTGGACCTATTTTCAGTTTCAAATTACGACTTTTTATACCGAAAATATGCCAATTACTGAAAACGTCGATGGGTCATGTTTTGCCCAAACCCCCCTGCAGTTTTCAAAATGTCTTTCAAAATGTCTAAAATGTCGGAAATTTGACTCCTGTGCGTGATTTTTGAGCCGAATCCTGACTCTCTCCACCTATTTTCAGTTTCAAATTACGACGTTTCATACCGAAAATATGCCAATTACTGTAAACGGCGATGGGTCATATTTTGCCCCAACCCCCCTGCAGTTTTCAAAATGTCTGAAATGTCGGATATTTGACTCCTGAGCGTGATTTTTTATCCGAATTCTGACTCTCTGCACCTATTTTCAATTTCAAATTACGACTTTTTATAACGAAAATATGGCAATTACTGAAAACGGCGATGGGTCATATTTTGCCCAAACCCCCCTGCAGTTTTCAAAATGTCTGAAATGTCGGAAATTTGACTCCTGAGCGTGATTTTTGAGCCGAATTCTGACTCTCTGCACCAATTTTCAGTTTCAAATTAAGAAGTTTCATACCGAAAATATGCCAATTAATGTCAACGGCGAGGGTCATATTTTGCCCAAACCCCCCTGCAGTTTTCAAAATGTCTGAAATGTCGGAAATTTGACTCCTGAGCATGATTTTTTATCCGAATTCTGACTCTCTGCACCTATTTTCAGTTTCAAATTACGACTTTTTATACCGAAAATATGCCAATTACTGAAAACAGCGATGGGTCATATTTTGCCCAAACCCCCCTGCAGTTTTCAAAATGTCTCAAATGTCGGAAATTTGACTCCTGAGCGTGATTTTTGAGCCGAATTCTGACTCTCTGCACCAATTTTCAGTTTCAAATTACGAAGTTTCATACCGAAAATATGCCAATTAATGTAAACGGCGAGGGTCATATTTTGCCCAAACCCCCCTGCAGTTTTCAAAATGTCTGAAATGTCGGAAATTTGACTCCTGAGCGTGATTTTTGAGCCGAATTCTGACTCTCTGCACCTATTTTCAGTTTCAAATTACGAGTTTTTATACCGAAAATATGACAATTACTGAAAACGGCGATGGGTCATGTTTTGCCCAAACCCCCCTGCAGTTTTCAAAATTTCTGAAATGTCGGAAATTTTACTCCTGTGCGTGATTTTTTATCTGAATTCTGACTCTCTGCACCTACTTTCAGTTTCAAATTATGAATTTTCATACAAAAAAATATGCCAATTACTGAAAACGGCGATGGGTCATATTTTGGCCAAACCCCCCTGCAGTTTTCAAAATGTCTGAAATGCCGGAAATTTGACTCCTGAGCGTGATTTTTTATCCGAATTCTGACTCTCTGCACCTATCTTCAATTTCAAATTACGACGTTTCATACCGAAAATATGCCAATTAATGAAACCGGCGATGGGTCATATTTTGCCCAAACCCCCCTGCAGTTTTCAAAATGTCTGAAATGCCCGAAATTTGACTCCTGAGCGTGATTTTTTATCCGAATTCTGACTCTCTGCACCTATTTTCAGTTTCAAATTACGACGTTTCATACCGAAAATATGCCAATTACTGTAAACGGCGATGGGTCATTTTTTGCCCAAACCCCCCTGCAGTTTTCAAAATGTCTGAAATGTCGGAAATTTGACTCCTGAGCGTGATTTTTGAGCCGAATTCTGACTCTCTGCACCTATTTTCAGTTTCTAATTACGACGTTTCATACCTAAAATATGCCAATTACTGAAAACGGCGATGGTCATATTTTGCCCAAACCCCCCTGCAGTTTTTAAACTGTCTGAAATGTCGGAAATTTTACTCCTGTGCGTGATTTTTTATCTGAATTCTGACTCTCTGCACCTATTTTCAGTTTCAAATTACGACGTTTCATACCGAAAATATGCCAATTACTGTAAACGGCGATGGGTCATTTTTTGCCCAAACCCCCCTGCAGTTTTCAAAATGTCTGAAATGTCGGAAATTTGACTCCTGAGCGTGATTTTTGAGCCGAATTCTGACTCTCTGCACCTATTTTCAGTTTCTAATTACGACGTTTCATACCTAAAATATGCCAATTACTGAAAACGGCGATGGTCATATTTTGCCCAAACCCCCCTGCAGTTTTTAAACTGTCTGAAATGTCGGAAATTTGACTCCTGAGCGTGATTTTTGAGCCGAATTCTGACTTTCTGCACCTATTTTCAGTTTCAAATTACGACGTTTCATACCGAAAATATGCCAATTACTGTAAACGGCGATTGGTCATATTTTGCCCAAACCCCCCCTGCAGTTTTCAATATGTCTGAAATGTCGGAAATTTGACTCCTGAGCGTGATTTTCTAGCCGAATTCTGATTCTCTGCACCTATTTTAAGTTTCAAATTACGACGTTTCATACCGAAAATATGCCAATTACTGAAAACGGCGATGGGTCATATTTTGCCCAAACCCCCCTGCAGTTTTCAAAATGTCTGAAATGTCCGAAATTTGACTCCAGAGCGTGATTTTGTATCCGAATTATGACTCTCTGCACCTATTTTCAGTTTCAAATTACGACTTTTTATACCGAAAATATGCCAATTACTGAAAACAGCGATGGGTCATATTTTGCCCAAACCCCCCTGCAGTTTTAAAAATGTCTCAAATGTCGGAAATTTGACTCCTGAGCGTGATTTTTGAGCCGAATTCTGACTCTCTGCACCTATTTTCAGTTTCAAATTACGACTTTTTATACTGAAAATATGACAATTACTGAAAACGGCGATGGGTCATGTTTTGCCCAAACCCCCCTGCAGTTTTCAAAATGTCTGAAATGTCGGAAATTTTACTCCTGTGCGTGATTTTTTATCTGAATTCTGACTCTCTGCACCTATTTTCAGTTTCAAATTACGACGTTTCATACCTAAAATATGCCAATTACTGAAAACGGCGATGGGTCATATTTTGCCCAAACCCACCTGCAGTTTTTAAAATGTCTGAAATGTCGGAAATTTGAGTCCTGAGCGTGATTTTTGAGCCGAATTCTGACTCTCCGCACCTATTTTCAGTTTCAAATTACGACGTTTCATACCGAAAATATGCCAATTACTGTAAACGGCGATGGGTCATATTTTGCCCAAACCCCCCTGCAGTTTTCAAAATGTCTGAAATGTCGGAAATTTGACTCCTGTGCGTGAATTTTGAGCCGAATTCTGACTCTCTCTACCTATTTTCAGTTTCAAATTACGACGTTTCATACTGAAAATATGCCTATTACTGTAAACGGCGATGGGTCATATTTTGCCCAAACCCCCCTGCAGTTTTCAAAATGTCTGAAATGTCGGAAATTTGACTCCTGAGCGTGATTTATGAGCCGAATTCTGACTCTCTGACCTATTTTCAGTTTCAAATTACGACTTTTTATACCGATAATATGTCAATTACTGAAAACAGCGATGGGTCATATTTTGCCCAAATCCCCCAGCAGTTTTCAAAATGTGTGAAATGTCGGAAATTTGACTCCTGAGCGTGATTTTTGAGCCGAATTCTGACGCTCTGCACCTATTTTCAGTTTCAAATTACGATGTTTCATACCTAAAATATGCCAATTACTGAAAACGGCGATGGGTCATATTTTGCCCAAACCCACCTGCAGTTTTTAAAATGTCTGATGTGTCGGAAATTTTACTCCTGAGCGTGATTTTTGAGCCGAATGCTGACTCTCTGCACCTATTTTCAGTTTCAAATTACGACGTTTCATACCGAAAATATGCCAATTACTGTAAACGGCGATGTGTCATATTTTGCCCAAACCCCCCCTGCAGTTTTCAAAATGTCTGAAATGTCGGAAATTTGACTCCTGAGCGTGATTTTTGAGCCGAATTCTGACTCTCTGCACCTATTTTCAGTTTCAAATTACGACGTTTCATACCGAAAATATGCCAATTACTGTAAACGGCGATGGGTCATATTTTGCCCAAACCCCCCTGCAGTTTTCAAAATGTCTGAAATGTCAGAAATTTGACTCCTGTGCGTGATTTTTGAGCCGAATTCTGACTCTCTCTACCTATTTTCAGTTTCAAATTACGACGTTTCATAATGAAAATATGCCTATTACTGTAAACGGCGATGGGTCATATTTTGCCCAAACCCCCCTGCAGTTTTCAAAATGTCTGATATGTCGGAAATTTGACTCCTGAGCGTGATTTATGAGCCGAATTCTGACTCTCTGACCTATTTTCAGTTTCAAATTACGACTTTTTATACCGATAATATGTCAATTACTGAAAACCGCGATGGGTCATATTTTGCCCAAATCCCCCTGCAGTTTTCAAAATGTGTGAAATGTCGGAAATTTGACTCCTCAGCGTGATTTTTGAGCCGAATTCTGACTCTCTGCACCTATTTTCAGTTTCAAATTACGATGTTTCATACCTAAAATATGCCAATTACTGAAAACGGCGATGGGTCATATTTTGCCCAAACCCACCTGCAGTTTTTAAAATGTCTGAAATGTCGGAAATTTGACTCCTGAGCGTGATTTTTAAGCCGAATTCTGACTCTCTGCACCTATTTTCAGTTTCAAATTACGACGTTTCATACCGAAAATATGCCAATTACTGTAAACGGCGATGTGTCATATTTTGCCCAAACCCCCCCTGCAGTTTTCAAAATGTCTGAAATGTCGAAAATTTGACTCCTGAGCGTGATTTTTGAGCCGAATTCTGACTCTCTGCACCTATTTTCAGTTTCAAATTACGACTTTTTATACCGAAAATATGCCAATTACTGAAAACGTCGATGGGTCATGTTTTGCCCAAACCCCCCTGCAGTTTTCAAAATGTCTGAAATGTCGGAAATTTGACTCCTGTGCGTGATTTTTGAGCCGAATCCTGACTCTCTCCACCTATTTTCAGTTTCAAATTACGAAGTTTCATACCGAAAATATGCCAATTACTGTAAACGGCGATGGGTCATATTTTGCCCAAACCCCCCTGCAGTTTTCAAAATGTCTGAAATGTCGGATATTTGACTCCTGAGCGTGATTTTTTATCCGAATTCTGACTCTCTGCACCTATTTTCAATTTCAAATTACGACTTTTTATAACGAAAATATGGCAATTACTGAAAACGGCGATGGGTCATATTTTGCCCAAACCCCCCTGCAGTTTTCAAAATGTCTGAAATGTCGGAAATTTGACTCCTGAGCGTGATTTTTGAGCCGAATTCTGACTCTCTGCACCAATTTTCAGTTTCAAATTACGAAGTTTCATACCGAAAATATGCCAATTAATGTCAACGGCGAGGGTCATATTTTGCCCAAACCCCCCTGCAGTTTTCAAAATGTCTGAAATGTCGGAAATTTGACTCCTGAGCATGATTTTTTATCCGAATTCTGACTCTCTGCACCTATTTTCAGTTTCAAATTGCGACTTTTTATACCGAAAATATGCCAATTACTGAAAACAGCGATGGGTCATATTTTGCACAAACCCCCCTGCAGTTTTCAAAATGTCTCAAATGTCGGAAATTTGACTCCTGAGCGTGATTTTTGAGCCGAATTCTGACTCTCTGCACCAATTTTCAGTTTCAAATTACGAAGTTTCATACCGAAAATATGCCAATTAATGTAAACGGCGAGGGTCATATTTTGCCCAAACCCCCCTGCAGTTTTCAAAATTTCTGAAATGTCGGAAATTTTACTCCTGTGCGTGATTTTTTATCTGAATTCTGACTCTCTGCACCTATTTTCAGTTTCAAATTATGACTTTTCATACCAAAAAATATGCCAATTACTGAAAACGGCGATGGGTCATATTTTGGCCAAACCCCCCTGCAGTTTTCAAAATGTCTGAAATGCCGGAAATTTGACTCCTGAGCGTGATTTTTTATCCGAATTCTGACTCTCTGCACCTATCTTCAATTTCAAATTACGACGTTTCATACCGAAAATATGCCAATTACTGTAACCGGCGATGGGTCATATTTTGCCCAAACCCCCCTGCAGTTTTCAAAATGTCTGAAATGCCCGAAATTTGACTCCTGAGCGTGATTTTTTATCCGAATTCTGACTCTCTGCACCTATTTTCAGTTTCAAATTACGACGTTTCATACCGAAAATATGCCAATTACTGTAAACGGCGATGGGTCATTTTTTGCCCAAACCCCCCTGCAGTTTTCAAAATGTCTGAAATGTCGGAAATTTGACTCTTGAGCGTGATTTTTGAGCCTAATTCTGACTCTCTGCACCTATTTTCAGTTTCTAATTACGACGTTTCATACCTAAAATATGCCAATTACTGAAAACGGCGATGGTCATATTTTGCCCAAACCCCCCTGCAGTTTTTAAACTGTCTGAAATGTCGGATATTTGACTCCTGAGCGTGATTTTTGAGCCGAATTCTGACTTTCTGCACCTATTTTCAGTTTCAAATTACGACGTTTCATACCGAAAATATGCCAATTACTGTAAACGGCGATTGGTCATATTTTGCCCAAACCCCCCCTGCAGTTTTCAATATGTCTGAAATGTCGGAAATTTGACTCCTGAGCGTGATTTTCTAGCCGAATTCTGATTCTCTGCACCTATTTTAAGTTTCAAATTACGACGTTTCATACCGAAAATATGCCAATTACTGAAAACGGCGATGGGTCATATTTTGCCCAAACCCCCCTGCAGTTTTCAAAATGTCTGAAATGTCCGAAATTTGACTCCAGAGCGTGATTTTGTATCCAAATTCTGACTCTCTGCACCTATTTTCAGTTTCAAATTACGACTTTTTATACCGACTAAAATGTCTGATGTGTCGGAAATTTGACTCCTGAGCGTGATTTTTGAGCCGAATTCTGACTCTCTACACCTATTTTCAGTTTCAAATTACGACGTTTCATACCGAAAATATGCCAATTACTGTAAACGGCGATGTGTCATATTTTGCCCAAACCCCCCCTGCAGTTTTCAAAATGTCTGAAATGTCGGAAATTTGACTCCTGAGCGTGATTTTTGAGCCGAATTCTGACTCTCTGCACCTATTTTCAGTTTCAAATTACGACGTTTCATACCGAAAATATGCCAATTACTGTAAACGGCGATGGGTCATATTTTGCCCAAACCCCCCTGCAGTTTTCGAAATGTCTGAAATGTCGGAAATTTGACTCCTGTGCGTGATTTTTGAGCCGAATTCTGACTCTCTCTACCTATTTTCAGTTTCAAATTACGACGTTTCATACTGAAAATATGCCTATTACTGTAAACGGCGATGGGTCATATTTTGCCCAAACCCCCCTGCAGTTTTCAAAATGTCTGATATGTCGGAAATTTGACTCCTGAGCGTGATTTATGAGCCGAATTCTGACTCTCTGACCTATTTTCAGTTTCAAATTACGACTTTTTATACCGATAATATGTCAATTACTGAAAACAGTGATGGGTCATATTTTGCCCAAATCCCCCTGCAGTTTTCAAAATGTGTGAAATGTCGGAAATTTGACTCCTGAGCGTGATTTTTGAGCCGAATTCTGACTCTCTGCACCTATTTTCAGTTTCAAATTACGATGTTTCATACGTAAAATATGCCAATTACTGAAAACGGCGATGGGTCATATTTTGCCCAAACCCACCTGCAGTTTTTAAAATGTCTGAAATGTCGGAAATTTGACTCCTGAGCGTGATTTTTGAGCCGAATTCTGACTCTCTGCACCTATTTTCAGTTTCAAATTACGACGTTTCATACCGAAAATATGCCAATTACTGTAAACGGCGATGTGTCATATTTTGCCCAAACCCCCCCTGCAGTTTTCAAAATGTCTGAAATGTCGAAAATTTGACTCCTGAGCGTGATTTTTGAGCCGAATTCTGACTCTCTGCACCTATTTTCAGTTTCAAATTACGACTTTTTATACCGAAAATATGCCAATTACTGAAAACGTCGATGGGTCATGTTTTGCCCAAACCCCCCTGCAGTTTTCAAAATGTCTGAAATGTCGGATATTTGACTCCTGAGCGTGATTTTTTATCCGAATTCTGATTCTCTGCACCTATTTTCAATTTCAAATTACGACTTTTTATAACGAAAATATGGCAATTACTGAAAACGGCGATGGGTCATATTTTGACCAAACCCCCCTGCAGTTTTCAAAATGTCTGAAATGTCGGAAATTTGACTCCTGAGCGTGATTTTTGAGCCGAATTCTGACTCTCTGCACCAATTTTCAGTTTCAAATTACGAAGTTTCATACCGAAAATATGCCAATTAATGTCAACGGCGAGGGTCATATTTTGCCCAAACCCCCCTGCAGTTTTCAAAATGTCTGAAATGTCAGAAATTTGACTCCTGAGCATGACTTTTTATCCGAATTCTGACTCTCTGCACCTATTTTCAGTTTCAAATTGCGACTTTTTATACCGAAAATTTGCCAATTACTGAAAACAGCGATGGGTCATATTTTGCCCAAACCCCCCTGCAGTTTTCAAAATGTCTCAAATGTCGGAAATTTGACTCCTGAGCGTGATTTTTGAGCCGAATTCTGACTCTCTGCACCAATTTTCAGTTTCAAATTACGAAGTTTCATTCCGAAAATATGCCAATTAATGTAAACGGCGAGGGTCATATTTTGCCCAAACCCCCCTGCAGTTTTCAAAATGTCTGAAATGTCGGAAATTTGACTCCTGAGCGTGATTTTTTATCCGAATTCTGTCTCTCTGCACCTGTTTTCAGTTTCAAATTACGACTTTTTATACCGAAAATATGACAATTACTGAAAACGGCGATGGGTCATGTTTTGCCCAAACCCCCCTGCAGTTTTCAAAATTTCTGAAATGTCGGAAATTTTACTCCTGTGCGTGATTTTTTATCTGAATCCTGACTCTCTGCACCTATTTTCAGTTTCAAATTATGACTTTTCATACCAAAAAATATGCCAATTACTGAAAACGGCGATGGGTCATATTTTGGCCAAACCCCCCTGCAGTTTTCAAAATGTCTGAAATGCCGGAAATTTGACTCCTGAGCGTGATTTTTTATCCGAATTCTGACTCTCTGCACCTATCTTCAATTTCAAATTACGACGTTTCATACCGAAAATATGCCAATTACTGTAACCGGCGATGGGTCATATTTTGCCCAAACCCCCCTGCAGTTTTCAAAATGTCTGAAATGCCCGAAATTTGACTCCTGAGCGTGATTTTTTATCCGAATTCTGACTCTCTGCACCTATTTTCAGTTTCAAATTACGACGTTTCATACCGAAAATATGCCAATTACTGTAAACGGCGATGGGTCATTTTTTGCCCAAACCCCCCTGCAGTTTTCAAAATGTCTGAAATGTCGGAAATTTGACTCCTGAGCGTGATTTTTGAGCCGAATTCTGACTCTCTGCACCTATTTTCAGTTTCTAATTACGACGTTTCATACCTAAAATATGCCAATTACTGAAAACGGCGATGGTCATATTTTGCCCAAACCCCCCTGCAGTTTTTAAACTGTCTGAAATGTCGGAAATTTGACTCCTGAGCGTGATTTTTGAGCCGAATTCTGACTTTCTGCACCTATTTTCAGTTTCAAATTACGACGTTTCATACCGAAAATATGCCAATTACTGTAAACGGCGATTGGTCATATTTTGCCCAAACCCCCCCTGCAGTTTTCAATATGTCTGAAATGTCGGAAATTTGACTCCTGAGCGTGATTTTCTAGCCGAATTCTGATTCTCTGCACCTATTTTAAGTTTCAAATTACGACGTTTCATACCGAAAATATGCCAATTACTGAAAACGGCGATGGGTCATATTTTGCCCAAACCCCCCTGCAGTTTTCAAAATGTCTGAAATATCCGAAATTTGACTCCAGAGCGTGATTTTGTATCCGAATTCTGACTCTCTGCACCTATTTTCAGTTTCAAATTACGAATTTTTATACCGAAAATATGCCAATTACTGAAAACAGCGATGGGTCATATTTTGCCCAAACCCCCCTGCAGTTTTAAAAATGTCTCAAATGTCGGAAATTTGACCCCTGAGCGTGATTTTTGAGCCGAATTCTGACTCTCTGCACCTATTTTCAGTTTCAAATTACGACTTTTTATACCGAAAATATGACAATTACTGAAAACGGCGATGGGTCATGTTTTGCCCAAACCCCCCTGCAGTTTTCAAAATGTCTGAAATGTCGGAAATTTTACTCCTGTGCGTGATTTTTTATCTGAATTCTGACTCTCTGCACCTATTTTCAGTTTCAAATTACGACGTTTCATACCTAAAATATGCCAATTACTGAAAACGGCGATGGGTCATATTTTGCCCAAACCCACCTGCAGTTGTTAAAATGTCTGAAATGTCGGAAATTTGAGTCCTGAGCGTGATTTTTGAGCCGAATTCTGACTCTCTGCACCTATTTTCAGTTTCAAATTACGACGTTTCATACCGAAAATATGCCAATTACTGTAAACGGCGATGGGTCATATTTTGCCCAAACCCCCCTGCAGTTTTCAAAATGTCTGAAATGTCGGAAATTTGACTCCTGTGCGTGAATTTTGAGCCGAATTCTGACTCTCTCTACCTATTTTTAGTTTCAAATTACGACGTTTCATACTAAAAATATGCCTATTACTGTAAACGGCGATGGGTCATATTTTGCCCAAACCCCCCTGCAGTTTTCAAAATGTCTGAAATGTCGGAAATTTGACTCCTGAGCGTGATTTATGAGCTGAATTCTGACTCTCTGACCTATTTTCAGTTTCAAATTACGACTTTTTATACCGATAATATGTCAATTACTGAAAACAGCGATGGGTCATATTTTGCCCAAATCCCCCTGCAGTTTTCAAAATGTGTGAAATGTCGGAAATTTGACTCCTGAGCGTGATTTTTGAGCCGAATTCTGACTCTCTGCACCTATTTTCAGTTTCAAATTACGATGTTTCATACCTAAAATATGCCAATTACTGAAAACGGCGATGGGTCATATTTTGCCCAAACCCACCTGCAGTTTTTAAAATGTCTGATGTGTCGGAAATTTGACTCCTGAGCGTGATTTTTGAGCCGAATTCTGACTCTCTGCACCTATTTTCAGTTTCAAATTACGACGTTTCATACCGAAAATATGCCAATTACTGTAAACGGCGATGTGTTATATTTTGCCCAAACCCCCCCTGCAGTTTTCAAAATGTCTGAAATGTCGGAAATTTGACTCCTGAGCGTGATTTTTGAGCCGAATTCTGACTCTCTGCACCTATTTTCAGTTTCAAATTACGACGTTTCATACCGAAAATATGCCAATTACTGTAAACGGCGATGGGTCATATTTTGCCCAAACCCCCCTGCAGTTTTCAAAATGTCTGAAATGTCGGAAATTTGACTCCTGTGCGTGATTTTTGAGCCGAATTCTGACTCTCTGCACCTATTTTCAGTTTCAAATTACGACTTTTTATACCGAAAATATGCCAATTACTGAAAACGTCGATGGGTCATGTTTTGCCCAAACCCCCCTGCAGTTTTGAAAATGTCTGAAATGTCGGAAATTTGACTCCTGTGCGTGATTTTTGAGCCGAATCCTGACTCTCTCCACCTATTTTCAGTTTCAAATTACGACGTTTCATACCGAAAATATGCCAATTACTGTAAACGGCGATGGGTCATATTTTGCCCAAACCCCCCTGCAGTTTTCAAAATGTCTGAAATGTCGGATATTTGACTCCTGAGCGTGATTTTTTATCCGAATTCTGACTCTCTGCACCTATTTTCAATTTCAAATTACGACTTTTTATAACGAAAATATGGCAATTACTGAAAACGGCGATGGGTCATATTTTGACCAAACCCCCCTGCAGTTTTCAAAATGTCTGAAATGTCGGAAATTTGACTCCTGAGCGTGATTTTTGAGCCGAATTCTGACTCTCTGCACCAATTTTCAGTTTCAAATTAAGAAGTTTCATACCGAAAATATGCCAATTAATGTCAACGGCGAGGGTCATATTTTGCCCAAACCCCCCTGCAGTTTTCAAAATGTCTGAAATGTCGGAAATTTGACTCCTGAGCATGATTTTTTATCCGAATTCTGACTCTCTGCACCTATTTTCAGTTTCAAATTACGACTTTTTATACCGAAAATATGCCAATTACTGAAAACAGCGATGGGTCATATTTTGCCCAAACCCCCCTGCAGTTTTCAAAATGTCTCAAATGTCGGAAATTTGACTCCTGAGCGTGATTTTTGAGCCGAATTCTGACTCTCTGCACCAATTTTCAGTTTCAAATTACGAAGTTTCATACCGAAAATATGCCAATTAATGTAAACGGCGAGGGTCATATTTTGCCCAAACCCCCCTGCAGTTTTCAAAATGTCTGAAATGTAGGAAATTTGACTCCTGAGCGTGATTTTTGAGCCGAATTCTGACTCTCTGCACCTATTTTCAGTTTCAAATTACGAGTTTTTATACCGAAAATATGACAATTACTGAAAACAGCGATGGGTCATGTTTTGCCCAAACCCCCCTGCAGTTTTCAAAATTTCTGAAATGTCGGAAATTTTACTCCTGTGCGTGATTTTTTATCTGAATTCTGACTCTCTGCACCTATTTTCAGTTTCAAATTATGAATTTTCATACGAAAAAAAATATGCCAATTACTGAAAACGGCGATGGGTCATATTTTGGCCAAACCCCCCTGCAGTTTTCAAAATGTCTGAAATGGCGGAAATTTGACTCCTGAGCGTGATTTTTTATCCGAATTCTGACTCTCTGCACCTATCTTCAATTTCAAATTACGACGTTTCATACCGAAAATATGCCAATTACTGTAACCGGCGATGGGTCATATTTTGCCCAAACCCCCCTGCAGTTTTCAAAATGTCTGAAATGCCCGAAATTTGACTCCTGAGCGTGATTTTTTATCCGAATTCTGACTCTCTGCACCTATTTTCAGTTTCAAATTACGACGTTTCATACCGAAAATATGCCAATTACTGTAAACGGCGATGGGTCATTTTTTGCCCAAACCCCCCTGCAGTTTTCAAAATGTCTGAAATGTCGGAAATTTGACTCCTGAGCGTGATTTTTGAGCCGAATTCTGACTTTCTGCACCTATTTTCAGTTTCAAATTACGACGTTTCATACCGAAAATATGCCAATTACTGTAAACGGCGATTGGTCATATTTTGCCCAAACCCCCCCTGCAGTTTTCAATATGTCTGAAATGTCGGAATTTTGACTCCTGAGCGTGATTTTCTAGCCGAATTCTGATTCTCTGCACCTATTTTAAGTTTCAAATTACGACGTTTCATACCGAAAATATGCCAATTACTGAAAACGGCGATTGGTCATGTTTTGCCCAAACCCCCCTGCAGTTTTCAAAATGTCTGAAATGTCGGAAATTTGACTCGTGAGCGTGATTTTTGAGCCGAATTCTGACTCTCTCCACCTATATTCAGTTTCAAATTACGACGTTTCATACCTAAAATATGCCAATTACTGAAAACGGCGATGGGTCATATTTTGCCCAAACCCACCTGCAGTTTTTAAAATGTCTGAAATGTCGGAAATTTGAATCCTGAGCGTGATTTTTGAGCCGAATTCTGACTCTCTGCACCAATTTTCAGTTTCAAATTACGAAGTTTCTTACCGAAAATATGCCAATTAATGTCAACGGCGAGGGTCATATTTTGCCCAAACCCCCCTGCAGTTTTCAAAATGTCTGAAATGTCAGAAATTTGACTCCTGAGCATGACTTTTTATCCGAATTCTGACTCTCTGCACCTATTTTCAGTTTCAAATTGCGACTTTTTATACCGAAAATTTGCCAATTACTGAAAACAGCGATGGGTCATATTTTGCCCAAACCCCCCTGCAGTTTTCAAAATGTCTCAAATGTCGGAAATTTGACTCCTGAGCGTGATTTTTGAGCCGAATTCTGACTCTCTGCACCAATTTTCAGTTTCAAATTACGAAGTTTCATTCCGAAAATATGCCAATTAATGTAAACGGCGAGGGTCATATTTTGCCCAAACCCCCCTGCAGTTTTCAAAATGTCTGAAATGTCGGAAATTTGACTCCTGAGCGTGATTTTTTATCCGAATTCTGTCTCTCTGCACCTATTTTCAGTTTCAAATTACGACTTTTTATACCGAAAATATGACAATTACTGAAAACGGCGATGGGTCATGTTTTGCCCAAACCCCCCTGCAGTTTTCAAAATTTCTGAAATGTCGGAAATTTTACTCCTGTGCGTGATTTTTTATCTGAATCCTGACTCTCTGCACCTATTTTCAGTTTCAAATTATGACTTTTCATACCAAAAAATATGCCAATTACTGAAAACGGCGATGGGTCATATTTTGGCCAAACCCCCCTGCAGTTTTCAAAATGTCTGAAATGCCGGAAATTTGACTCCTGAGCGTGATTTTTTATCCGAATTCTGACTCTCTGCACCTATCTTCAATTTCAAATTACGACGTTTCATACCGAAAATATGCCAATTACTGTAACCGGCGATGGGTCATATTTTGCCCAAACCCCCCTGCAGTTTTCAAAATGTCTGAAATGCCCGAAATTTGACTCCTGAGCGTGATTTTTTATCCGAATTCTGACTCTCTGCACCTATTTTCAGTTTCAAATTACGACGTTTCATACCGAAAATATGCCAATTACTGTAAACGGCGATGGGTCATTTTTTGCCCAAACCCCCCTGCAGTTTTCAAAATGTCTGAAATGTCGGAAATTTGACTCCTGAGCGTGATTTTTGAGCCGAATTCTGACTCTCTGCACCTATTTTCAGTTTCTAATTACGACGTTTCATACCTAAAATATGCCAATTACTGAAAACGGCGATGGTCATATTTTGCCCAAACCCCCCTGCAGTTTTTAAACTGTCTGAAATGTCGGAAATTTGACTCCTGAGCGTGATTTTTGAGCCGAATTCTGACTTTCTGCACCTATTTTCAGTTTCAAATTACGACGTTTCATACCGAAAATATGCCAATTACTGTAAACGGCGATTGGTCATATTTTGCCCAAACCCCCCCTGCAGTTTTCAATATGTCTGAAATGTCGGAAATTTGACTCCTGAGCGTGATTTTCTAGCCGAATTCTGATTCTCTGCACCTATCTTCAATTTCAAATTACGACGTTTCATACCGAAAATATGCCAATTACTGTAACCGGCGATGGGTCATATTTTGCCCAAACCCCCCTGCAGTTTTCAAAATGTCTGAAATGCCCGAAATTTGACTCCTGAGCGTGATTTTTTATCCGAATTCTGACTCTCTGCACCTATTTTCAGTTTCAAATTACGACTTTTTATACCGAAAATATGCCAATTACTGAAAACAGCGATGGGTCATATTTTGCCCAAACCCCCCTGCAGTGTTAAAAATGTCTCAAATGTCGGAAATTTGACCCCTGAGCGTGATTTTTGAGCCGAATTCTGACTCTCTGCACCTATTTTCAGTTTCAAATTACGACTTTTTATACCGAAAATATGACAATTACTGAAAACGGCGATGGGTCATGTTTTGCCCAAACCCCCCTGCAGTTTTCAAAATGTCTGAAATGTCGGAAATTTTACTCCTGTGCGTGATTTTTTATCTGAATTCTGACTCTCTCTACCTATTTTCAGTTTCAAATTACGAAGCTTCATACTGAAAATATGCCTATTACTGAAAACGGCGATGGGTCATATTTTGCCCAAACCCACCTGCAGTTGTTAAAATGTCTGAAATGTCGGAAATTTGAGTCCTGAGCGTGATTTTTGAGCCGAATTCTGACTCTCTGCACCTATTTTCAGTTTCAAATTACGACGTTTCATACCGAAAATATGCCAATTACTGTAAACGGCGATGGGTCATATTTTGCCCAAACCCCCCTGCAGTTTTCAAAATGTCTGAAATGTCGGAAATTTGACTCCTGTGCGTGAATTTTGAGCCGAATTCTGACTCTCTCTACCTATTTTCAGTTTCAAATTACGACGTTTCATACTGAAAATATGCCTATTACTGTAAACGGCGATGGGTCATATTTTGCCCAAACCCCCCTGCAGTTTTCAAAATGTCTGAAATGTCGGAAATTTGACTCCTGAGCGTGATTTATGAGCTGAATTCTGACTCTCTGACCTATTTTCAGTTTCAAATTACGACTTTTTATACCGATAATATGTCAATTACTGAAAACAGCGATGGGTCATATTTTGCCCAAATCCCCCTGCAGTTTTCAAAATGTGTGAAATGTCGGAAATTTGACTCCTGAGCGTGATTTTTGAGCCGAATTCTGACTCTCTGCACCTATTTTCAGTTTCAAATTACGATGTTTCATACCTAAAATATGCCAATTACTGAAAACGGCGATGGGTCATATTTTGCCCAAACCCACCTGCAGTTTTTAAAATGTCTGATGTGTCGGAAATTTGACTCCTGAGCGTGATTTTTGAGCCGAATTCTGACTCTCTGCACCTATTTTCAGTTTCAAATTACGACGTTTCATACCGAAAATATGCCAATTACTGTAAACGGCGATGTGTTATATTTTGCCCAAACCCCCCCTGCAGTTTTCAAAATGTCTGAAATGTCGGAAATTTGACTCCTGAGCGTGATTTTTGAGCCGAATTCTGACTCTCTGCACCTATTTTCAGTTTCAAATTACGACGTTTCATACCGAAAATATGCCAATTACTGTAAACGGCGATGGGTCATATTTTGCCCAAACCCCCCTGCAGTTTTCAAAATGTCTGAAATGTCGGAAATTTGACTCCTGTGCGTGATTTTTGAGCCGAATTCTGACTCTCTGCACCTATTTTCAGTTTCAAATTACGACTTTTTATACCGAAAATATGCCAATTACTGAAAACGTCGATGGGTCATGTTTTGCCCAAACCCCCCTGCAGTTTTCAAAATGTCTGAAATGTCGGAAATTTGACTCCTGTGCGTGATTTTTGAGCCGAATCCTGACTCTCTCCACCTATTTTCAGTTTCAAATTACGACGTTTCATACCGAAAATATGCCAATTACTGTAAACGGCGATGGGTCATATTTTGCCCAAACCCCCCTGCAGTTTTCAAAATGTCTGAAATGTCGGATATTTGACTCCTGAGCGTGATTTTTTATCCGAATTCTGACTCTCTGCACCTATTTTCAATTTCAAATTACGACTTTTTATAACGAAAATATGGCAATTACTGAAAACGGCGATGGGTCATATTTTGACCAAACCCCCCTGCAGTTTTCAAAATGTCTGAAATGTCGGAAATTTGACTCCTGAGCGTGATTTTTGAGCCGAATTCTGACTCTTTGCACCAATTTTCAGTTTCAAATTAAGAAGTTTCATACCGAAAATATGCCAATTAATGTCAACGGCGAGGGTCATATTTTGCCCAAACCCCCCTGCAGTTTTCAAAATGTCTGAAATGTCGGAAATTTGACTCCTGAGCATGATTTTTTATCCGAATTCTGACTCTCTGCACCTATTTTCAGTTTCAAATTACGACTTTTTATACCGAAAATATGCCAATTACTGAAAACAGCGATGGGTCATATTTTGCCCAAACCCCCCTGCAGTTTTCAAAATGTCTCAAATGTCGGAAATTTGACTCCTGAGCGTGATTTTTGAGCCGAATTCTGACTCTCTGCACCAATTTTCAGTTTCAAATTACGAAGTTTCATACCGAAAATATGCCAATTAATGTAAACGGCGAGGGTCATATTTTGCCCAAACCCCCCTGCAGTTTTCAAAATGTCTGAAATGTAGGAAATTTGACTCCTGAGCGTGATTTTTGAGCCGAATTCTGACTCTCTGCACCTATTTTCAGTTTCAAATTACGAGTTTTTATACCGAAAATATGACAATTACTGAAAACAGCGATGGGTCATGTTTTGCCCAAACCCCCCTGCAGTTTTCAAAATTTCTGAAATGTCGGAAATTTTACTCCTGTGCGTGATTTTTTATCTGAATTCTGACTCTCTGCACCTATTTTCAGTTTCAAATTATGAATTTTCATACGAAAAAAATATGCCAATTACTGAAAACGGCGATGGGTCATATTTTGGCCAAACCCCCCTGCAGTTTTCAAAATGTCTGAAATGCCGGAAATTTGACTCCTGAGCGTGATTTTTTATCCGAATTCTGACTCTCTGCACCTATCTTCAATTTCAAATTACGACGTTTCATACCGAAAATATGCCAATTACTGTAACCGGCGATGGGTCATATTTTGCCCAAACCCCCCTGCAGTTTTCAAAATGTCTGAAATGCCCGAAATTTGACTCCTGAGCGTGATTTTTTATCCGAATTCTGACTCTCTGCACCTATTTTCAGTTTCAAATTACGACGTTTCATACCGAAAATATGCCAATTACTGTAAACGGCGATGGGTCATTTTTTGCCCAAACCCCCCTGCAGTTTTCAAAATGTCTGAAATGTCGGAAATTTGACTCCTGAGCGTGATTTTTGAGCCGAATTCTGACTTTCTGCACCTATTTTCAGTTTCAAATTACGACGTTTCATACCGAAAATATGCCAATTACTGTAAACGGCGATTGGTCATATTTTGCCCAAACCCCCCCTGCAGTTTTCAATATGTCTGAAATGTCGGAATTTTGACTCCTGAGCGTGATTTTCTAGCCGAATTCTGATTCTCTGCACCTATTTTAAGTTTCAAATTACGACGTTTCATACCGAAAATATGCCAATTACTGAAAACGGCGATTGGTCATGTTTTGCCCAAACCCCCCTGCAGTTTTCAAAATGTCTGAAATGTCGGAAATTTGACTCGTGAGCGTGATTTTTGAGCCGAATTCTGACTCTCTCCACCTATATTCAGTTTCAAATTACGACGTTTCATACCTAAAATATGCCAATTACTGAAAACGGCGATGGGTCATATTTTGCCCAAACCCACCTGCAGTTTTTAAAATGTCTGAAATGTCGGAAATTTGAATCCTGAGCGTGATTTTTGAGCCGAATTCTGACTCTCTGCACCTATTTTCAGTTTCAAATTACGACGTTTCATACCGAAAATATGCCAATTACTGTTAACGGCGATGTGTCATATTTTGCCCAAACCCCCCCTGCAGTTTTCAAAATGTCTGAAATGCCCGAAATTTGACTCCTGAGCGTGATTTTTTATCCGAATTCTGACTCTCTGCACCTATTTTCAGTTTCAAATTACGACATTTCATACCGAAAATATGCCAATTACTGTAAACGGCGATGGGTCATTTTTTGCCCAAACCCCCCTGCAGTTTTCAAAATGTCTGAAATGTCGGAAATTTGACTCCTGAGCGTGATTTTTGAGCCGAATTCTGACTCTCTGCACCTATTTTCAGTTTCTAATTACGACGTTTCATACCTAAAATATGCCAATTACTGAAAACGGCGATGGTCATATTTTGCCCAAACCCCCCTGCAGTTTTTAAACTGTCTGAAATGTCGGAAATTTGACTCCTGAGCGTGATTTTTGAGCCGAATTCTGACTTTCTGCACCTATTTTCAGTTTCAAATTACGACGTTTCATACCGAAAATATGCCAATTACTGTAAACGGCGATGGGTCATATTTTGCCCAAACCCCCCTGCAGTTTTCAAAATGTCTGAAATGTCGGAAATTTGACTCCTGTGCGTGATTTTTGAGCCGAATTCTGACTCTCTCTACCTATTTTCAGTTTCAAATTACGACGTTTCATACTGAAAATATGCCTATTACTGTAAACGGCGATGGGTCATATTTTGCCCAAACCCCCCTGCAGTTTTCAAAATGTCTGAAATGTCGGAAATTTGACTCCTGAGCGTGATTTATGAGCCGAATTCTGACTCTCTGACCTATTTTCAGTTTCAAATTACGACTTTTTATACCGATAATATGTCAATTACTGAAAACAGCGATGGGTCATATTTTGCCCAAATCCCCCTGCAGTTTTCAAAATGTGTGAAATGTCGGAAATTTGACTCCTGAGCGTGATTTTTGAGCCGAATTCTGACTCTCTGCACCTATTTTCAGTTTCAAATTACGATGTTTCATACCTAAAATATGCCAATTACTGAAAACGGCGATGGGTCATATTTTGCCCAAACCCACCTGCAGTTTTTAAAATGTCTGAAATGTCGGAAATTTGACTCCTGAGCGTGATTTTTGAGCCGAATTCTGACTCTCTGCACCTATTTTCAGTTTCAAATTACGACGTTTCATACCGAAAATATGCCAATTATTGTAAACGGCGATGTGTCATATTTTGCCCAAACCCCCCCTGCAGTTTTCAAAATGTCTGAAATGTCGAAAATTTGACTCCTGAGCGTGATTTTTGAGCCGAATTCTGACTCTCTGCACCTATTTTCAGTTTCAAATTACGACTTTTTATACCGAAAATATGCCAATTACTGAAAACGTCGATGGGTCATGTTTTGCCCAAACCCCCCTGCAGTTTTCAAAATGTCTGAAATGTCGGAAATTTGACTCCTGTGCGTGATTTTTGAGCCGAATCCTGACTCTCTCCACCTATTTTCAGTTTCAAATTACGACGTTTCATACCGAAAATATGCCAATTACTGTAAACGGCGATGGGTCATATTTTGCCCAAACCCCCCTGCAGTTTTCAAAATGTCTGAAATGTCGGATATTTGACTCCTGAGCGTGATTTTTTATCCGAATTCTGACTCTCTGCACCTATTTTCAATTTCAAATTACGACTTTTTATAACGAAAATATGGCAATTACTGAAAACGGCGATGGGTCATATTTTGCCCAAACCCCCCTGCAGTTTTCAAAATGTCTGAAATGTCGGAAATTTGACTCCTGAGCGTGATTTTTGAGCCGAATTCTGACTCTCTGCACCAATTTTCAGTTTCAAATTAAGAAGTTTCATACCGAAAATATGCCAATTAATGTCAACGGCGAGGGTCATATTTTGCCCAAACCCCCCTGCAGTTTTCAAAATGTCTGAAATGTCGGAAATTTGACTCCTGTGCATGATTTTTTATCCGAATTCTGACTCTCTGCACCTATTTTCAGTTTCAAATTACGACTTTTTATACCGAAAATATGCCAATTACTGAAAACAGCGATGGGTCATATTTTGCCCAAACCCCCCTGCAGTTTTCAAAATGTCTCAAATGTCGGAAATTTGACTCCTGAGCGTGATTTTTGAGCCGAATTCTGACTCTCTGCACCAATTTTCAGTTTCAAATTACGAAGTTTCATACCGAAAATATGCCAATTAATGTAAACGGCGAGGGTCATATTTTGCCCAAACCCCCCTGCAGTTTTCAAAATGTCTGAAATGTCGGAAATTTGACTCCTGAGCGTGATTTTTGAGCCGAATTCTGACTCTCTGCACCTATTTTCAGTTTCAAATTACGAGTTTTTATACCGAAAATATGACAATTACTGAAAACGGCGATGGGTCATGTTTTGCCCAAACCCCCCTGCAGTTTTCAAAATTTCTGAAATGTCGGAAATTTTACTCCTGTGCGTGATTTTTTATCTGAATTCTGACTCTCTGCACCTATTTTCAGTTTCAAATTATGAATTTTCATACGAAAAAAATATGCCAATTACTGAAAACGGCGATGGGTCATATTTTGGCCAAACCCCCCTGCAGTTTTCAAAATGTCTGAAATGCCGGAAATTTGACTCCTGAGCGTGATTTTTTATCCGAATTCTGACTCTCTGCACCTATCTTCAATTTCAAATTACGACGTTTCATACCGAAAATATGCCAATTACTGTAACTGGCGATGGGTCATATTTTGCCCAAACCCCCCTGCAGTTTTCAAAATGTCTGAAATGCCCGAAATTTGACTCCTGAGCGTGATTTTTTATCCGAATTCTGACTCTCTGCACCTATTTTCAGTTTCAAATTACGACGTTTCATACCGAAAATATGCCAATTACTGTAAACGGCGATGGGTCATTTTTTGCCCAAACCCCCCTGCAGTTTTCAAAATGTCTGAAATGTCGGAAATTTGACTCCTGAGCGTGATTTTTGAGCCGAATTCTGACTCTCTGCACCTATTTTCAGTTTCTAATTACGACGTTTCATACCTAAAATATGCCAATTACTGAAAACGGCGATGGTCATATTTTGCCCAAACCCCCCTGCAGTTTTTAAACTGTCTGAAATGTCGGAAATTTGACTCCTGAGCGTGATTTTTGAGCCGAATTCTGACTTTCTGCACCTATTTTCAGTTTCAAATTACGACGTTTCATACCGAAAATATGCCAATTACTGTAAACGGCGATTGGTCATATTTTGCCCAAACCCCCCCTGCAGTTTTCAATATGTCTGAAATGTCGGAAATTTGACTCCTGAGCGTGATTTTCTAGCCGAATTCTGATTCTCTGCACCTATTTTAAGTTTCAAATTACGACGTTTCATACCGAAAATATGCCAATTACTGAAAACGGCGATGGGTCATATTTTTGCCCAAACCCCCCTGCAGTTTTCAAAATGTCTGAAATGTCCGAAATTTGACTCCAGAGCGTGATTTTGTATCCGAATTCTGACTCTCTGCACCTATTTTCAGTTTCAAATTACGACTTTTTATACCGAAAATATGCCAATTTTCATATTACTGAAAACGGCGATGGGTCATATTTTTGCCCAAACCCCCCTGCAGTTTTCAAAATGTCTGAAATGTCCGAAATTTGACTCCAGAGCGTGATTTTGTATCCGAATTCTGACTCTCTGCACCTATTTTCAGTTTCAAATTACGACTTTTTATACCGAAAATATGCCAATTACTGAAAACAGCGATGGGTCATATTTTGCCCAAACCCCCCTGCAGTTTTAAAAATGTCTCAAATGTCGGAACTTTGACTCCTGAGCGTGATTTTTGAGCCGAATTCTGACTCTCTGCACCTATTTTCAGTTTCAAATTACGACTTTTTATACCGAAAATATGACAATTACTGAAAACGGCGATGGGTCATGTTTTGCCCAAACCCCCCTGCAGTTTTCAAAATGTCTGAAATGTCGGAAATTTTACTCCTGTGCGTGATTTTTTATCTGAATTCTGACTCTCTGCACCTATTTTCAGTTTCAAATTATGATTTTCATACCAAAAAATATGCCAATTACTGAAAACGGCGATGGGTCATATTTTGGCCAAACCCCCCTGCAGTTTTCAAAATGTCTGAAATGCCAGAAATTTGACTCCTGAGCGTGATTTTTTATCCGAATTCTGACTCTCTGCACCTAACTTCAATTTCAAATTACGACGTTTCATACCGAAAATATGCCAATTACTGTAAACAGCGATGGGTCATATTTTGCCCAAACCCCCCTGCAGTTTTCAAAATGTCTGAAATGTCCGAAATTTGACTCCTGAGCGTGATTTTTTATCCGAAATTCTGACTCTCTGCACCTATTTTCAGTTTCAAATTACGACTTTTTATACCGAAAATATGCCAATTACTTAAAACAGCGATGGGTCATATTTTGCCCAAACCCCCCTGCAGTTTTAAAAATGTCTGAAATGTCGGAAATTTGACTCCTGAACGTGATTTTTGATCTATATCCTGACTCTCTGCACCTATTTTCAGTTTCAAATTACGACGTTTCATACCGAAAATATGCCAATTACTGTAAACGGCGATGGGTCATTTTTTGCCCCAACCCCCCTGCAGTTTTCAAAATGTCTGAAATGTCGGAAATTTGACTCCTGATCGTGATTTTTGAGCCGAATTCTGACTCTCTGCACCTATTTTCAGTTTCTAATTACGAAGTTTCATACCTAAAATATGCCAATTACTGAAAACGGCGATAGTCATATTTTGCCCAAACCCCCCTGCAGTTTTTAAACTGTCTGAAATGTCGGAAATTTGACTCCTGAGCGTGATTTTTGAGCCGAATTCTGACTTTCTGCACCTATTTTCAGTTTCAAATTACGACGTTTCATACCGAAAATATGCCAATTACTGTAAACGGCGATTGGTCATATTTTGCCCAAACCCCCCCTGCAGTTTTCAATATGTCTGAAATGTCGGAAATTTGACTCCTGAGCGTAATTTTCTAGCCGAATTCTGATTCTCTGCACCTATTTTAAGTTTCAAATTACGACGTTTCATACCGAAAATATGCCAATTACTGTAAACGGCGATTGGTCATATTTTGCCCAAACACCCCCTGCAGTTTTCAATATGTCTGAAATGTCGGAAATTTGACTCCTGAGCGTGATTTTCTAGCCGAATTCTGATTCTCTGCACCTATTTTAAGTTTCAAATTACGACGTTTCATACCGAAAATATGCCAATTACTGAAAACGGCGATGGGTCATATTTTTGCCCAAACCCCCCTGCAGTTTTCAAAATGTCTGAAATGTCCGAAATTTGACTCCAGAGCGTGATTTTGTATCCGAATTCTGACTCTCTGCACCTATTTTCAGTTTCAAATTACGACTTTTTATACCGAAAATATGCCAATTTTCATATTACTGAAAACGGCGATGGGTCATATTTTTGCCCAAACCCCCCTGCAGTTTTCAAAATGTCTGAAATGTCCGAAATTTGACTCCAGAGCGTGATTTTGTATCCGAATTCTGACTCTCTGCACCTATTTTCAGTTTCAAATTACGACTTTTTATACCGAAAATATGCCAATTACTGAAAACAGCGATGGGTCATATTTTGCCCAAACCCCCCTGCAGTTTTAAAAATGTCTCAAATGTCGGAACTTTGACTCCTGAGCGTGATTTTTGAGCCGAATTCTGACTCTCTGCACCTATTTTCAGTTTCAAATTACGACTTTTTATACCGAAAATATGACAATTACTGAAAACGGCGATGGGTCATGTTTTGCCCAAACCCCCCTGCAGTTTTCAAAATGTCTGAAATGTCGGAAATTTTACTCCTGTGCGTGATTTTTTATCTGAATTCTGACTCTCTGCACCTATTTTCAGTTTCAAATTATGATTTTCATACCAAAAAATATGCCAATTACTGAAAACGGCGATGGGTCATATTTTGGCCAAACCCCCCTGCAGTTTTCAAAATGTCTGAAATGCCAGAAATTTGACTCCTGAGCGTGATTTTTTATCCGAATTCTGACTCTCTGCACCTAACTTCAATTTCAAATTACGACGTTTCATACCGAAAATATGCCAATTACTGTAAACAGCGATGGGTCATATTTTGCCCAAACCCCCCTGCAGTTTTCAAAATGTCTGAAATGTCCGAAATTTGACTCCTGAGCGTGATTTTTTATCCGAAATTCTGACTCTCTGCACCTATTTTCAGTTTCAAATTACGACTTTTTATACCGAAAATATGCCAATTACTTAAAACAGCGATGGGTCATATTTTGCCCAAACCCCCCTGCAGTTTTAAAAATGTCTGAAATGTCGGAAATTTGACTCCTGAACGTGATTTTTGATCTATATCCTGACTCTCTGCACCTATTTTCAGTTTCAAATTACGACGTTTCATACCGAAAATATGCCAATTACTGTAAACGGCGATGGGTCATTTTTTGCCCCAACCCCCCTGCAGTTTTCAAAATGTCTGAAATGTCGGAAATTTGACTCCTGATCGTGATTTTTGAGCCGAATTCTGACTCTCTGCACCTATTTTCAGTTTCTAATTACGAAGTTTCATACCTAAAATATGCCAATTACTGAAAACGGCGATAGTCATATTTTGCCCAAACCCCCCTGCAGTTTTTAAACTGTCTGAAATGTCGGAAATTTGACTCCTGAGCGTGATTTTTGAGCCGAATTCTGACTTTCTGCACCTATTTTCAGTTTCAAATTACGACGTTTCATACCGAAAATATGCCAATTACTGTAAACGGCGATTGGTCATATTTTGCCCAAACCCCCCCTGCAGTTTTCAATATGTCTGAAATGTCGGAAATTTGACTCCTGAGAGTAATTTTCTAGCCGAATTCTGATTCTCTGCACCTATTTTAAGTTTCAAATTACGACGTTTCATACCGAAAATATGCCAATTACTGAAAACGGCGATTGGTCATGTTTTGCCCAAACCCCCCTGCAGTTTTCAAAATGTCTGAAATGTCGGAAATTTGACTCGTGAGCGTGATTTTTGAGCCGAATTCTGACTCTCTCCACCTATTTTCAGTTTCAAATTACGACGTTTCATACCTAAAATATGCCAATTACTGAAAACGGCGATGGGTCATATTTTGCCCAAACCCACCTGCAGTTTTTAAAATGTCTGAAATGTCGGAAATTTGAATCCTGAGCGTGATTTTTGAGCCGAATTCTGACTCTCTGCACCTATTTTCAGTTTCAAATTACGACGTTTCATACCGAAAATATGCCAATTACTGTTAACGGCGATGTGTCATATTTTGCCCAAACCCCCCCTGCAGTTTTCAAAATGTCTGAAATGCCCGAAATTTGACTCCTGAGCGTGATTTTTTATCCGAATTCTGACTCTCTGCACCTAACTCCAATTTCAAATTACGACGTTTCATACCGAAAATATGCCAATTACTGTAAACAGCGATGGGTCATATTTTGCCCAAACCCCCCTGCAGTTTTCAAAATGTCTGAAATGTCGGAAATTTGACTCCTGAGCGTGATTTTTGAGCCGAATTCTGACTCTCTGCACCTATTTTTAGTTTCAAATTACGAGTTTTTATACCGAAAATATGACAATTACTGAAAACGGCGATGGGTCATGTTTTGCCCAAACCCCCCTGCAGTTTTCAAAATTTCTGAAATGTCGGAAATTTTACTCCTGTGCGTGATTTTTTATCTGAATTCTGACTCTCTGCACCTATTTTCAGTTTCAAATTATGAATTTTCATACGAAAAAAATATGCCAATTACTGAAAACGGCGATGGGTCATATTTTGGCCAAACCCCCCTGCAGTTTTCAAAATGTCTGAAATGCCGGAAATTTGACTCCTGAGCGTGATTTTTTATCCGAATTCTGACTCTCTGCACCTATCTTCAATTTCAAATTACGACGTTTCATACCGAAAATATGCCAATTACTGTAACTGGCGATGGGTCATATTTTGCCCAAACCCCCCTGCAGTTTTCAAAATGTCTGAAATGCCCGAAATTTGACTCCTGAGCGTGATTTTTTATCCGAATTCTGACTCTCTGCACCTATTTTCAGTTTCAAATTACGACGTTTCATACCGAAAATATGCCAATTACTGTAAACGGCGATGGGTCATTTTTTGCCCAAACCCCCCTGCAGTTTTCAAAATGTCTGAAATGTCGGAAATTTGACTCCTGAGCGTGATTTTTGAGCCGAATTCTGACTCTCTGCACCTATTTTCAGTTTCTAATTACGACGTTTCATACCTAAAATATGCCAATTACTGAAAACGGCGATGGTCATATTTTGCCCAAACCCCCCTGCAGTTTTTAAACTGTCTGAAATGTCGGAAATTTGACTCCTGAGCGTGATTTTTGAGCCGAATTCTGACTTTCTGCACCTATTTTCAGTTTCAAATTACGACGTTTCATACCGAAAATATGCCAATTACTGTAAACGGCGATTGGTCATATTTTGCCCAAACCCCCCCTGCAGTTTTCAATATGTCTGAAATGTCGGAAATTTGACTCCTGAGCGTGATTTTCTAGCCGAATTCTGATTCTCTGCACCTATTTTAAGTTTCAAATTACGACGTTTCATACCGAAAATATGCCAATTACTGAAAACGGCGATGGGTCATATTTTTGCCCAAACCCCCCTGCAGTTTTCAAAATGTCTGAAATGTCCGAAATTTGACTCCAGAGCGTGATTTTGTATCCGAATTCTGACTCTCTGCACCTATTTTCAGTTTCAAATTACGACTTTTTATACCGAAAATATGCCAATTACTGAAAACAGCGATGGGTCATATTTTGCCCAAACCCCCCTGCAGTTTTAAAAATGTCTCAAATGTCGGAACTTTGACTCCTGAGCGTGATTTTTGAGCCGAATTCTGACTCTCTGCACCTATTTTCAGTTTCAAATTACGACTTTTTATACCGAAAATATGACAATTACTGAAAACGGCGATGGGTCATGTTTTGCCCAAACCCCCCTGCAGTTTTCAAAATGTCTGAAATGTCGGAAATTTTACTCCTGTGCGTGATTTTTTATCTGAATTCTGACTCTCTGCACCTATTTTCAGTTTCAAATTATGATTTTCATACCAAAAAATATGCCAATTACTGAAAACGGCGATGGGTCATATTTTGGCCAAACCCCCCTGCAGTTTTCAAAATGTCTGAAATGCCAGAAATTTGACTCCTGAGCGTGATTTTTTATCCGAATTCTGACTCTCTGCACCTAACTTCAATTTCAAATTACGACGTTTCATACCGAAAATATGCCAATTACTGTAAACAGCGATGGGTCATATTTTGCCCAAACCCCCCTGCAGTTTTCAAAATGTCTGAAATGTCCGAAATTTGACTCCTGAGCGTGATTTTTTATCCGAAATTCTGACTCTCTGCACCTATTTTCAGTTTCAAATTACGACTTTTTATACCGAAAATATGCCAATTACTTAAAACAGCGATGGGTCATATTTTGCCCAAACCCCCCTGCAGTTTTAAAAATGTCTGAAATGTCGGAAATTTGACTCCTGAACGTGATTTTTGATCTATATCCTGACTCTCAGCACCTATTTTCAGTTTCAAATTACGACGTTTCATACCGAAAATATGCCAATTACTGTAAACGGCGATGGGTCATTTTTTGCCCCAACCCCCCTGCAGTTTTCAAAATGTCTGAAATGTCGGAAATTTGACTCCTGATCGTGATTTTTGAGCCGAATTCTGACTCTCTGCACCTATTTTCAGTTTCTAATTACGAAGTTTCATACCTAAAATATGCCAATTACTGAAAACGGCGATAGTCATATTTTGCCCAAACCCCCCTGCAGTTTTTAAACTGTCTGAAATGTCGGAAATTTGACTCCTGAGCGTGATTTTTGAGCCGAATTCTGACTTTCTGCACCTATTTTCAGTTTCAAATTACGACGTTTCATACCGAAAATATGCCAATTACTGTAAACGGCGATTGGTCATATTTTGCCCAAACCCCCCCTGCAGTTTTCAATATGTCTGAAATGTCGGAAATTTGACTCCTGAGCGTAATTTTCTAGCCGAATTCTGATTCTCTGCACCTATTTTAAGTTTCAAATTACGACGTTTCATACCGAAAATATGCCAATTACTGAAAACGGCGATTGGTCATGTTTTGCCCAAACCCCCCTGCAGTTTTCAAAATGTCTGAAATGTCGGAAATTTGACTCGTGAGCGTGATTTTTGAGCCGAATTCTGACTCTCTCCACCTATTTTCAGTTTCAAATTACGACGTTTCATACCTAAAATATGCCAATTACTGAAAACGGCGATGGGTCATATTTTGCCCAAACCCACCTGCAGTTTTTAAAATGTCTGAAATGTCGGAAATTTGAATCCTGAGCGTGATTTTTGAGCCGAATTCTGACTCTCTGCACCTATTTTCAGTTTCAAATTACGACGTTTCATACCGAAAATATGCCAATTACTGTTAACGGCGATGTGTCATATTTTGCCCAAACCCCCCCTGCAGTTTTCAAAATGTCTGAAATGCCCGAAATTTGACTCCTGAGCGTGATTTTTTATCCGAATTCTGACTCTCTGCACCTAACTCCAATTTCAAATTACGACGTTTCATACCGAAAATATGCCAATTACTGTAAACAGCGATGGGTCATATTTTGCCCAAACCCCCCTGCAGTTTTCAAAATGTCTGAAATGTCCGAAATTTGACTCCTGAGCGTGATTTTTTATCCGAAATTCTGACTCTCTGCACCTATTTTCAGTTTCAAATTACGACTTTTTATACCGAAAATATGCCAATTACTTAAAACAGCGATGGGTCATATTTTGCCCAAACCCCCCTGCAGTTTTAAAAATTTCTGAAATGTCGGAAATTTGACTCCTGAACGTGATTTTTGATCTATATCCTGACTCTCTGCACCTATTTTCAGTTTCAAATTACGACGTTTCATACCGAAAATATGCCAATTACTGTAAACGGCGATGGGTCATTTTTTGCCCCAACCCCCCTGCAGTTTTCAAAATGTCTGAAATGTCGGAAATTTGACTCCTGATCGTGATTTTTGAGCCGAATTCTGACTCTCTGCACCTATTTTCAGTTTCTAATTACGAAGTTTCATACCTAAAATATGCCAATTACTGAAAACGGCGATAGTCATATTTTGCCCAAACCCCCCTGCAGTTTTTAAACTGTCTGAAATGTCGGAAATTTGACTCCTGAGCGTGATTTTTGAGCCGAATTCTGACTTTCTGCACCTATTTTCAGTTTCAAATTACGACGTTTCATACCGAAAATATGCCAATTACTGTAAACGGCGATTGGTCATATTTTGCCCAAACCCCCCCTGCAGTTTTCAATATGTCTGAAATGTCGGAAATTTGACTCCTGAGCGTAATTTTCTAGCCGAATTCTGATTCTCTGCACCTATTTTAAGTTTCAAATTACGACGTTTCATACCGAAAATATGCCAATTACTGAAAACGGCGATTGGTCATGTTTTGCCCAAACCCCCCTGCAGTTTTCAAAATGTCTGAAATGTCGGAAATTTGACTCGTGAGCGTGATTTTTGAGCCGAATTCTGACTCTCTCCACCTATTTTCAGTTTCAAATTACGACGTTTCATACCTAAAATATGCCAATTACTGAAAACGGCGATGGGTCATATTTTGCCCAAACCCACCTGCAGTTTTTAAAATGTCTGAAATGTCGGAAATTTGAATCCTGAGCGTGATTTTTGAGCCGAATTCTGACTCTCTGCACCTATTTTCAGTTTCAAATTACGACGTTTCATACCGAAAATATGCCAATTACTGTTAACGGCGATGTGTCATATTTTGCCCAAACCCCCCCTGCAGTTTTCAAAATGTCTGAAATGCCCGAAATTTGACTCCTGAGCGTGATTTTTTATCCGAATTCTGACTCTCTGCACCTATTTTCAGTTTCAAATTACGACGTTTCATACCGAAAATATGCCAATTACTGTAAACGGCGAAGGGTCATTTTTTGCCCAAACCCCCCTGCAGTTTTCCAAATGTCTGAAATGTCGGAAATTTGACTCCTGAGCGTGATTTTTGAGCCGAATTCTGACTCTCTGCACCTATTTTCAGTTTCTAATTACGACGTTTCATACCTAAAATATGCCAATTACTGAAAACGGCGATGGTCATATTTTGCCCAAACCACCCTGCAGTTTTTAAACTGTCTGAAATGTCGGAAATTTGACTCCTGAGCGTGATTTTTGAGCCGAATTCTGACTTTCTGCACCTATTTTCAGTTTCAAATTACGACGTTTCATACCGAAAATATGCCAATTACTGTAAACGGCGATTGGTCATATTTTGCCCAAACCCCCCCTGCAGTTTTCAATATGTCTGAAATGTCGGAAATTTGACTCCTGAGCGTGATTTTCTAGCCGAATTCTGATTCTCTGCACCTATTTTAAGTTTCAAATTACGATGTTTCATACCGAAAATATGCCAATTACTGAAAACGGCGATGGGTCATATTTTGCCCAAACCCCCCTGCAGTTTTCAAAATGTCTGAAATGTCGGAAATTTGACCCCTGAGCGTGATTTTTGAGCCGAATTCTGACTTTCTGCACCTATTTTCAGTTTCAAATTACGACTTTTTATACCGAAAATATGCCAATTACTGAAAACGTCGATGGGTCATATTTTGCCCAAACCCCCCCTGCAGTTTTCAAAATGTCTGAAATGTCGGAAATTTGACTCCTGAGCGTGATTTTTTATCCGAATTCTGACTCTCTGCACCTATTTTCAATTTCAAATTACGACTTTTTATAACGAAAATATGCCAATTACTGAAAACGGCGATGGGTCATATTTTGCCCAAACCCCCCTGCAGTTTTCAAAATGTCTGAAATGCCGGAAATTTGACTCCTGATCGTGATTTTTTATCCGAATTCTGACTCTCTGCACCTATCTTCAGTTTCAAATTACGACGTTTCATACCGAAAATATGCCAATTACTGTAAACGGCGATGGGTCATATTTTGCCCAAACCCCCCTGCAGTTTTCAAAATGTCTGAAATGCCGGAAATTTGACTCCTGAGCGTGATTTTTTATCCGAATTCTGACTCTCTGCACCTATCTTCAATTTCAAATTACGACGTTTCATACCGAAAATATGCCAATTACTGTAAACAGCGATGGGTCATATTTTGCCCAAACCCCCCTGCAGTTTTCAAAATGTCTGAAATGTCCGAAATTTGACTCCTGAGCGTGATTTTTTATCCGAATTCTGACTCTCTGCACCTATTTTCAGTTTCAAGTTACGACTTTTTATACCGAAAATATGCCAATTACTTAAAACAGCGATGGGTCATATTTTGCCCAAACCCCCCTGCAGTTTTCAAAATGTCTGAAATGTCGGAAATTTGACTCCTGAACGTGATTTTTGATCTATATCCTGACTCTCTGCACTTATTTTCAGTTTCAAATTACGACGTTTCATACCGAAAATATGCCAATTACTGTAAACGGCGATGGGTCATTTTTTGCCCCAACCCCCCTGCAGTTTTCAAAATGTCTGAAATGTCGGAAATTTGACTCCTGAGCGTGATTTTTGAGCCGAATTCTGACTCTCTGCACCTATTTTCAGTTTCTAATTACGAAGTTTCATACCTAAAATATGCCAATTACTGAAAACGGCGATAGTCATATTTTGCCCAAACCCCCCTGCAGTTTTTAAACTGTCTGAAATGTCGGAAATTTGACTCCTGAGCGTGATTTTTGAGCCGAATTCTGACTTTCTGCACCTATTTTCAGTTTCAAATTACGACGTTTCATACCGAAAATATGCCAATTACTGTAAACGGCGATTGGTCATATTTTGCCCAAACCCCCCCTGCAGTTTTCAATATGTCTGAAATGTCGGAAATTTGACTCCTGAGCGTAATTTTCTAGCCGAATTCTGATTCTCTGCACCTATTTTAAGTTTCAAATTACGACGTTTCATACCGAAAATATGCCAATTACTGAAAACGGCGATTGGTCATGTTTTGCCCAAACCCCCCTGCAGTTTTCAAAATGTCTGAAATGTCGGAAATTTGACTCCTGAGCGTGATTTTTGAGCCGAATTGTGACTCTCTGCACCTATTTTCAGTTTCAAATTACGACTTTTTATACCGAAAATATGCCAATTACTGAAAACGGCGATGGGTCATGTTTTGCCCAAACCCCCCTGCAGATTTCAAAATGTCTGAAATGTCGGAAATTTGACTCCTGTGCGTGATTTTTGAGCCGAATTCTGACTCTCTCCACCTATTTTCAGTTTCAAATTACGACGTTTCATACCTAAAATATGCCAATTACTGAAAACGGCGATGGGTCATATTTTGCCCAAACCCACCTGCAGTTTTTAAAATGTCTGAAATGTCGGAAATTTGAATCCTGAGCGTGATTTTAGAGCCGAATTCTGACTCTCTGCACCTATTTTCAGTTTCAAATTACGACTTTTTATACCGAAAATATGCCAATTACTGAAAACGTCGATGGGTCATATTTTGCCCAAACCCCCCCTGCAGTTTTCAAAATGTCTGAAATGTCGGAAATTTGACTCCTGAGCGTGATTTTTTATCCGAATTCTGACTCTCTGCACCTATTTTCAATTTCAAATTACGACTTTTTATAACGAAAATATGCCAATTACTGAAAACGGCGATGGGTCATATTTTGCCCAAACCCCCCTGCAGTTTTCAAAATGTCTGAAATGCCGGAAATTTGACTCCTGAGCGTGATTTTTTATCCGAATTCTGACTCTCTGCACCTATCTTCAGTTTCAAATTACGACGTTTCATACCGAAAATATGCCAATTACTGTAAACGGCGATGGGTCATATTTTGCCCAAACCCCCCTGCAGTTTTCAAAATGTCTGAAATGTCCGAAATTTGACTCCTGAGCGTTATTTTTTATCCGAATTCTGACTCTCTGCACCTATTTTCAGTTTCAAATTACGACTTTTTATACCGAAAATATGCCAATTACTGAAAACAGCGATGGGTCATATTTTGACCAAACCCCCCTGCAGTTTTCAAAATGTCTGAAATGTCGGAAATTTGACTCCTGAGCGTGATTTTTGAGCCGAATTCTGACTCTCTGCACCAATTTTCAGTTTCAAATTACGAAGTTTCATACCGAAAATATGCCAATTAATGTAAACGGCGAGGGTCATATTTTGCCCAAACCCCCCTGCAGTTTTCAAAATGTCTGAAATGTCGGAAATTTGAGTCCTGAGCGTGATTTTTTATCAGAATTCTGACTCTCTGCACCTATTTTCAGTTTCAAATTACGACTTTTTATACCGAAAATATGACAATTACTGAAAACGGCGATGGGTCATGTTTTGCCCAAACCCCCCCTGCAGTTTTCAAAATGTCTGAAATGTCGGAAATTTTACTCCTGTGCGTGATTTTTGAGCCGAATCCTGACTCTCTCCACCTATTTTCAGTTTCGAATTACGAAGTTTCATACCGAAAATATGCCAATTAATGTAAACGGCGAGGGTCATATTTTGCCCAAACCCCCCTGCAGTTTTCAAAATGTCTAAAATGTCGGAAATTTGACTCCTGAGCGTGATTTTTTATCCGAATTCTGACTCTCTGCACCTATTTTCAGTTTCAAATTACGACTTTTTATACCGAAAATATGCCAATTACTGAAAACGGCGATGGGTCATATTTTGCCCAAACCCCCTGCAGTTTTCAAAATGTCTGAAATGTCGGAAATTTGACTCCTGAGCGTGATTTTTGAGCCGAATTCTGGATCTCTGCACCTATTTTCAGTTTCAAATTACGACGTTTCATACCTAAAATATGCCAATTACTGAAAACGGCGATGGGTCATATTATGCCAAAACCCCCCCTGCATTTTTAAAATGTCTGAAACGTTGGAAATTTGACTCCTGAGCGTGATTTTTGAGCCGAATTCTGACTCTCTGCACCTATTTTCAATTTCAAATTACGACTTTTTATACCAAAATTATGCCAATTACTGAAAACGGCAATGGGTCATACTTTGCCCAAACCCGCCTGCAGTTTTCAAAATGTCTGAAATGTTGGAAATTTGACTCCTGAACGTGATTTTTGATCTATATCCTGACTCTCTGCACCTATTTTCAGTTTCAAATTACGAAGTTTCATACCGAAAATATGCCAATTACTGTAAACGGCGATTGGTCATATTTTGCCCAAACCCCCCCCTGCAGTTTTCAATATGTCTGAAATGTCGGAAATTTGACTCCTGAGCGTGATTTTCTAGCCGAATTCTGATTCTCTGCACCTATTTTAAGTTTCAAATTACGACGTTTCATACCGAAAATATGCCAATTACTGAAAACGGCGATGGGTCATGTTTTGCCCAAACCCCCCTGCAGTTTTCAAAATGTCTGAAATTTGACTCCTGAGCGTGATTTTTGAGCCGAATTCTGACTCTCTTCACCTATTTTCAGTTTCAACTTACGACGTTTCATACCGAAAATATGCCAATTACTGAACACGGCGATGGGTCATGTTTTGCCCAAACCCCCCTGCAGTTTTCAAAATTTCTGAAATGTCGGAAATTTTACTCCTGTGCGTGATTTTTTATCTGAATTCTGACTCTGCACCTATTTTCAGTTTCAAATTATGACTTTTCATACCAAAAAATATGCCAATTACTGAAAACGGCGATGGGTCATATTTTGGCCAAACCCCCCCTGCAGTTTTCAAAATGTCTGAAATGCCGGAAATTTGACTCCTGAGCGTGATTTTTTATCCGAATTCTGACTCTCTGCACCTATCTTCAATTTCAAATTACGACGTTTCATACCGAAAATATGCCAATTACTGTAACCGGCGATGGGTCATATTTTGCCCAAACCCCCCTGCAGTTTTCAAAATGTCTGAAATGCCCGAAATTTGACTCCTGAGCGTGATTTTTTATCCGAATTCTGACTCTCTGCACCTATTTTCAGTTTCAAATTACGACGTTTCATACCGAAAATATGCCAATTACTGAAAACGGCGATGGGTCATTTTTTGCCCAAACCCCCCTGCAGTTTTCAAAATGTCTGAAATGTCGGAAATTTGACTCCTGAGCGTGATTTTTGAGCCGAATTCTGACTCTCTGCACCTATTTTCAGTTTCTAATTAAGACGTTTCATACCGAAAATATGCCAATTACTGAAAACGGCGATGGGTCATTTTTTGCCCAAACCCCCCTGCAGTTTTCAAAATGTCTGAAATGTCCGAAATTTGACTCCTGAGGGTGATTTTTTATCCGAATTCTGACTCTCTGCACCTATTTTCAGTTTCAAATTACGACTTTTTATACCGAAAATATGCCAATTACTTAAAACAGCGATGGGTCATATTTTGCCCAAACCCCCCTGCAGTTTTCAAAATGTCTGAAATGTCGGAAATTTGACTCCTGAACGTGATTTTTGATCTATATCCTGACTCTCTGCACCTATTTTCAGTTTCAAATTACGACGTTTCATACCGAAAATATGCCAATTACTGTAAACGGCGATGGGTCATTTTTTGCCCCAACCCCCCTGCAGTTTTCAAAATGTCTGAAATGTCGGAAATTTGACTCCTGAGCGTGATTTTTGAGCCGAATTCTGACTCTATGCACCTATTTTCAGTTTCTAATTACGAAGTTTCATACCTAAAATATGCCAATTGCTGAAAACGGCGATAGTCATATTTTGCCCAAACCCCCCTGCAGTTTTTAAACTGTCTGAAATGTCGGAAATTTGACTCCTGAGCGTGATTTTTGAGCCGAATTCTGACTTTCTGCACCTATTTTCAGTTTCAAATTACGACGTTTCATACAGAAAATATGCCAATTACTGTAAACGGCGATTGGTCATATTTTGCCCAAACCCCCCCTGCAGTTTTCAATATGTCTGAAATGTCGGAAATTTGACTCCAGAGCGTGATTTTGTATCCGAATTCTGACTCTCTGCACCTATTTTCAGTTTCAAATTACGACTTTTTATACCGAAAATATGCCAATTACTGAAAACAGCGATGGGTCATATTTTGCCCAAACCCCCCTGCAGTTTTAAAAATGTCTCAAATGTCGGAAATTTGACTCCTGAGCGTGATTTTTGAGCCGAATTCTAACTCTCTGCACCTATTTTCAGTTTCAAATTACGACTTTTTATACCGAAAATATGACAATTACTGAAAACGGCGATGGGTCATATTTTGGCCAAACCCCCCTGCAGTTTTCAAAATGTCTGAAATGCCGGAAATTTGACTCCTGAGCGTGATTTTTTATCCGAATTCTGACTCTCTGCACCTATCTTCAATTTCAAATTACGACGTTTCATACCGAAAATATGCCAATTACTGTAAACAGCGATGGGTCATATTTTGCCCAAACCCCCCTGCAGTTTTCAAAATGTCTGAAATGTCCGAAATTTGACTCCTGAGCGTGATTTTTTATCCGAATTCTGACTCTCTGCACCTATTTTCAGTTTCAAATTACGACTTTTTATACCGAAAATATGCCAATTACTTAAAACAGCGATGGGTCATATTTTGCCCAAACCCCCCTGCAGTTTTCAAAATGTCTGAAATGTCGGAAATTTGACTCCTGAACGTGATTTTTGATCTATATCCTGACTCTCTGCACCTATTTTCAGTTTCAAATTACGACGTTTCATACCGAAAATATGCCAATTACTGTAAACGGCGATGGGTCATTTTTTGCCCCAACCCCCCTGCAGTTTTCAAAATGTCTGAAATGTCAGAAATTTGACTCCTGATCGTGATTTTTGAGCCGAATTCTGACTCTCTGCACCTATTTTCAGTTTCTAATTACGAAGTTTCATACCTAAAATATGCCAATTACTGAAAACGGCGATAGTCATATTTTGCCCAAACCCCCCCTGCAGTTTTTAAACTGTCTGAAATGTCGGAAATTTGACTCCTGAGCGTGATTTTTGAGCCGAATTCTGACTTTCTACACCTATTTTCAGTTTCAAATTACGACGTTTCATACAGAAAATATGCCAATTACTGTAAACGGCGATTGGTCATATTTTGCCCAAACCCCCCCTGCAGTTTTCAATATGTCTGAAATGTCGGAAGTTTGACTCCTGAGCATAATTTTCTAGCCGAATTCTGATTCTCTGCACCTATTTTAAGTTTCAAATTACGACGTTTCATACCGAAAATATGCCAATTACTGAAAACGGCGATTGGTCATGTTTTGCCCAAACCCCCCTGCAGTTTTCAAAATGTCGGAAATTTGACTCCTGAGCGTGATTTTTGAGCCGAATTCTGACTCTCTTCACCTATTTTCAGTTTCAAATTACGACTTTTTATACCGAAAATATGCCAATTACTGAAAACGGCGATGAGTCATGTTTTGCCCAAACCCCCCTGCAGATTTCAAAATGTCTGAATTGTCGGAAATTTGACTCCTGTGCGTGATTTTTGAGCCGAATTCTGACTCTCTCCACCTATTTTCAGTTTCAAATTACGACGTTTCATACCTAAAATATGCCAATTACTGAAAACGGCGATGGGTCATATTTTGCCCAAACCCACCTGCAGTTTTTAAAATGGCTGAAATGTCGGAAATTTGAATCCTGAGCGTGATTTTTGAGCCGAATTCTGACTCTCTGCACCTATTTTCAGTTTCAAATTATGACGTTTCATACCGAAAATATGCCAATTACTGTAAACGGCGATGTGTCATATTTTGCCCAAACCCCCCCTGCAGTTTTCAAAATGTCTGAAATGTCGGAAATTTGACTCCTGAGCGTGATTTTTTATCCGAATTCTGACTCTCTGCACCTATTTTCAATTTCAAATTACGACTTTTTATAACGAAAATATGCCAATTACTGAAAACGGCGATGGGTCATATTTTGCCCAAACCCCCCTGCAGTTTTCAAAATGTCTGAAATGCCGGAAATTTGACTCCTGAGCGTGATTTTTTATCCGAATTCTGACTCTCTGCACCTATCTTCAGTTTCAAATTACGACGTTTCATACCGAAAATATGCCAATTACTGTAAACGGCGATGGGTCATATTTTGCCCAAACCCCCCTGCAGTTTTCAAAATGTCTGAAATGTCCGAAATTTGACTCTTGAGCGTTATTTTTTATCCAAATTCTGACTCTCTGCACCTATTTTCAGTTTCAAATTACGACTTTTTATACCGAAAATATGCCAATTACTGAAAACAGCGATGGGTCATATTTTGCCCAAACCCCCCTGCAGTTTTCAAAATGTCTGAAATGTCGGAAATTTGACTCCTGAGCGTGATTTTTGAGCCGAATTCTGACTCTCTGCACCTATCTTCAATTTCAAATTACGACGTTTCATACCGAAAATATGCCAATTACTGTAAACGGCGATGGGTCATTTTTTGCCCAAACCCCCCTGCAGTTTTCAAAATGTCTGAAATGTCGGAAATTTGACTCCTGAGCGTGATTTTTGAGCCGAATTCTGACTCTCTGCACCTATTTTCAGTTTCTAATTACGACGTTTCATACCTAAAATATGCCAATTACTGAAAACGGCGATGGTCATATTTTGCCCAAACCCCCCTGCAGTTTTTAAACTGTCTGAAATGTCGGAAATTTGACTCCTGAGCGTGATTTTTGAGCCGAATTCTGACTTTCTGCACCTATTTTCAGTTTCAAATTACGACGTTTCATACCGAAAATATGCAAATTACTGTAAACGGCGATTGGTCATATTTTGCCCAAACCCCCCCTGCAGTTTTTAATATGTCTGAAATGTCGGAAATTTGACTCCTGAGCGTGATTTTCTAGCCGAATTCTGATTCTCTGCACCTATTTTAAGTTTCAAATTACGACGTTTCATACCGAAAATATGCCAATTACTGAAAACGGCGATGGGTCATATTTTGTCCAAACCCCCCTGCAGTATTCAAAATGTCTGAAATGTCCGAAATTTGACTCCAGAGCGTGATTTTGTATCCGAATTCTGACTCTCTGCACCTATTTTCAGTTTCAAATTACGACTTTCTATACCGAAAATATGCCAATTACTGAAAACAGCGATGGGTCATATTTTGCCCAAACCCCCCTGCAGTTTTAAAAATGTCTCAAATGTCGGAAATTTGACTCCTGAGCGTGATTTTTGAGCCGAATTCTGACTCTCTGCACCTATTTTCAGTTTCAAATTACGACTTTTTATACCGAAAATATGACAATTACTGAAAACGGCGATGGGTCATGTTTTGCCCAAACCCCCCCTGCAGTTTTCAAAATGTCTGAAATGTCGGAAATTTTACTCCTGTGCGTGATTTTTGAGCCGAATTCTGACTCTCTCCACCTATTTTCAGTTTCAAATTACGAAGTTTCATACCGAAAATATGCCAATTAATGTAAACGGCGAGGGTCATATTTTGCCCAAACCCCCCTGCAGTTTTCAAAATGTCTAAAATGTCGGAAATTTGACTCCTGAGCGTGATTTTTTATCCGAATTCTGACTCTCTGCACCTATTTTCAGTTTCAAATTACGTCTTTTTATACCGAAAATATGCCAATTACTGAAAACGGCGATGGGTCATATTTTGCCCAAACCCCCCTGCAGTTTTCAAAATGTCTGAAATGTTGGAAATTTGACTCCTGAGCGTGATTTTTGAGCCGAATTCTGGATCTCTGCACCTATTTTCAGTTTCAAATTACGACGTTTCATACCTAAAATATGCCAATTACTGAAAACGGCGATGGGTCATATTATGCCAAAACCCCCCCTGCATTTTTAAAATGTCTGAAACGTTGGAAATTTGACTCCTGAGCGTGATTTTTGAGCCGAATTCTGACTCTCTGCACCTATTTTCAATTTCAAATTACGACTTTTTATACCAAAAATATGCCAATTACTGAAAACGGCAATGGGTCATACTTTGCCCAAACCCGCCTGCAGTTTTTAAAATGTCTGAAATGTCGGAAATTTGACTCCTGAGCGTGATTTTTTATCCGAATTCTGACTCTCTGCACCTGTTTTCAGTTTCAAATTATGACTTTTCATACCAAAAAATATGCCAATTACTGAAAACGGCGATGGGTCATATTTTGGCCAAACCCCCCTGCAGTTTTCAAAATGTCTGAAATGCCGGAAATTTGACTCCTGAGCGTGATTTTTTATCCGAATTCTGACTCTCTGCACCTATCTTCAGTTTCAAATTACGACGTTTCATACCGAAAATATGCCAATTGCTGTAAACGGCGATGGGTCATATTTTGCCCAAACCCCCTTGCAGTTTTCAAAAAGTCAGAAATGTCCGAAATTTGACTCCTGAGCGTGATTTTTTATCCGAATTCTGACTCTCTGCACCTATTTTCAGTTTCAAATTACGATTTTTTATACCGAAAATATGCCAATTACTTAAAACAGCGAAGGGTCATATTTTGCCCAAACCCCCCTGCAGTTTTCAAAATGTCTGAAATGTTGGAAATTTGACTCCTGAACGTGATTTTTGATCTATATCCTGACTCTCTGCACCTATTTTCAGTTTCAAATTACGACGTTTCATACCGAAAATATGCCAATTACTGTAAACGGCGATGGGTCATTTTTTGCCCAAACTCCCCTGCAGTTTTCAAAGTGTCTGAAATGTCGGAAATTTGACTCCTGAGCGTGATTTTTGAGCCAAATTCTGACTCTCTGCACCTATTTTCAGTTTCAAATTACGACGTTTCATACCTAAAATATGCCAATTACTGAAAACGGCGATAGTCATATTTTGCCCAAACCCCCCTGCAGTTTTTCAAATGTCTGAAATGTCGGAAATTTGACTCCTGAGCGTGATTTTTGAGCCGAATCCTGACTTTCTGCACCTATTTTCAGTTTCAAATTACGCTGTTTCATACCGAAAATATGCTAATTACTGTAAACGGCGATTGGTCATATTTTGCCCAAACCCCCCCTGCAGTTTTCAATATGTCTGAAATGTCGGAAATTTGACTCCTGAGCGTGATTTTCTAGCCGAATTCTGATTCTCTGCACCTATTTTAAGTTTCAAATTACGACGTTTCATACCGAAAATATGCCAATTACTGAAAACGGCGATGGGTCATGTTTTGCCCAAACGCCCCTGCAGTTTTCAAAATGTCGGAAATGTCGGAAATTTGACTCCTGAGCGTGATTTTTGAGCCGAATTCTGACTCTCTTCACCTATTTTCAGTTTCAACTTACGACGTTTCATACCGAAAATATGCCAATTACTGAACACGGCGATGGGTCATATTTTGATCCAAACCCCCCTGCAGTTTTCAAACTGTCTGAAATGTCGGATATTTGACTCCTGAGCGTGATTTTTGAGCCGAATTCTGATTCTCTGCACCTATTTTCAGTTTCAAATTACGACGTTTCATACCGAAAATATGCCAATTACTGTGAACGGCGATGTGTCATATTTTGCCCAAACCCCACCTGCAGTTTTCAAAATGTCTGAAATGTCGGAAATTTGACTCCTGAGCATGATTTTTGAGCCGAATTCTGACTCTCTGCACCTATTTTCAGTTTCAAATTACGACTTTTTATACCGAAAATATGCCAATTACTGAAAACGGCGATGGGTCATGTTTTGCCCAAACCCCCCTGCAGTTTTCAAAATGTCTGAAATGTCGGAAATTTGACTCCTGTGCGTGATTTTTGAGCCGAATTCTGACTTTCTCCACCTATTTTCAGTTTCAAATTACGAAGTTTCATACCGAAAATATGCCAATTAATGTAAACGGCGAGGGTCATATTTTGCCCAAACCCCCCTGCAGTTTTCAAAATGTCTGAAATGTCGGAAATTTGACTCCTGAGCGCGATTTTTTATCCGAATTCTGACTCTCTGCACCTATTTTCAGTTTCAAATTACGACTTTTTATACCGAAAATATGCCAATTACTGAAAACATCGATGGGTCATATTATGCCAAAACCCCCCCTGCATTTTTAAAATGTCAGAAATGTTGGAAATTTGACTCCTTTGCGTGATTTTTGAGCCGAATTCTGACTCTCTGCACCTATTTTCAGTTTCAAATTACGACTTTTTATGCCGAATATATGCCAATTACTGAAAACTGCGATGGGTCATATTTTGCCCAAACCCCCCTGCAGTTTTCAAAATGTCTGAAATGTCGGAAATTTGACTCCTGAGCGAGATTTTTTATCTAAATCCTGACTCTCTGCACCTATTTTCAGTTTCAAATTACGACGTTTCATACCGAAAATATGCCAATTACTGTAAACAGCGATGGGTCATATTTTGCCCAAACCCCCCCTGCTGTTTTCAAAATGTCTGAAATGTCGGAAATTTGACTCCTGAGCGTAATTTTTTATCTGAATTCTGACTCTCTGCACCTAATTTCAGTTTCAAATTACGACTTTTTATACATAAAATTTGCCAATTACTGAAAACGGCGATGGGTCATATTTTGCACAAACCCCCCTGCAGTTTTCAAAATGTCTGAAATGTCGGAAATATGACTCCTGAGCGTGATTTTTGAGCCGAATTCTGACTCTCTGCACCTATTTTCAGTTTCAAATTTCGACGTTTCATACCGAAAATATGCCAATTACTGAAAACGGCGATGGGTCATGTTTTGCCCAAACGCCCCTGCAGTTTTCAAAATGTCGGAAATGTCGGAAATTTGACTCCTGAGCGTGATTTTTGAGCCGAATTCTGACTCTCTTCACCTATTTTCAGTTTCAACTTACGACGTTTCATACCGAAAATATGCCAATTACTGAACACGGCGATGGGTCATAATTTGATCCAAACCCCCCTGCAGTTTTCAAACTGTCTGAAATGTCGGATATTTGACTCCGGAGCGTGATTTTTGCGCCGAATTCTGATTCTCTGCACCTATTTTCAGTTTCAAATTACGACGTTTCATACCGAAAATATGCCAATTACTGTGAACGGCGATGTGTCATATTTTGCCCAAACCCCACCTGCAGTTTTCAAAATGTCTGAAATGTCGGAAATTTGACTCCTGAGCATGATTTTTGAGCCGAATTCTGACTCTCTGCACCTATTTTCAGTTTCAAATTACGACTTTTTATACCGAAAATATGCCAATTACTGAAAACGGCGATGGGTCATGTTTTGCCCAAACCCCCCTGCAGTTTTCAAAATGTCTGAAATGTCAGAAATTTGACTCCTGTGCGTGATTTTTGAGCCGAATTCTGACTTTCTCCACCTATTTTCAGTTTCAAATTACGAAGTTTCATACCGAAAATATGCCAATTAATGTAAACGGCGAGGGTCATATTTTGCCCAAACCCCCCTGCAGTTTTCAAAATGTCTGAAATGTCGGAAATTTGACTCCTGAGCGTGATTTTTGAGCCGAATTCTGACTCTCTGCACCTATTTTCAGTTTCAAATTACGAAGTTTCATACCTAAAATATGCCAATTACTGAAAAAGGCGATAGTCATATTTTGCCCAAACCCCCCTGCAGTTTTCAATATGTCTAAAATGTCGGAAATTTGACTCCTGAGCGTGATTTTCTAGCCGAATTCTGATTCTCTGCACCTATTTTAAGTTTCAAATTACGACGTTTCATGCCGAAAATATGCCAATTACTGAAAACGGCGATGGGTCATGTTTTGCCCAAACCCCCCTGCAGTTTTCAAACTGTCTAAAATGTCGGATATTTGACTCCTGAGCGTGATTTTTGAGCCGAATTCTGATTCTCTGCACCTATTTTCAGTTTCAAATTACGACGTTTCATACCGAAAATATGCCAATTACTGTAAACAGCGATGTGTCATATTTTGCCCAAACCCCACCTGCAGTTTTCAAAATGTCTGAAATGTCGGAAATTTGACTCCTGAGCGTTATTTTCTAGCCGAATTCTGATTCTCTGCACCTATTTTAAGTTTCAAATTACGACGTTTCATACCGAAAATATGCCAATTACTGTAAACGGCGATGGGGTCTTATTTTGGCCAAACCCCCCTGCAGTTTTCAAAATGTCTGAAATGTCGGAAATTTGACTCCTGAGCGTGATTTTTGAGCCGAATTCTGACTCTCTGCACCTATTTTCAGTTTCAAATTACGAAGTTTCATACCTAAAATATGACAATTACTGAAAAAGGCGATAGTCATATTTTGCCCAAACCCCCCTGCAGTTTTCAATATGTCTAAAATGTCGGAAATTTGACTCCTGAGCGTGATTTTCTAGCCGAATTCTGATTCTCTGCACCTATTTTAAGTTTCAAATTACGACGTTTCATGCCGAAAATATGCCAATTACTGAAAACGGCGATGGGTCATGTTTTGCCCAAACCCCCCTGCAGTTTTCAAAATGTCTGAAATGTCGGAAATTTGACTCCTGAGCGTGATTTTTGAGCCGAATTCTGACTCTCTTCACCTATTTTCAGTTTCAACTTACGACGTTTCATACCGAAAATATGCCAATTACTGAACACGGCGATGGGTCATATTTTGCCCAAACCCCCCTGCAGTTTTCAAACTGTCTAAAATGTCGGATATTTGACTCCTGAGCGTGATTTTTGAGCCGAATTCTGATTCTCTGCACCTATTTTCAGTTTCAAATTACGACGTTTCATACCGAAAATATGCCAATTACTGTAAACAGCGATGTGTCATATTTTGCCCAAACCCCACCTGCAGTTTTCAAAATGTCTGAAATGTCGGAAATTTGACTCCTGAGCGTGATTTTTGAGCCGAATTCTGACTCTCTGCACCTATTTTCAGTTTCAAATTACGACTTTTTATACCGAAAATATGCCAATTACTGAAAACGGCGATGGGTCATGTTTAGCCCAAACCCCCCTGCAGTTTTCAAAATGTCTGAAATGTCGGAAATTTGACTCCTGTGCGTGATTTTTGAGCCGAATTCTGACTCTCTCCACCTATTTTCAGTTTCAAATTACGAAGTTTCATACAGAAAATATGCCAATTAATGTAAACGGCGAGGGTCATATTTTGACCAAACCCCCCCTGCCGTTTTCAAAATGTCTGAAATGTCGGAAATTTGACTCCTGAGCGCGATTTTTTATCCGAATTCTGACTCTCTGCACCTATTTTCAGTTTCAAATTACGACTTTTTATATCGAAAATATGCCAATTACTGAAAACGGCGATGGGTCATATTTTGCCCAAACCCCCCTGCAGTTTTCAAAATGTCTGAAATGTCGGAAATTTGACTCCTGAGCGTGATTTTTGAGCCGAATTCTGTCTCTCTGCACCTATTTTCAGTTTCAAATTACGAAGTTTTATACCTAAAATATGCCAATTACTGAAAACATCGATGGGTCATATTATGCCAAAACCCCCCCTGCATTTTTAAAATGTCTGAAATGTTGGAAATTTGACTCCTTTGCGTGATTTTTGAGCCGAATTCTGACTCTCTGCACCTATTTTCAGTTTCAAATTACGACTTTTTATACCGAATATATGCCAATTACTGAAAACGGCGATGGGTCATATTTTGGCCAAACCCCCCTGCAGTTTTCAAAATGTCTGAAATGTCGGAAATTTGACTCCTGAGCGTGATTTTTTATCTAAATCCTGACTCTCTGCACCTATTTTCAGTTTCAAATTACGACGTTTCATACCGAAAATATGCCAATTACTGTAAACTGCGATGGGTCATATTTTGCCCAAACCCCCCCTGCTGTTTTCAAAATGTCTGAAATGTCGGAAATTTGACTCCTGAGCATGATTTTTTATCTGAATTCTGACTCTCTGCACCTAATTTCAGTTTCAAATTACGACTTTTTATACAGAAAATTTGCCAATTACTGAAAACGGCGATGGGTCATATTTTGCCCAAACCCCCCTTGCAGTTTTCAAAATGTCTGAAATGTCGGAAATTTGACTCCTGAGCGTGATTTTTTATCTAAATCCTGACTCTCTGCACCTATTTTCAGTTTCAAATTACGACGTTTCATACCGAAAATATGCCAATTACTGTAAACTGCGATGGGTCATATTTTGCCCAAACCCCCCCTGCTGTTTTCAAAATGTCTGAAATGTCGGAAATATGACTCCTGAGCGTGATTTTTGAGCCGAATTCTGACTCTCTGCACCTATTTTCAGTTTCAAATTTCGACGTTTCATACCGAAAATATGCCAATTACTGTAAACGGCGATGGGTCATATTTTGGCCAAAACCCCCTGCAGTTTTCAAAATGTCTGAAATGTCGGAAATTTGACTCCTGAGCGTGATTTTTGAGCCGAATTCTGACTCTCTGCACCTATTTTCAGTTTCAAATTACGAAGTTTCATACCTAAAATATGCCAATTACTGAAAAAGGCGATAGTCATATTTTGCCCAAGCCCCCCTGCAGTTTTCAATATGTCTAAAATGTCGGAAATTTGACTCCTGAGCGTGATTTTCTAGCCGAATTCTGATTCTCTGCACCTATTTTAAGTTTCAAATTACGACGTTTCATGCCGAAAATATGCCAATTACTGAAAACGGCGATGGGTCATGTTTTGCCCAAACCCCCCTGCAGTTTTCAAAATGTCTGAAATGTCGGAAATTTGACTCCTGAGCGTGATTTTTGAGCCGAATTCTGACTCTCTTCACCTATTTTCAGTTTCAACTTACGACGTTTCATACCGAAAATATGCAAATTACTGAACACGGCGATGGGTCATATTTTGCCCAAACCCCCCTGCAGTTTTCAAACTGTCTAAAATGTCGGATATTTGACTCCTGAGCGTGATTTTTGAGCCGAATTCTGATTCTCTGCACCTATTTTCAGTTTCAAATTACGACGTTTCATACCGAAAATATGCCAATTACTGTAAACAGCGATGTGTCATATTTTGCCCAAACCCCACCTGCAGTTTTCAAAATCTCTGAAATGTCGGAAATTTGACTCCTGAGCGTGATTTTTGAGCCGAATTCTGACTCTCTGCACCTATTTTCAGTTTCAAATTACGACTTTTTATACCGAAAATATGCCAATTACTGAAAACGGCGATGGGTCATGTTTAGCCCAAACCCCCCTGCAGTTTTCAAAATGTCTGAAATGTCGGAAATTTGACTCCTGTGCGTGATTTTTGAGCCGAATTCTGACTCTCTCCACCTATTTTCAGTTTCAAATTACGAAGTTTCATACAGAAAATATGCCAATTAATGTAAACGGCGAGGGTCATATTTTGCCCAAACCCCCCTGCAGTTTTCAAAATGTCTGAAATGTCGGAAATTTGACTCCTGAGCGCGATTTTTTATCCGAATTCTGACTCTCTGCACCTATTTTCAGTTTCAAATTACGACTTTTTATACCGAAAATATGCCAATTACTGAAAACGGCGATGGGTCATATTTTGCCCAAACCCCCCTGCAGTTTTCAAAATGTCTGAAATGTCGGAAATTTGACTCCTGAGCGTGATTTTTGAGCCGAATTCTGTCTCTCTGCACCTATTTTCAGTTTCAAATTACGAAGTTTTATACCTAAAATATGCCAATTACTGAAAACATCGATGGGTCATATTATGCCAAAACCCCCCCTGCATTTTTAAAATGTCTGAAATGTTGGAAATTTGACTCCTTTGCGTGATTTTTGAGCCGAATTCTGACTCTCTGCACCTATTTTCAGTTTCAAATTACGACTTTTTATACCGAATATATGCCAATTACTGAAAACGGCGATGGGTCATATTTTGCCCAAACCCCCCTGCAGTTTTCAAAATGTCTGAAATGTCGGAAATTTGACTCCTGAGCGTGATTTTTTATCTAAATCCTGACTCTCTGCACCTATTTTCAGTTTCAAATTACGACGTTTCATACCGAAAATATGCCAATTACTGTAAACTGCGATGGGTCATATTTTGCCCAAACCCCCCCTGCTGTTTTCAAAATGTCTGAAATGTCGGAAATTTGACTCCTGAGCGTGATTTTTTATCTGAATTCTGACTCTCTGCACCTAATTTCAGTTTCAAATTACGACTTTTTATACAGAAAATTTGCCAATTACTGAAAACGGCGATGGGTCATATTTTGCACAAACCCCCCTGCAGTTTTCAAAATGTCTGAAATGTCGGAAATATGACTCCTGAGCGTGATTTTTGAGCCGAATTCTGACTCTCTGCACCTATTTTCAGTTTCAAATTTCGACGTTTCATACCGAAAATATGCCAATTACTGTAAACGGCGATGGGTCATATTTTGCCCAAACCCCCCTGCAGTTTTCAAACTGTCTGAAATGTCGGATATTTGACTCCTGAGCGTGATTTTTGAGCCGAATTCTGATTCTCTGCACCAATTTTCAGTTTCAAATTACGACGTTTCATACCGAAAATATGCCAATTACTGTAAACGGCGATGTGTCATATTTTGCCCAAACCCCACCTGCAGTTTTCAAAATGTCTGAAATGTCGGAAATTTGACTCCTGAGCGTGATTTTTGAGCCGAATTCTGACTCTCTGCACCTATTTTCAGTTTCAAATTACGAATTTTTATACCGAAAATATGCCAATTACTGAAAACGGCGATGGGTCATGTTTAGCCCAAACCCCCCTGCAGTTTTCAAAATGTCTGAAATGTCGGAAATTTGACTCCTGTGTGTGATTTTTGAGACGAATTCTGACTCTCTCCACCTATTTTCAGTTTCAAATTACGAAGTTTCATACCGAAAATATGCCAATTAATGTAAACGGCGAGGGTCATATTTTGCCCAAACCCCCCTGCAGTTTTCAAAATGTCTGAAATGTCGGGAATTTGACTCCTGAGCGCGATTTTTTATCCGAATTCTGACTCTCTGCACCTATTTTCAGTTTCAAATTACGACTTTTTATACCGAAAATATGCCAATTACTGAAAACGGCGATGGGTCCTATTTTGCCCAAACCCCCCTGCAGTTTTCAAAATGTCTGAAATGTCGGAAATTTGACTCCTGAGCGTGATTTTTGAGCCGAATTCTGTCTCTCTGCACCTATTTTCAGTTTCAAGTTACGAAGTTTTATACCTAAAATATGCCAATTACTGAAAACATCGATGGGTGATATTATGCCAAAACCCCCCCTGCATTTTTAAAATGTCTGAAATGTTGGGAATTTGACTCCTTTGCGTGATTTTTGAGCCGAATTCTGACTCTCTGCACCTATTTTCAGTTTCAAATTACGACTTTTTATACCGAATATATGCCAATTACTGAAAACGGCGATGGGTCATATTTTGCCCAAACCCCCCTGCTGTTTTCAAAATGTCTGAAATGTCGGAAATTTGACTCCTGAGCGTGATTTTTTATCTAAATCCTGACTCTCTGCACCTATTTTCAGTTTCAAATTACGACGTTTCATACCGAAAATATGCCAATTACTGTAAACAGCGATGGGTCATATTTTGCCCAAACCCCCCTGCAGTTTTCAAAATGTCTGAAATGTCGGAAATTTGACTCCCGAGCATGATTTTTTATCTAAATCCTGACTCTCTGCACCTATTTTCAGTTTCAAATTACGACGTTTCATACCGAAAATATGCCAATTACTGTAAACAGCGATGGGTCATATTTTGCCCAAACCCCCCCTGCTGTTTTCAAAATGTCTGAAATGTCGGAAATTTGACTCCTGAGCGTGATTTTTTATCTGAATTCTGACTCTCTGCACCAAATTTCCGTTTCAAATTACGACTTTTTATACAGAAAATTTGCCAATTACTGAAAACGGCGATGGGTCATATTTTGCACAAACCCCCCTGCAGTTTTCAAAATGTCTGAAATGTCGGAAATATGACTCCTGAGCGTGATTTTTGAGCCGAATTCTGACTCTCTGCACCTATTTTCAGTTTCAAATTTCGACGTTTCATACCGAAAATATGCCAATTACTGTAAACGGCGATGGGTCATATTTTGCCCAAACCCCCCTGCAGTTTTCAAAATGTCTGAAATGTCGGAAATTTGACTCCTGAGCGTGATTTTTGTGCCGAATTCTGACTCTCTGCACCTATTTTCAGTTTCAAATTACGAAGTTTCATACCTAAAATATGCCAATTACTGAAAAAGGCGATAGTCATATTTTGCCCAAACCCCCCTGCAGTTTTCAATATGTCTGAAATGTCGGAAATTTGACTCCTGAGCGTGATTTTCTAGCCGAATTCTGATTCTCTGCACCTATTTTAAGTTTCAAATTACGACGTTTCATACCGAAAATATGCCAATTACTGAAAACGGCGATGGGTCATGTTTTGCCCAAACCCCCCTGCAGTTTTCAAAATGTCTGAAATGTCGGAAATTTGACTCCTGAGCGTGATTTTTGACCCGAATTCTGACTCTCTTCACCTATTTTCAGTTTCAACTTACGACGTTTCATACCGAAAATATGCCAATTACTGAACACGGCGATGGGTCATATTTTGCCCAAACCCCCCTGCAGTTTTCAAACTGTCTGAAATGTCGGATATTTGACTCCTGAGCGTGATTTTTGAGCCGAATTCTGATTCTCTGCACCTTTTTTTCAGTTTCAAATTACGACGTTTCATACCGAAAATATGCCAATTACTGTAAACGGCGATGTGTCATATTTTGCCCAAACCCCACCTGCAGTTTTCAAAATGTCTGAAATGTCGGAAATTTGACTCCTGAGCGTGATTTTTGAGCCGAATTCTGACTCTCTGCACCTATTTTCAGTTTCAAATTACGACTTTTTATACCGAAAATATGCCAATTACTGAAAACAGCGATGGGTCATGTTTTGCCCAAACCCCCCTGCAGTTTTCAAAATGTCTGAAATGTCGGAAATTTGACTCCTGTGTGTGATTTTTGAGCCGAATTCTGACTCTCTCCACCTATTTTCAGTTTCAAATTACGAAGTTTCATACCGAAAATATGCCAATTAATGTAAACGGCGAGGGTCATATTTTGCCCAAACCCCCCTGCAGTTTTCAAAATGTCTGAAATGTCGGAAATTTGACTCCTGAGCGCCATTTTTTATCCGAATTCTGACTCTCTGCACCTATTTTCAGTTTCAAATTACGACTTTTTATACCGAAAATATGCCAATTACTGAAAACGGCGATGGGTCATATTTTGCCCGAAACCCCCTGCAGTTTTCAAAATGTCTGAAATGTCGGAAATTTGACTCCTGAGCGTGATTTTTGAGCCGAATTCTGTCTCTCTGCACCTATTTTCAGTTTCAAATTACGAAGTTTTATACCTAAAATATGCCAATTACTGAAAACATCGATGGGTCATTTTATGCCAAAACCCCCCCTGCATTTTTAAAATGTCTGAAATGTTGGAAATTTGACTCCTTTGCGTGATTTTTGAGCCGAATTCTGACTCTCTGCACCTATTTTCAGTTTCAAATTACGACTTTTTATACCGAATATATGCCAATTATTGAAAACGGCGATGGGTCATATTTTGCCCAAACCCCCCTGCTGTTTTCAAAATGTCTGAAATGTCGGAAATTTGACTCCTGAGCGTGATTTTTTATCTAAATCCTGACTCTCTACACCTATTTTCAGTTTCAAATTACGACTTTTTATACAGAAAATTTGCCAATTACTGAAAACGGCGATGGGTCATATTTTGCCCAAACCCCCCTGCAGTTTTCAAAATGTCTGAAATGTCGGAAATTTGACTCCTGAGCGTGATTTTTTATCTGAATTCTGACTCTCTGCACCTAATTTCAGTTTCAAATTACGACTTTTTATACAGAAAATTTGCCAATTACTGAAAACGGCGATGGGTCATATTTTGCACAAACCCCCCTGCAGTTTTCAAAATGTCTGAAATGTCGGAAATATGACTCCTGAGCGTGATTTTTGAGCCGAATTCTGACTCTCTACACCTATTTTCAGTTTCAAATTACGACGTTTCATACCGAAAATATGCCAATTACTGTAAACGGCGATGGGTCATATTTTGCCCAAACCCCCCTGCAGTTTTCAAAATGTCGGAAATTTGACTCCTGAGCGTGATTTTTGAGCCGAATTCTGACTCTCTGCACCTATTTTCAGTTTCAAATTACGAAGTTTCATACCTAAAATATGCCAATTACTGAAAAAGGCGATAGTCATATTTTGCCCAAACCCCCCTGCAGTTTTCAAAATGTTTGAAATGTCGGAAATTTGACTCCTGAGCGTGATTTTTGAGCCGAATTCTAACTTTCTGCACCTATTTTCAGTTTCAAATTACGACGTTTCATACCGAAAATATGCCAATTACTGTAAACGGCGATTGGTCATATTTGGCCAAACCCCCCCCTGCAGTTTTCAATATGTCTGAAATGTCGGAAATTTGACTCCTGAGCGTAATTTTAGAGCCGAATTCTGACTCTCTGCACCTATTTTAAGTTTCAAATTACGACGTTTCATACCGAAAATATGCCAATTACTGAAAACGGCGATGGGTCATGTTTTGCCCAAACCCCCTTGCAGTTTTCAAAATGTCCGAAATGTCGGAAATTTGACTCCTGAGCGTGATTTTTGAGCCAAATTCTGACTCTCTGCACCTATTTTCAGTTTCAAATTACGACGTTTCATACCGAAAATATGCCAATTACTGTACACGGCGATGTGTCATATTTTGCCCAAATCCCGCTGCAGTTTTCAAACTGACTGAAATGTCGGATATTTGAGTCCAGAGCGTGATTTTTTATCCGAATTCTGACTTTCTGCACCTATTTTCAGTTTCAAATTACGACTTTTCATACCAAAAAATATGCCAATTACTGAAAACAGCGATGGGTCATATTTTGGCCAAACCCCCCTGCAGTTTTCAAAATGTCTGAAATGTCGGAAATTTGACTCCTGAGCGTAATTTTTTATGCGAATACTGACTCTCTGCACCTATTTTCAGTTTCAAATTACGACGTTTCATACCGAAAATATGCCAATTACTGTAAACGGCGATGGGTCATATTTTGCCCAAACCCCCCTGCAGTTTTCAAAATGTCTGAAATGTCGGAAATTTGACTCCTGAGCGTGATTTTTTATCCGAATTCTGACTCTCTGCACCTATTTTCAGTTTCAAATTACGACTTTTTATACCGAAAATATGCCAATTACTGAAAACGGCGATGGGTCATATTTTGCCCAAACCCCCCTGCAGTTTTCAATATGTCTGAAATGTCGGAAATTTGACTCCTGAGCGTGATTTTCTAGCCGAATTCTGATTCTCTGCACCTATTTTAAGTTTCAAATTACGACGTTTCATACCGAAAATATGCCAATTACTGAAAACGGCGATGGGTCATGTTTTGCCCAAACCCCCCTGCAGTTTTCAAAATGTCTGAAATGTCGGAAATTTGACTCCTGAGCGTGATTTTTGACCCGAATTCTGACTCTCTTCACCTATTTTCAGTTTCAACTTACGACGTTTCATACCGAAAATATGCCAATTACTGAACACAGCGATGGGTCATATTTTGCCCAAACCCCCCTGCAGTTTTCAAACTGTCTGAAATGTCGGATATTTGACTCCTGAGCGTGATTTTTGAGCCGAATTCTGATTCTCTGCACCTATTTTCAGTTTCAAATTACGACGTTTCATACCGAAAATATGCCAATTACTGTAAACGGCGATGTGTCATATTTTGCCCAAACCCCACCTGCAGTTTTCAAAATGTCTGAAATGTCGGAAATTTGACTCCTGAGCGTGATTTTTGAGCCGAATTCTGACTCTCTGCACCTATTTTCAGTTTCAAATTACGACTTTTTATACCGAAAATATGCCAATTACTGAAAACAGCGATGGGTCATGTTTTGCCCAAACCCCCCTGCAGTTTTCAAAATGTCTGAAATGTCGGAAATTTGACTCCTGTGTGTGATTTTTGAGCCGAATTCTGACTCTCTCCACCTATTTTCAGTTTCAAATTACGAAGTTTCATACCGAAAATATGCCAATTAATGTAAACGGCGAGGGTCATATTTTGCCCAAACCCCCCTGCAGTTTTCAAAATGTCTGAAATGTCGGAAATTTGACTCCTGAGCGCCATTTTTTATCCGAATTCTGACTCTCTGCACCTATTTTCAGTTTCAAATTACGACTTTTTATACCGAAAATATGCCAATTACTGAAAACGGCGATGGGTCATATTTTGCCCGAAACCCCCTGCAGTTTTCAAAATGTCTGAAATGTCGGAAATTTGACTCCTGAGCGTGATTTTTGAGCCGAATTCTGTCTCTCTGCACCTATTTTCAGTTTCAAATTACGAAGTTTTATACCTAAAATATGCCAATTACTGAAAACATCGATGGGTCATTTTATGCCAAAACCCCCCCTGCATTTTTAAAATGTCTGAAATGTTGGAAATTTGACTCCTTTGCGTGATTTTTGAGCCGAATTCTGACTCTCTGCACCTATTTTCAGTTTCAAATTACGACTTTTTATACCGAATATATGCCAATTATTGAAAACGGCGATGGGTCATATTTTGCCCAAACCCCCCTGCTGTTTTCAAAATGTCTGAAATGTCGGAAATTTGACTCCTGAGCGTGATTTTTTATCTAAATCCTGACTCTCTACACCTATTTTCAGTTTCAAATTACGACTTTTTATACAGAAAATTTGCCAATTACTGAAAACGGCGATGGGTCATATTTTGCCCAAACCCCCCTGCAGTTTTCAAAATGTCTGAAATGTCGGAAATTTGACTCCTGAGCGTGATTTTTTATCTGAATTCTGACTCTCTGCACCTAATTTCAGTTTCAAATTACGACTTTTTATACAGAAAATTTGCCAATTACTGAAAACGGCGATGGGTCATATTTTGCACAAACCCCCCTGCAGTTTTCAAAATGTCTGAAATGTCGGAAATATGACTCCTGAGCGTGATTTTTGAGCCGAATTCTGACTCTCTACACCTATTTTCAGTTTCAAATTACGACGTTTCATACCGAAAATATGCCAATTACTGTAAACGGCGATGGGTCATATTTTGCCCAAACCCCCCTGCAGTTTTCAAAATGTCGGAAATTTGACTCCTGAGCGTGATTTTTGAGCCGAATTCTGACTCTCTGCACCTATTTTCAGTTTCAAATTACGAAGTTTCATACCTAAAATATGCCAATTACTGAAAAAGGCGATAGTCATATTTTGCCCAAACCCCCCTGCAGTTTTCAAAATGTTTGAAATGTCGGAAATTTGACTCCTGAGCGTGATTTTTGAGCCGAATTCTAACTTTCTGCACCTATTTTCAGTTTCAAATTACGACGTTTCATACCGAAAATATGCCAATTACTGTAAACGGCGATTGGTCATATTTGGCCAAACCCCCCCCTGCAGTTTTCAATATGTCTGAAATGTCGGAAATTTGACTCCTGAGCGTAATTTTAGAGCCGAATTCTGACTCTCTGCACCTATTTTAAGTTTCAAATTACGACGTTTCATACCGAAAATATGCCAATTACTGAAAACGGCGATGGGTCATGTTTTGCCCAAACCCCCTTGCAGTTTTCAAAATGTCCGAAATGTCGGAAATTTGACTCCTGAGCGTGATTTTTGAGCCAAATTCTGACTCTCTGCACCTATTTTCAGTTTCAAATTACGACGTTTCATACCGAAAATATGCCAATTACTGTACACGGCGATGTGTCATATTTTGCCCAAATCCCGCTGCAGTTTTCAAACTGACTGAAATGTCGGATATTTGAGTCCTGAGCGTGATTTTTTATCCGAATTCTGACTTTCTGCACCTATTTTCAGTTTCAAATTACGACTTTTCATACCAAAAAATATGCCAATTACTGAAAACGGCGATGGGTCATATTTTGGCCAAACCCCCCTGCAGTTTTCAAAATGTCTGAAATGTCGGAAATTTGACTCCTGAGCGTAATTTTTTATGCGAATACTGACTCTCTGCACCTATTTTCAGTTTCAAATTACGACGTTTCATACCGAAAATATGCCAATTACTGTAAACGGCGATGGGTCATATTTTGCCCAAACCCCCCTGCAGTTTTCAAAATGTCTGAAATGTCGGAAATTTGACTCCTGAGCGTGATTTTTGACCCGAATTCTGACTCTCTTCACCTATTTTCAGTTTCAACTTACGACGTTTCATACCGAAAATATGCCAATTACTGAACACAGCGATGGGTCATATTTTGCCCAAACCCCCCTGCAGTTTTCAAACTGTCTGAAATGTCGGATATTTGACTCCTGAGCGTGATTTTTGAGCCGAATTCTGATTCTCTGCACCTATTTTCAGTTTCAAATTACGACGTTTCATACCGAAAATATGCCAATTACTGTAAACGGCGATGTGTCATATTTTGCCCAAACCCCACCTGCAGTTTTCAAAATGTCTGAAATGTCGGAAATTTGACTCCTGAGCGTGATTTTTGAGCCGAATTCTGACTCTCTGCACCTATTTTCAGTTTCAAATTACGACTTTTTATACCGAAAATATGCCAATTACTGAAAACAGCGATGGGTCATGTTTTGCCCAAACCCCCCTGCAGTTTTCAAAATGTCTGAAATGTCGGAAATTTGACTCCTGTGTGTGATTTTTGAGCCGAATTCTGACTCTCTCCACCTATTTTCAGTTTCAAATTACGAAGTTTCATACCGAAAATATGCCAATTAATGTAAACGGCGAGGGTCATATTTTGCCCAAACCCCCCTGCAGTTTTCAAAATGTCTGAAATGTCGGAAATTTGACTCCTGAGCGCCATTTTTTATCCGAATTCTGACTCTCTGCACCTATTTTCAGTTTCAAATTACGACTTTTTATACCGAAAATATGCCAATTACTGAAAACGGCGATGGGTCATATTTTGCCCGAAACCCCCTGCAGTTTTCAAAATGTCTGAAATGTCGGAAATTTGACTCCTGAGCGTGATTTTTGAGCCGAATTCTGTCTCTCTGCACCTATTTTCAGTTTCAAATTACGAAGTTTTATACCTAAAATAAGCCAATTACTGAAAACATCGATGGGTCATTTTATGCCAAAACCCCCCCTGCATTTTTAAAATGTCTGAAATGTTGGAAATTTGACTCCTTTGCGTGATTTTTGAGCCGAATTCTGACTCTCTGCACCTATTTTCAGTTTCAAATTACGACTTTTTATACCGAATATATGCCAATTACTGAAAACGGCGATGGGTCATATTTTGCCCAAACCCCCCTGCTGTTTTCAAAATGTCTGAAATGTCGGAAATTTGACTCCTGAGCGTGATTTTTTATCTAAATCCTGACTCTCTACACCTATTTTCAGTTTCAAATTACGACTTTTTATACAGAAAATTTGCCAATTACTGAAAACGGCGATGGGTCATATTTTGCCCAAACCCCCCTGCAGTTTTCAAAATGTCTGAAATGTCGGAAATTTGACTCCTGAGCGTGATTTTTTATCTGAATTCTGACTCTCTGCACCTAATTTCAGTTTCAAATTACGACTTTTTATACAGAAAATTTGCCAATTACTGAAAACGGCGATGGGTCATATTTTGCACAAACCCCCCTGCAGTTCTCAAAATGTCTGAAATGTCGGAAATATGACTCCTGAGCGTGATTTTTGAGCCGAATTCTGACTCTCTGCACCTATTTTCAGTTTCAAATTACGACGTTTCATACCGAAAATATGCCAATTACTGTAAACGGCGATTGGTCATATTTTGCCCAAACCCCCCTGCAGTTTTCAAAATGTCGGAAATTTGACTCCTGAGCGTGATTTTTGAGCCGAATTCTGACTCTCTGCACCTATTTTCAGTTTCAAATTACGAAGTTTCATACCTAAAATATGCCAATTACTGAAAAAGGCGATAGTCATATTTTGCCCAAACCCCCCTGCAGTTTTCAAAATGTTTGAAATGTCGGAAATTTGACTCCTGAGCGTGATTTTTGAGCCGAATTCTAACTTTCTGCACCTATTTTCAGTTTCAAATTACGACGTTTCATACCGAAAATATGCCAATTACTGTAAACGGCGATTGGTCATATTTGGCCAAACCCCCCCTGCAGTTTTCAATATGTCTGAAATGTCGGAAATTTGACTCCTGAGCGTAATTTTAGAGCCGAATTCTGACTCTCTGCACCTATTTTAAGTTTCAAATTACGACGTTTCATACCGAAAATATGCCAATTACTGTACACGGCGATGTGTCATATTTTGCCCAAATCCCCCTGCAGTTTTCAAACTGTCTGAAATGTCGGATATTTGAGTCCTGAGCGTGATTTTTTATCCGAATTCTGACTTTCTGCACCTATTTTCAGTTTCAAATTACGACTTTTCATACCAAAAAATATGCCAATTACTGAAAACGGCGATGGGTCATATTTTGGCCAAACCCCCCTGCAGTTTTCAAAATGTCTGAAATGTCGGAAATTTGACTCCTGAGCGTAATTTTTTATGCGAATACTGACTCTCTGCACCTATTTTCAGTTTCAAATTACGACGTTTCATACCGAAAATATGCCAATTACTGTAAACGGCGATGGGTCATATTTTGCCCAAACCCCCCTGCAGTTTTCAAAATGTCTGAAATGTCGGAAATTTGACTCCTGAGCGTGATTTTTTATCCGAATTCTGACTCTCTGCACCTATTTTCAGTTTCAAATTACGACTTTTTATACCGAAAATATGCCAATTACTGAAAACGGCGATGGGTCATATTTTGCGCAAACGCCCCTGCAGTTTTCAAAATGTCTGAAATGTCGGAAATTTGATTCCTGAGCGTGATTTTTGAGCTGAATCCTGACTCTCTGCACCTGTTTTCAGTTTCAAATTACGTTTCATACTGAAAATATGCCAATTACTGTAAACGGCGATGGGTCATATTTTGCCCAAACCCCCCTGCAGTTTTCAAAATGTCTGAAATGTCGGAAATTTGACTCCTGAGCGTGATTTTTGATCCGAATTCTGACTCTCTGCACCGATTTTCAGTCTCAAATTACGACGTTTCATACCTAAAATATACCAATTACTGAAAACGGCGATGGGTCATATTTTGCCCAAACCCACCTGCAGTTTTTAAAATGTCTGAAATGTCGGAAATTTGACTCCTGAGCGTGATTTTCGAGCCGAATTCCCGACTCTGCACCTATTTTCAGTTTCAAATTACGACTTTTTATACCGAAAATATGCCAATTACTGAAAACGGCCATGGGTCATGTTTTGCCCAAACCCCCCTGCAGTTTTCAAAATGTCGTAAATTTGACTACTGTGCGTGATTTTTGAGCCGAATTCTGACTCTCTCCACCTATTTTCAGTTTCAAATTACGACGTTTCATACCGAAAATATGCCAATTACTGTAAACGGCGATGGGTCATATTTTGCCCAAACCCCCCTGCAGTTTTCAAAATGTCTGAAATGTCGGAAATTTGACTCCTGAGCGTGATTTTTGAGCCGAATTCTGACTCTCTGCACCTATTTTCAGTTTCAAATTACGAAGTTTCATACCTAAAATATGCCAATTACTGAAAACGGCGATGGGTCATATTATGCCAAAACCCCCCCTGCATTTTTAAAATGTCTGAAATGTTGGAAATTTGACTCCTGAGCGTGGTTTTTGAGCCGAATTCTGACTCTCTGCACCTATTTTCAGTTTCAAATTACGACTTTTTATACCGAATATATGCCAATTACTGAAAACGGCGATGGGTCATATTTTGCCCAAACCCCCCTGCAGTTTTCAAAATGTCTGAAATGTCGGAAATTTGACTCCTGAGCGTGATTTTTTATCTAAATCCTGACTCTCTGCACCTATTTTCAGTTTCAAATTACGACGTTTCATACCGAAAATATGCCAATTACTGAAAACGGCGATGGGTCATATTTTGCACAAACCCCCCTGCAGTTTTCAAAATGTCTGAAATGTCGGAAATATGACCCCTGAGCGTGATTTTTGAGCCGAATTCTGACTCTCTGCACCTATTTTCAGTTTCAAATTACGACGTTTCATACCGAAAATATACCAATTACTGTAAACGGCGATGGGTCATATTTTGCCCAAACCCCACTGCAGTTTTCAAAATGTCTGAAATGTCGGAAATTTGACTCCTGAGCGTGATTTTTGAGCCGAATTCTGACTCTCTGCACCTATTTTCAGTTTCATATTACGAAGTTTCATACCTAAAATATGCCAATTACTGAAAAAGGCGATAGTCATATTTTGCCCAAACCCCCCTGCAGTTTTCAAAATGTCTGAAATGTCGGAAATTTGACTCCTGAGCGTGATTTTTGAGCCGAATTCTTACTTTATGCACCTATTTTCAGTTTCAAATTACGACGTTTCATACCGAAAATATGCCAATTACTGTAAACGGCGATTGGTCATATTTGGCCAAACCCCCCCTGCAGTTTTCAAAATGTCTGAAATGTCGGAAATTTGACTCCTGAGCGTAATTTTAGAGCCGAATTCTGACTCTCTGCACCTATTTTAAGTTTCAAATTACGACGTTTTATACCGAAAATATGCCAATTACTGAGAACGGCGATGGGTCATATTTTGCGCAAACCCCCCTGCAGTTTTCAAAATGTCTGAAATGTCGGAAATTTGATTCCTGAGCGTGATTTTTGAGCTGAATTCTGACTCTCTGCACCTATTTTCAGTTTCATATTACAAAGTTTCATACCTAAAATATGCCAATTACTGAAAAAGGCGATAGTCATATTTTGCCCAAACCCCCCTGCAGTTTTCAAAATGTCTGAAATGTCGGAAATTTGACTCCTGAGCGTGATTTTTGAGCCGAATTCTTACTTTATGCACCTATTTTCAGTTTCAAATTACGACGTTTCATACCGAAAATATGCCAATTACTGTAAACGGCGATTGGTCATATTTGGCCAAACCCCCCCTGCAGTTTTCAATATGTCTGAAATGTCGGAAATTTGACTCCTGAGCGTAATTTTAGAGCCGAATTCTGACTCTCTGCACCTATTTTAAGTTTCAAATTACGACGTTTTATACCGAAAATATGCCAATTACTGAAAACGGCGATGGGTCATGTTTTGCCCAAACCCCCTTGCAGTTTTCAAAATGTCCGAAATGTCGGAAATTTGACTCCTGAGCGTGATTTTTGAGCCGAATTCTGACTCTCTGCACCTATTTTCAGTTTCAAATTACGACGTTTCATACCGAAAATATGCCAATTACTGTAAACGGCGATGGGTCATATTTTGCGCAAATCCCCCTGCAGTTTTCAAACTGTCTGAAATGTCGGATATTTGAGTCCTGAGCGTGATTTTTTATCCGAATTCTGACTTTCTGCACCTATTTTCAGTTTCAAATTACGAATTTTCATACCAAAAAATATGCCAATTACTGAAAACGGCGATGGGTCATATTTTGGCCAACCCCTCCTGCAGTTTTCAAAATGTCTGAAATGTCGGAAATTTGACTCCTGAGCGTAATTTTTTATGCGAATACTGACTCTCTGCACCTATTTTCAGTTTCAAATTACGACGTTTCATACCGAAAATATGCCAATTACTGTAAACGGCGATGGGTCATATTTTGCCCAAACCCCCCTGCAGTTTTCAAAATGTCTGAAATGTCGGAAATTTGACTCCTGAGCGCGATTTTTGAGCCGAATTCTGACTCTCTGCACCTATTTTCAGTTTCAAATTACGACGTTTCATACCTAAAATATGCCAATTACTGAAAACGGCGATGGGTCATATTTTGCACAAACTCCCCTGCAGTTTTCAAAATGTCTGAAATGTCGGAAATATGACTCCTGAGCGTGATTTTTGAGCCGAATTCTGACTCTCTGCACCTATTTTCAGTTTCAAATTACGACGTTTCATACCGAAAATATGCCAATTACTGTAAACGGCGATGGGTCATATCTTGCCCAAACCCCCCTGCAGTTTTCAAAATGTCTGAAATGTCGGAAATTTGACTCCTGAGCATGATTTTTGAGCCGAATTCTGACTCTCTGCACCTATTTTCAGTTTCAAATTACGACGTTTCATACCTAAAATATGCCAATTACTGAAAACGGCGATAGTCATATTTTGCCCAAACCCCCCTGCAGTTTTTAAAATGTCTGAAATGTCGGAAATTTTACTCCTGAGCGTGATTTTTGAGCCGAATTCTGACTTTCTGCACCTATTTTCAGTTTCAAATTACGACGTTTCATACCAAAAATATGCCAATTTCTGTAAACGGCGATGGGTCATATTTTGCCCAAACCCCCCTGCAGTTTTCAAAATGTCTGAAATGTCGGAAATTTGACTTCTGAGCGTGATTTTTGAGCCGAATTCTGACTCTCTGACCAATTTTCAGTTTCAAATTACGACTTTTTATACCGATAATATGTCAATTACTGAAAACAGCGATGGGTCATATTTTGCCCAAATCCCGCTGCAGTTTTCAAAATGTCTGAAATGTCGGAAATTTGACTCCTGAACGTGATTTTTGAGCCGAATTCTGACTCTCTGCACCTATTTTCCGTCTCAAATTACGACGTTTCATATCTAAAATATGCCAATTACTGAAAACGGCGATGGGTCATATTTTGCCCAAACCCACCTGCAGTTTTTAAAATGTCTGAAATGTCGGAAATTTGACTCCTGAGCGTGATTTTTGAGCCGAATTCTGACTCTCTGCGCCTATTTTCAGTTTCAAATTACGACGTTTCATACCGAAAATATGCAAATTACTGTAAACAGCGATGTGTCATATTTTGGCCAAACCCCCCTGCAGTTTTCAAAGTGTCTGAAATGTCGGAAATTTGACTCCTGGGCGTGATTTTCGAGCCGAATTCTGACTCTGCACCTATTTTCAGTTTCAAATTACGACTTTTTATACCGAAAATATGCCAATAACTGAAAACGGCCATGGGTCATGTTTTGCCCAAACCCCCCTGCAGTTTTCAAAATGTCTGAAATGTCGTAAATTTGACTACTGTGCGTGATTTTTGAGCCGAATTCTGACTCTCTCCACCTATTTTCAGTTTCAAATTACGACGTTTCATACCGAAAATATGCCAATTACTGTAAACAGCGATGGGTCATATTTTGCCCAAACCCCCCTGCAGTTTTCAAAATGTCTGAAATGTCGGAAATATGACTCCTGAGCGTGATTTTTGAGCCGAATTCTGACTCTCTGCACCTATTTTCAGTTTCAAATTACGAAGTTTCATACCTAAAATATGCCAATTACTGAAAACGGCGATGGGTCATATTATGCCAAAACCCCCCCTGCATTTCTAAAATGTCTGAAATGTTGGAAATTTGACTCCTGAGCGTGATTTTTGAGCCGAATTCTGACTCTCTGCACCTATTTTCAGTTTCAAATTACGAAGTTTCATACCTAAAATATGCCAATTACTGAAAACGGCGATGGGTCATATTATGCCAAAACCCCCCCTGCATTTTTAAAATGTCTGAAATGTTGGAAATTTGACTCCTGAGCGTAATTTTTGAGCCGAATTCTGACTCTCTGCACCTATTTTCAGTTTCAAATTACGACGTTTCATACCGAAAATATGCCAATTACTGTAAACAGCGATGGGTCATATTTTGCCCAAACCCTCCCTGCTGTTTTCAAAATGTCTGAAATGTCGGAAATTTGACTCCTGAGCGTGATTTTTTATCTGAATTCTGACTCTCTGCACCTAATTTCAGTTTCAAATTACGACTTTTTATACAGAAAATATGCCAATTACTGAAAACGGCGATGGGTCATATTTTGCACAAACTCCCCTGCAGTTTTCAAAATGTCTGAAATGTCGGAAATTTGACTCCTGAGCGTGATATTTGAGCCGAATTCTGACTCTCTGCACCTATTTTCAGTTTCAAATTACGACGTTTCATACCTAAAATATGCCAATTACTGAAAACGGCGATAGTCATATTTTGCCCAAACCCCCCTGCAGTTTTTAAAATGTCTGAAATGTCGGAAATTTGACTCCTGAGCGTGATTTTTGAGCCGAATTCTGACTTTCTGCACCTATTTTCAGTTTCAAATTACGACGTTTCATACCGAAAATATGCCAATTACTGTAAACGGCGATTGGTCATATTTGGCCAAACCCCCCCTGCAGTTTTCAATATGTCTGAAATGTCGGAAATTTGACTATTGAGCGTAATTTTCAAGCCGAATTCTGACTCTTTGCACCTATTTTAAGTTTCAAATTACGACGTTTCATACCGAAAATATGCCAATTACTGAAAACGGCGATGGGTCATATTTTGGCCAAACCCCCCTGCAGTTTTCAAAATGTCTGAAATGTCGGAAATTTGACTCCTGAGCGTAATTTTTTATCCGAATTCTGACTCTCTGCACCTATTTTCAGTTTCAAATTACGACGATTCATAAAGAAAATATGCCAATTACTGCAAACGGCGATGGGTCATATTTTGCCCAAACCCCCCTGCAGTTTTCAAAATGTCTGAAATGTCGGAAATTTGACTCCTGAGCGTGATTTTTCATCCGAATTCTGACTCTCTGCACCTATTTTCAGTTTCAAATTACGACTTTTTTTACCGAAAATATGCCAATTACTGAAAACGGCGATGGGTCATATTTTGCGCAAACCCCCCTGCAGTTTTCAAAATGTCAGAAATGTCGGAAATTTGATTCCTGGGCGTGATTTTTGAGCTGAATCCTGACTCTCTGCACCTGTTTTCAGTTTCAAATTACGTTTCATACTGAAAATATGCCAATTACTGTAAACGGCGATGGGTCATATTTTGCCCAAACCCCCCTGCAGTTTTCAAAATGTCTGAAATGTCGGAAATTTGACTCCTGAGCGTGATTTTTGAGCCGAATTCTGACTCTCTGACCAATTTTCAGTTTCAAATTACGACTTTTTATACCGATAATATGTCAATTACTGAAAACAGCGATGGGTCATATTTTGCTCAAATCCCCCTGCAGTTTTCAAAATGTCTGAAATTTCGGAAATTTGACTCCTGAGCGTGATTTTTGAGCCGAATTCTGACTCTCTGCACCTATTTTCAGTTTCAAATTACGACGTTTCATACCTAAAATATGCCAATTACTGAAAACGGCGATGGGTCATATTTTGCCCAAACCCCCCTGCAGTTTTGAAAATGTCTGAAATGTCGGAAATTTGACTCCTGAGCGTAATTTTCGAGCCAAATTCTGACTCTCTGCACCTATTTTAAGTTTCAAATTACTACTTTTCATACCAAAAAATATGCCAATTACTGAAAACGGCGATGGGTCATATTTTGGCCAAACCCCCCTGCAGTTTTCAAAATGTCTGAAATGTCGGAAATTTGACTCCTGAGCATAATTTTTTATCCGAATTCTGACTCTCTACACCTATTTTCAGTTTCATATTACGACGTTTCATACCGAAAATATGCAAATTACTGTAAACAGCGATGTGTCAAATTTTGGCCAAACCCCCCTGCAGTTTTCAAAGTGTCTGAAATGTCGGAAATTTGACTCCTGAGCGTGATTTTCGAGCCGAATTCTGACTCTGCACCTATTTTCAGTTTCAAATTACGACTTTTTATACCGAAAATATGCCAATTACTGAAAACGGCCATGGGTCATGTTTTGCCCAAACCCCCCTGCAGTTTTCAAAATGTCTGAAATGTCGTAAATTTGACTACTGTGCGTGATTTTTGAGCCGAATTCTGACTCTCTCCACCTATTTTCAGTTTCAAATTACGACGTTTCATACCGAAAATATGCCAATTACTGTAAACATCGATGGGTCATATTTTGCCCAAACCCCCCTGCAGTTTTCAAAATGTCTGAAATGTCGGAAATTTGACTCCTGAGCGTGATTTTTGAGCCGAATTCTGACTCTCTGCACCTATTATCAGTTTCAAATTACGAAGTTTCATACCTAAAATATGCCAATTACTGAAAACGGCGATGGGTCATATTATGCCAAAACCCCTCCTGCATTTCTAAAATGTCTGAAATGTTGGAAATTTGACTCCTGAGCGTGATTTTTGAGCCGTATTCTGACTCTCTGCACCTATTTTCAGTTTCAAATTACGAAGTTTCATACCTAAAATATCCCAATTACTGAAAACGGCGATGGGTCATATTATGACAAAACCCCCCTTGCATTTTTAAAAAGTCTGAAATGTCGGAAATTTGACTCCTGAGCTTAATTTTTTATCCGAATTCTGACTCTCTGCACCTATTTTCAGTTTCAAATTACGACGATTCATACCGAAAATATGCCAATTACTGCAAACGGCGATGGGTCATATTTTGCCCAAACCCCCCTGCAGTTTTCAAAATGTCTGAAATGTCGGAAATTTGACTCCTGAGCGTGATTTTTCATCCCAATTCTGACTCTCTGCACCTATTTTCAGTTTCATATTACGACTTTTTTTACCGAAAATATGCCAATTACTTAAAACGGCGATGGGTCATATTTTGCGCAAACCCCCCTGCAGTTTTCAAAATGTCAGAAATGTCGGAAATTTGATTCCTGGGCGTGATTTTTGAGCTGAATCCTGACTCTCTGCACCTGTTTTCAGTTTCAAATTACGTTTCATACTGAAAATATGCCAATTACTGTAAACGGCGATGGGTCATATTTTGCCCAAACCCCCCTGCAGTTTTCAAAATGTCTGAAATTTCGGAAATTTGACTCCTGAGCGTGATTTTTGAGCCGAATTCTGACTCTCTGACCAATTTTCAGTTTCAAATTACGACTTTTTATACCGATAATATGTCAATTACTGAAAACAGCGATGGGTCATATTTTGCCCAAATCCCCCTGCAGTTTTCAAAATGTCTGAAATTTCGGAAATTTGACTCCTGAGCGTGATTTTTGAGCCGAATTCTGACTCTCTGCACCTATTTTCAGTTTCAAATTACGACGTTTCATACCTAAAATATGCCAATTACTGAAAACGGCGATGGGTCATATTTTGCCCAAACCCCCCCTGCAGTTTTGAAAATGTCTGAAATGTCGGAAATTTGACTCCTGAGCGTAATTTTCGAGCCAAATTCTGACTCTCTGCACCTATTTTAAGTTTCAAATTACGACTTTTCATACCAAAAAATATGCCAATTACTGAAAACGGCGATGGGTCATATTTTGGCCAAACCCCCCTGCAGTTTTCAAAATGTCTGAAATGTCGGAAATTTGACTCCTGAGCATAATTTTTTATCCGAATTCTGACTCTCTACACCTATTTTCAGTTTCATATTACGACGTTTCATACCGAAAATATGCAAATTACTGTAAACAGCGATGTGTCATATTTTGGCCAAACCCCCCTGCAGTTTTCAAAGTGTCTGAAATGTCGGAAATTTGACTCCTGAGCGTGATTTTCGAGCCGAATTCTGACTCTGCACCTATTTTCAGTTTCAAATTACGACTTTTTATACCGAAAATATGCCAATTACTGAAAACGGCCATGGGTCATGTTTTGCCCAAACCCCCCTGCAGTTTTCAAAATGTCTGAAATGTCGTAAATTTGACTACTGTGCGTGATTTTTGAGCCGAATTCTGACTCTCTCCACCTATTTTCAGTTTCAAATTACGACGTTTCATACCGAAAATATGCCAATTACTGTAAACGGCGATGGGTCATATTTTGCCCAAACCCCCCTGCAGTTTTCAAAATGTCTGAAATGTCGGAAATTTGACTCCTGAGCGTGATTTTTGAGCCGAATTCTGACTCTCTGCACCTATTTTCAGTTTCAAATTACGAAGTTTCATACCTAAAATATGTCAATTACTGAAAACGGCGATGGGTCATATTATGCCAAAACCCCTCCTGCATTTCTAAAATGTCTGAAATGTTGGAAATTTGACTCCTGAGCGTGATTTTTGAGCCGAATTCTGACTCTCTGCACCTATTTTCAGTTTCAAATTACGAAGTTTCATACCTAAAATATCCCAATTACTGAAAACGGCGATGGGTCATATTATGCCAAAACCCCCCCTGCATTTTTAAGAAGTCTGAAATGTTGGAAATTTGACTCCTTAGCGTGATTTTTGAGCCGAATTCTGACTCTCTGCACCTATTTTCAGTTTCAAATTACGACGTTTCATACCGAAAATATGCCAATTACTGTAAACAGCGATGGGTCATATTTTGCCCAAACCCTCCCTGCTGTTTTCAAAATGTCTGAAATGTCGGAAATTTGACTCCTGAGCGTGATTTTTTATCTGAATTCTGACTCTCTGCACCTAATTTCAGTTTCAAATTACGACTTTTTATACAGAAAATATGCCAATTACTGAAAACGGCGATGGGTCATATTTTGCACAAACTCCCCTGCAGTTTTCAAAATGTCTGAAATGTCGGAAATATGACTCCTGAGCGAGATTTTTGAGCCGAATTCTGACTCTCTGCACCTATTTTCAGTTTCAAATTACGACGTTTCATACCGAAAATATGCCAATTACTGTAAACGGCGATGGGTCATATCTTGCCCAAACCCCCCTGCAGTTTTCAAAATGTCTGAAATGTCGGAAATTTGACTCCTGAGCGTGATATTTGAGCCGAATTCTGACTCTCTGCACCTATTTTCAGTTTCAAATTACGACGTTTCATACCTAAAATATGCCAATTACTGAAAACGGCGATAGTCATATTTTGCCCAAACCCCCCTGCAGTTTTTAAAATGTCTGAAATGTCGGAAATTTGACTCCTGAGCGTGATATTTGAGCCGAATTCTGACTTTCTGCACCTATTTTCAGTTTCAAATTACGACGTTTCATACCGAAAATATGCCAATTACTGTAAACGGCGATTGGTCATATTTGGCCAAACCCCCCCTGCAGTTTTCAATATGTCTGAAATGTCGGAAATTTGACTCCTGGGCGTAATTTTTTATCCGAATTCTGACTCTCTGCACCTATTTTCAGTTTCAAATTACGACGATTCATACCGAAAATATGCCAATTACTGTAAACAGCGATGGGTCATATTTTGCCCAAACCCCCCTGCAGTTTTCAAAATGTCTGAAATGTCGGAAATTTGACTCCTGAGCGTGATTTTTCATCCGAATTCTGACTCTCTGCACCTATTTTCATTTTCAAATTACGACTTTTTTTACCAAAAATATGCCAATTACTGAAAACGGCGATGGGTCATATTTTGCGCAAACCCCCCTGCAGTTTCCAAATGTCAGAAATGTCGGAAATTTGATTCCTGGGCGTGATTTTTGAGCTGAATCCTGACTCTCTGCACCTGTTTTCAGTTTCAAATTACGTTTTATACTGAAAATATGCCAATTACTGTAAACGGCGATGGGTCATATTTTGCCCAAACCCCCCTGCAGTTTTCAAAATGTCTGAAACTTCGGAAATTTGACTCCTGAGCGTGATTTTTGAGCCGAATTCTGACTCTCTGACCAACTTTCAGTTTCAAATTACGACTTTTTATACCGATAATATGTCAATTACTGAAAACAGCGATGGGTCATATTTTGCCCAAATCCCCCTGCAGTTTTCAAAATGTCTGAAATTTCGGAAATTTGACTCCTGAGCGTGATTTTTGAGCCGAATTCTGACTCTCTGCACCTATTTTCAGTTTCAAATTACGACGTTTCATACCTAAAATATGCCAATTACTGAAAACGGCGATGGGTCATATTTTGCCCAAACCCCCCTGCAGTTTTGAAAATGTCTGAAATGTCGGAAATTTGACTCCTGAGCGTAATTTTCGAGCCGAATTCTGACTCTCTGCACCTATTTTAAGTTTCAAATTACGACTTTTCATACCAAAAAATATGCCAATTACTGAAAACGGTGATGGGTCATATTTTGGCCAAACCCCCCCTGCAGTTTTCAAAATGTCTGAAATGTCGGAAATTTGACTCCTGAGCATAATTTTTTATCCGAATTCTGACTCTCTACACCTATTTTCAGTTTCATATTACGACGTTTCATACCGAAAATATGCCAATTACTGTAAACGGCGATGGGTCATATTTTGCCCAAACCCCTCTGCAGTTTTCAAAATGTCTGAAATGTCGGAAATTTGACTCCTGAGCGTGATTTTTTATCCGAATTCTGACTCTCTGCACCTATTTTCAGTTTCAAATTACGACTTTTTATACCGAAAATATGCCAATTACTGAAAACGGCGATGGGTCATATTTTGCGCAAACCCCCCTGCAGTTTTCAAAATGTCTGAAATATAGGAAATTTGATTCCTGAGCGTGATTTTTGAGCTGATTCCTGACTCTCTGAACCTGTTTTCAGTTTCAAATTACGTTTCATACTGAAAATATGCCAATTACTGTAAACGGCGATGGGTCATATTTTGCCCAAACCCCCCTGCAGTTTTCAAAATGTCTGAAATTTCGGAAATTTGACTCCTGAGCGTGATTTTTGAGCCGAATTCTGACTCTCTGACCAATTTTCAGTTTCAAATTACGACTTTTTATACCGATAATATGTCAATTACTGAAAACAGCGATGGGTCGTATTTTGCCCAAATCCCCCTTCAGTTCTCAAAATGTCTGAAATGTCGGAAATTTGACTCCTGAGCGTGATTTTTGAGCCGAATTCTGACTCTCTACACCTATTTTCAGTTTCAAATTACGACGTTTCATACCTAAAATATGCCAATTACTGAAAACGGCGATGGGTCATATTTTGCCCAAACCCCCCTGCAGTTTTGAAAATGTCTGAAATGTCGGAAATTTGACTCCTGAGCGTAATTTTCGAGCCGAATTCTGACTCTCTGCACCTATTTTCAGTTTCAAATTACGACGTTTCATACCGAAAATATGCCAATTACTGTACACGGCGATGGGTCATTTTTGCCCAAACCCCCCTGCAGTTTTCAAACTGTCTGAAATGTCGGAAATTTGAGTCCTGAGCGTGATTTTTTATCCGAATTCTGACTATCTGCACCTATTTTCAGTTTCAAATTACGACTTTTCATACCAAAAAATATGCCAATTACTAAAAACGGCGATGGGTCATATTTTGGCCAAACCCCCCTGCAGTTTTCAAAATGTCTGAAATGTCGAAAATTTGACTCCTGAGCGTAATTTTTTATCCGAATTCTGACTCTCTGCACCTATTTTCAGTTTCAAATTACGACTTTTTATACCGAAAATATGCCAATTACTGAAAACGGTGATGGGTCATATTTTGCTCAAACCCCCCCTGCAGTTTTCAAAATGTCTGAAATGTTGGAAATATGACTCCTGAGCGTGATTTTTGAGCCGAATTCTGACTCTCTGCACCTATTTTTAGTTTCAAATTATGAATTTTTATACCGAAAATATGCCAATTATTGAAAACAGCGATGGGTCATATTTTGGCCAAACCCCCCTGCAGTTTTCAAAATGTCTGAAATGTCGGAAATTTGACTCCTGAGCGTAATTTTTTATCCGAATTCTGACTCTCTGCACCAATTTTTAGTTTCAAATTACGACGTTTCATACCGAAAATATGCCAATTACTGTAAACGGCGATGGGTCATATTTTGCTCTAACCCCCCTGCAGTTTTCAAAATGTCTGAAATGTCGGAAATTTGATTCCTGAGCGCGATTTTTTAGCTGAATCCTGACTCTCTGCACCTGTTTTCAGTTTCAAATTACGTTTCATACTGAAAATATGCCAATTACTGTAAACGGCGATGGGTCATATTTTGCCCAAACCCCCCTGCAGTTTTCAAAATGTCTAAAATGTCGGAAATTTGACTCCTGAGCGTGATTTTTGAGCCGAATTCTGACTCTCTGACCAATTTTCAGTTTCAAATTACGACTTTTTATACTGATAATATGTCAATTACTGAAAACAGCGATGGGTCATATTTTGCCCAAATCCCCCTGCAGTTTTCAAAATGTCTGAAATGTCGGAAATTTGACTCCTGAGCGTGATTTTTGAGCCGATTTCTGACTCTCTGCACCTACTTTCAGTTTCAAATTACGACGTTTCATACCTAAAATATGCCAATTACTGAAAACGGCGATGGGTCATATTTTGCCCAAACCCACCTGCAGTTTTTAAAATGTCTGAAATGTCAGAAATTTGACTCCTGAGCGTGATTTTTGAGCCGAATTCTGACTCTCTGCGCCTATTTTCAGTTTCAAATTACGACGTTTCATACCGAAAATATGCAAATTACTGTAAACGGCGATGTGTCATATTTTGCCCAAACCCCCCCTGCAGTTTTCAAAATGTTTGAAATGTCTGAAATTTGACTCCTGAGCGGAATTTTCGAGCCGAATTCTGACTCTGCACCTATTTTCAGTTTCAAATTACGACTTTTTATACCGAAAATATGCCAATTACTGAAAACGGCCATGGGTCATGTTTTGCCCAAACCCCCTGCAGTTTTCAAAATGTCTGAAATGTCGGAAATTTGACTACTGTGCGTGATTTTTGAGCCGAATTCTGACTCTCCACCTATTTTCAGTTTCAAATTACGACGTTTCATACCGAAAATATGCCAATTACTGTAAACGGCGATGGGTCATATTTTGCCCAAACCCCCCTGCAGTTTTCAAAATGTCTGAAATGTCGGAAATTTGACTCCTGAGCGTGGTTTTTGAGCCGAATTCTAACTCTCTGCCCCTTTTTTTTAGTTTCAAATTACGAAGTTTCATACCTAAAATATGCCAATTACTGAAAACGGCGATGGGTCATATTATGCCAAAACCCCCCCTGCATTTTTAAAAAGTCTGAAATGTTGGAAATTTGACTCCTGAGCGTGATTTTTGAGCCGAATCTGACTCTCTGCACCTTTTTTCAGTTTCAAATTACGACTTTTTATACCGAAAATATGCCAATTACTGAAAACAGCGATGGGTCATATTTTGCCCAAACCCCCCTGCAGTTTTCAAACTGTCTGAAATGTCGTATATTTGAGTCCTGAGCGTGATTTTTTATCCGAATTCTGACTCTCTGCACCTATTTTCAGTTTCAAATTACGACTTTTCATACCAAAAAATATGCCAATTATTGAAAACGGCGATGGGTCATATTTTAGCCAAACCCCCCTGCAGTTTTCAAAATGTCTTAAATGTCGGAAATTTGACTCCTGAGCGTAATTTTTTACCCGAATTCTGACTCTCTACACCTATTTTCAGTTTCAAATTACGACGTTTCATACCGAAAATATGCCAATTACTGTAAACGGCGATGGGTCATATTTTGCCCAAACCCCCCTGCAGTTTTCAAAATGTCTGAAATGTCGGAAATTTGACTCCTGAGCGTGATTTTTGAGCCGAATTCTGACTGTCTGCGCCTATTTTCAGTTTCAAATTACGACGTTTCATACCGAAAATATGCAAATTACTGTAAACGGCGATGTGTCATATTTTGCCCAAACCCCCCTGCAGTTTTCAAACTGTCTGAAATGTCGTATATTTGAGTCCTGAGCGTGATTTTTTATCCGAATTCTGACTCTCTGCACCTATTTTCAGTTTCAAATTACGACTTTTCATACCAAAAAATATGCCAATTATTGAAAACGGCGATGGGTCATATTTTGGCCAAACCCCCCTGCAGTTTTCAAAATGTCTTAAATGTCGGAAATTTGACTCCTGAGCGTAATTTTTTACCCGAATTCTGACTCTCTACACCTATTTTCAGTTTCAAATTACGACGTTTCATACCGAAAATATGCCAATTACTGTAAACGGCGATGGGTCATATTTTGCCCAAACCCCCCTGCAGTTTTCAAAATGTCTGAAATGTCGGAAATTTGACTCCTGAGCGTGATTTTTTATCCGAATTCTGACTCTCTGCACCTATTTTCAGTTTCAAATTACGACTTTTTATACCGAAAATATGCCAATTACTGAAAACGGCGATGGGTCATATTTTGCGCAAACCCCCCTGCAGTTTTCAAAATGTCTGAAATGTCGGAAATTTGATTCCCGAGCGTGATTTTTGAGCTGAATCCTGACTCTCTGCACCTGTTTTCAGTTTCAAATTACGTTTCATACTGAAAATATGCCAATTACTGTAAACGGCGATGGGTCATATTTTGCCCAAACCCCCCTGCAGTTTTCAAAATGTCTGAAATGTCGAAAATTTGACTCCTGAGCGTGAGTTTTGAGCCGAATTCTGACTCTGACCAATTTTCAGTTTCAAATTACGAGTTTTTATACCGATAATATGTCAATTACTGAAAACAGCGATGGGTCATATTTTGCCCAAATCCCCCTGCAGTTCTCAAAATGTCTGAAATGTCGGAAATTTGACTCCTGAGCGTGATTTTTGAGCCGAATTCTGACTCTCTGCACCTACTTTCAGTTTCAAATTACGACGTTTCATACCTAAAATATGCCAATTACTGAAAACGGCGATGGGTCATATTTTGACCAAACTCACCTGCAGTTTTTAAAATGTCTGAAATGTCAGAAATTTGACTCCTGAGCGTGATTTTTGAGCCGAATCCTGACTCTCTGCGCCTATTTTCAGTTTCAAATTACGACGTTTCATACCGAAAATATGCAAATTACTGTAAACGGCGATGTGTCATATTTTGCCCAAACCCCCCTGCAGTTTTCAAAATGTCTGAAATGTCGGAAATTTGACTCCTGAGCGTGATTTTTGAGCCGAATTCTGACTCTGCACCTTTTTTTCAGTTTCAAATTACGAAGTTTCATACCTAAAATATGCCAATTACTGAAAACGGCGATGGGTCATATTTTGCCCAAACCCCTCCTGCAGTTTTCAATATGTCTGAAATGTTGGAAATTTGACTGCTGAGCGTGATTTTTGAGCCGAATTCTGACTCTCTGCACCTATTTTAAGTTTCAAATTACGACGTTTCATATCGAAAATATGACAATTACTGTAAACGGCGATGGGTCATATTTGGCCAAACCCCCCCTGCAGTTTTTAAAATGTCTGAAATGTCGGAAATTTGACTCCTGAGCGTGATTTTTGAGCCGAATTCTGACTTTCTGCACCTATTTTCAGTTTCAAATTAAGACGTTTCATACCGAAAATATTCTAATTACTGTAAACGGCGATTGGTCATATTTGGCCAAACCCCCCCTGCAGTTTTCAATATGTCTGAAATGTCGGAAATTTGACTCCTGAGCGTGATTTTTGAGCCGAATTCTGACTCTCTGCACCTACTTTAAGTTTCAAATTACGACGTTTCATATCGAAAATATGCCAATTACTGAAAACGGCGATGGGTCATGTTTTGCCCAAACCCCCTTGCAGTTTTCAAAATGTCTGAAATTTCGGAAATTTGACTCCTGTGCGTGATTTTTGAGCCGAATTCTGACTCTCTGCACCTATTTTCAGTTTCAAATTACGACGTTTCATACCGAAAATATGCCAATTACTGTACACGGCGATGGGTCATATTTTGCCCAAACCCCCCTGCAGTTTTCAAACTGTCTGAAATGTCGGATATTTGAGTCCTGAGCGTGATTTTTTATCCGAATTCTCACTCTCTGCACCTATTTTCAGTTTCAAATTACGACTTTTCATACCAAAAAATATGCCAATTACTGAAAACGGCGATGGGTCATATTTTGGCCAAACCCCCCTGCAGTTTTCAAAATGTCTGAAATGTCGGAAATTTGACTCCTGAGCGTAATTTTTTATCCGAATTCTGACTCTCTGCACCTATTTTCAGTTTCAAATTACGACGTTTCATACCGAAAATATGCCAATTACTGTAAACGGCGATGGGTCATATTTTGCCCAAACCCCCCTGCAGTTTTCAAAATGTCTGAAATGTCGGAAATTTGACTACTGTGCGTGATTTTTGAGCCGAATTCTGACTCTCTCCACCTATTTTCAGTTTCAAATTACGACGTTTCATACCGAAAATATGCCAATTACTGTAAACGGCGATGGGTCATATTTTGCCCAAACCCCCCTGCAGTTTTCAAAATGTCTCAAATGTCGGATATTTGACTCATGAGCGTGATTTTTTATCCTAATTCTGACTCTCTGCACCTATTTTCAATTTCAAATTACGACTTTTTATACCGAAAATATGCCAATTACTAAAAACGGCGATGGGTCATATTTTGCCCAAACCCTCCCTGCAGTTTTCAAAATATCTGAAATGTCGGAAATTTGAGTCCTGAGCGAGATTTTTGAGCCGAATTCTGACTCTCTGCACCAATTTTCAGTTTCAAATTACGAAGTTTCATACCGAAAATATGCCAATTAATGTAAACGGCAAGCGTCATATTTTGCCCAAACCCCCCTGCAGTTTTCAAAATGTCTGAAATGTCTGAAATTTGACTCCTGAGGGTGATTTTTGAGCCGATTTCTGACTCTCTGCACCTACTTTCAGTTTCAAATTACGACGTTTCATACCTAAAATATGCCAATTACTGAAAACGGCGATGGGTCATATTATGCACAAACCCCCCTGCAGTTTTCAAAATGTCTGAAATGTCAGAAATTTGATTCCTGAGCGTGATTTTTGAGCTGAATCCTGACTCTCTGAACCTGTTTTCAGTTTCAAATTACGTTTCATACTGAAAATATGCCAATTACTGTAAACGGCGATGGGTCATATTTTGCCCAAACCCCCCTGCAGTTTTCAAAATGTCTGAAATGTCGGAAATTTGACTCCTGAGCGTGATTTTTGAGTCGAATTCTGACTCTCTGCACCTATTTTCAGTTTCAAATTACGACGTTTCATACCGAAAATATAAAAATTACTTTAAACGGCGATGTGTCATATTTTGCCCAAACCCCCCCTGCACTTTTCGACATTTCTGAAATGTCGGAAATTTGACTCCTGAGCGTGATTTTCGAGCCGAATTCTGACACTGCACCTATTTTCAGTTTCAAATTACGACTTTTTATACCGAAAATATGCCAATTTCTGAAAACGACCATAGGGCATGTTTTGCCCAAACCCCCCTGCAGTTTTCAAAATGTCTGAAATGTCGGAAATTTGACTACTGTGCGTGATTTTTGAGCCGAATTCTGACTCTCTCCACCTATTTTCAGTTTCAAATTACGACGTTTCATACCGAAAATATGCCAATTACTGTAAACGGCGATGGGTCATATTTTGCCCAAACCCCCCCCTGCAGTTTTCAAAATGTCTCAAATGTCGGATATTTGACTCATGAGCGTGATTTTTTATCCTAATTCTGACTCTCTGCGCCTATTTTCAATTTCAAATTACGACTTTTTATACCGAAAATATGCCAATTTCTGAAAACGGCGATGGGTCATATTTTGCCCAAACCCCCCTGCATTTTTAAAATGTCTGAAATGTTGGAAATTTGACTCCTGAGCGTGATTTTTGAGCCGAATTCTGACTCTCTGCACCTATTTTCAGTTTCAAATTACGACTTTTTATACCGAAAATATGCCAATTACTGAAAACGGCGATGGGTCATATTTTGCCCAAACCCCCCTGCAGTTTTCAAAATGTCTGAAATGTCGGAAATTTGACTCGTGAGCGTGATTTTTTATCTAAATCCTGACTCTCTGCACCTATTTTCAGTTTCAAATTACGAAGTTTCATACCGAAAATATGCCAATTACTGTAAACAGCGATGGGTCATATTTTGCCCAAACCCACCCTGCTGTTTTCAATATGTCTGAAATGTCGGAAATTTGACTCCTGAGCGTGATTTTTATCTGAATTCTGACTCTCTGCACCTATTTTAAGTTTCAAATTACGACGTTTCATACCGAAAATATGCCAATTACTGAAAACGGCGATGGGTCATGTTTTACTCAAACCCCCCTGCAGTTTTAAAATTTCTGAAATGTCGGAAATTTGACTCCTGAGCGTGATTTTTGAGCCGAGTTCTGACTCTCTGCACCTATTTTCAGTTTCAAATTACGACGTTTCATACCGAAAATATGCCAATTACTGTACACGGCGATGGGTCATATTTTGCCCAAACCCCCCTGCAGTTTTCAAACTGTCTGAAATGTCGGATATTTGAGTCCTGAGCGTGATTTTTTATCCGAATTCTGACTCTCTGCACCTATTTTCAGTTTCAAATTACGACTTTTCATACCAAAAAATATGCCAATTACTGAAAACGGCGATGGGTCATATTATGCCAAAACCCCCCCTGCATTTTTAAAATGTCTGAAATGTTGGAAATTTGACTCCTGAGCGTGATTTTTGAGCCGAATCTGACTCTCTGCACCTATTTTCAGTTTCAAATTATGACTTTTTATACCGAAAATATGCCAATTACTGAAAACAGCGATGGGTCATATTTTGGTCAAACCCCCCTGCAGTTTTCAAAATGTCTGAAATGTCGGAAACTTGACTCCTGAGCGTAATTTTTTATCCGAATTCTGACTCTCTGCACCTATTTTCAGTTTCAAATTACGACTTTTTATACCGAAAATGTGCCAATTACTGAAAACGGCGATGGGTCATATTTTGCGCAAACCCCCCTGCAGTTTTCAAAATGTCAGAAATGTCGGAAATTTGATTCCTGAGCGTGATGTTTGAGCTGAATCCTGACTCTCTGCACCTGTTTTCAGTTTCAAATTACGTTTCATACTGAAAATATGCCAATTACTGTAAACGGCGATGGGTCATATTTTGCCCAAACCCCCCTGCAGTTTTCAAAATGTCTGAAATGTCGGAAATTTGACTCCTGAGCGTGATTTTTGAGCCGATTTCTGACTCTCTGCACCTACTTTCAGTTTCAAATTACGACGTTTCATACCTAAAATATGCCAATTACTGAAAACGGCGATGGGTCATATTTTGCCCAAACCCACCTGCAGTTTTTAAAATGTCTGAAATGTCTGAAATTTGACTCCTGAGCGTGATTTTTGAGCCGAATCCTGACTCTCTGCGCCTATTTTCAGTTTCAAATTACGACGTTTCATACCTAAAATATGCCAATTACTGTAAACGGCGATGGATCATATTTTGCCCAAACCCCCCTGCAGTTTTCAAAATGTCTGAAATGTCGGAAATTTGACTCCTGAGCGTGATTTTTGAGCCGAATTCTGACTCTCTGCACCTTTTTTTCAGTTTCAAATTACGAAGTTTCATACCTAAAATATGCCAATTACTGAAAACGGCGATGGGTCATATTATGCCAAAACCCCCCCTGCATTTTTAAAATGTCTGAAATGTTGGAAATTTGACTCCTGAGCGTGATTTTTGAGCCGAATCTGACTCTCTGCACCTATTTTCAGTTTCAAATTATGACTTTTTATACCGAAAATATGCCAATTACTGAAAACAGCGATGGGTCATATTTTGCCCAAACCCCCCTGCAGTTTTCAAACTGTCTGAAATGTCGGATATTTGAGTCCTGAGCGTGATTTTTTATCCGAATTCTGACTCTCTGCACCTATTTTCAGTTTCAAATTACGACTTTTCATACCAAAAAATATGCCAATTACTGAAAACGGCGATGGGTCATATTTTGGCCAAACCCCCTGCAGTTTTCAAAATGTCTGAAATGTCGGAAATTTGACTCCTGAGCGTAATTTTTTATCCGAATTCTGACTCTCTGCACCTATTTTCAGTTTCAAATTACGACGTTTCATACCGAAAATATGCCAATTACTGTAAACGGCGATGGGTCATATTTTGCCCAAACCCCCCTGCAGTTTTCAAAATGTCTGAAATGTCGGAAATTTGACTCCTGAGCGTGGTTTTTTATCCGAATTCTGACTCTCTGCACCTATTTTCAGTTTCAAATTACGACTTTTTATACCGAAAATATGCCAATTACTAAAAACGGCGATGGGTCATATTTTGGCCAAACCCCCTGCAGTTTTCAAAATGTCTGAAATGTCGGAAATTTGACTCCTGAGCGTAATTTTTTATCCGAATTCTGACTCTCTGCACCTATTTTCAGTTTCAAATTACGACGTTTCATACCGAAAATATGCCAATTACTGTAAACGGCGATGGGTCATATTTTGCCCAAACCCCCCTGCAGTTTTCAAAATGTCTGAAATGTCGGAAATTTGACTCCTGAGCGTGGTTTTTTATCCGAATTCTGACTCTCTGCACCTATTTTCAGTTTCAAATTACGACTTTTTATACCGAAAATATGCCAATTACTAAAAACGGCGATGGGTCATATTTTGCGCAAACCCCCCTGCAGTTTTCAAAATGTCTGAAATGTCGGAAATTTGATTCCTGAGCGTGATTTTTGAGCTGAATCCTGACTCTCTGCACCTGTTTTCAGTTTCAAATTACGTTTCATACTGAAAATATGCCAATTACTGTAAACAGCGATGGGTCATATTTTGCCCAAACCCCCCCTGCAGTTTTCAAAATGTCTGAAATGTCGAAAATTTGACTCCTGAGCGTGATTTTTGAGCCGAATTCTGACTCTGACCAATTTTCAGTTTCAAATTACGACTTTTTATACCGATAATATGTCAATTACTGAAAACAGCGATGGGTCATATGTTGCCCAAATCCCCCTGCAGTTCTCAAAATGTCTGAAATGTCGGAAATTTGACTCCTGAGCGTGATTTTTGAGCCGAATTCTGACTCTCTGCACCTATTTTCAGTTTCAAATTACGACTTTTTATACAGAAAATATGCCAATTACTGAAAACGGCGATGGGTCATATTTTGCACAAACCCCCCTGCAGTTTTCAAAATGTCTGAAATGTCGAAAATATGACTCCTGAGCGTGATTTTTGAGCCGAATTCTGACTCTCTGCACCTATTTTCAGTTTCAAATTACGACGTTTCATACCGAAAATATGCCAATTACTGTAAACGGCGATGGGTCATATTTTGCCCAAACCCCCCTGCAGTTTTCAAAATATCTGAAATGTCGGAAATTTGACTCCTGAGCGTGATTTTTGAGCCGAATTCTGACTCTCTGCACCTATTTTCAGTTTCAAATTACGATGTTTCATACCGAAAATATGCCAATTACTGTAAACGGCGATTGGTCATATTTGGCCAAACCCCCCCCTTGCAGTTTTCAATATGTCTGAAATGTCGGAAATTTGACTCCTGAGCGTGATTTTTGAGCCGAATTCTGACTCTCTGCACCTATTTTAAGTTTCAAATTACGACGTTTCATATCGAAAATATGCCAATTACTGTAAACGGCGATGGGTCATATTTGGCCAAACCCCCCCTGCAGTTTTTAAAATGTCTGAAATGTCGGAAATTTGACTCCTGAGCGTGATTTTTGAGCCGAATTCTGACTTTCTGCACCTATTTTCAGTTTCAAATTACGACGTTTCATACCGAAAATATGCCAATTACTGTAAACGGCGATTGGTCATATTTGGCCAAACCACCCCTGCAGTTTTCAATATGTCTGAAATGTCGGAAATTTGACTCCTGAGCGTAATTTTTGAGCCGAATTCTGACTCTCTGCACCTATTTTAAGTTTCAAATTACGACGTTTCATATCGAAAATATGCCAATTACTGAAAACGGCGATGGGTCATGTTTTGCCCAAACCCCCTTGCAGTTTTCAAAATGTCTGAAATTTCGGAAATTTGACTCCTGAGCGTGATTTTTGAGCCGAATTCTGACTCTCTGCACCTATTTTCAGTTTCAAATTACGACGTTTCATACCGAAAATATGCCAATTACTGTACACGGCGATGGGTCATATTTTGCCCAAACCCCCCTGCAGTTTTCAAACTGTCTGAAATGTCGGATATTTGAGTCCTGAGCGTGATTTTTTATCCGAATTCTCACTCTCTGCACCTATTTTCAGTTTCAAATTACGACTTTTCATACCAAAAAATATGCCAATTACTGAAAACGGCGATGGGTCATATTTTGGCCAAACCCCCCTGCAGTTTTCAAAATGTCTGAAATGTCGGAAATTTGACTCCTGAGCGTAATTTTTTATCCGAATTCCGACTCTCTGCACCTATTTTCAGTTTCAAATTACGACGTTTCATACCGAAAATATGCCAATTACTGTAAACGGCGATGGGTCATATTTTGCCCAAACCCCCCTGCAGTTTTCAAAATGTCTGAAATGTCGGAAATTTGACTCCTGAGCGTGATTTTTTATCCGAATTCTGACTCTCTGCACCTATTTTCAGTTTCAAATTACGACTTTTTATACCGAAAATATGCCAATTACTGAAAACGGCGATGGGTCATATTTTGCGCAAACCCCCCTGCAGTTTTCAAAATGTCTGAAATGTCAGAAATTTGATTCCTGAGTGTGATTTTTGAGCTGAATCCTGACTCTCTGCACCTGTTTTCAGTTTCAAATTACGTTTCATACTGAAAATATGCCATTTACTGTAAACGGCGATGGGTCATATTTTGCCCAAACCCCCCTGCAGTTTTCAAAATGTCTGAAATGTCGGAAATTTGACTCCTGAGCGTGATTTTTGAGCCGAATTCTGACTCTCTGCACCTATTTTCAGTTTCAAATTACGACTTTTTATACCGAAAATATGCCAATTACTGAAAACGGCGATGGGTCATATTTTGCGCAAACCCCCCTGCAGTTTTCAAAATGTCTGAAATGTCGGAAATTTGATTCCTGAGCGTGATTTTTGAGCTGAATCCTGACTCTCTGCACCTGTTTTCAGTTTCAAATTACGTTTCATACTGAAAATATGCCAATTACTGTAAACGGCGATGGGTCATATTTTGCCCAAACCCCCCTGCAGTTTTCAAAATGTCTGAAATGTCGAAAATTTGACTCCTGAGCGTGATTTTTGAGCCGAATTCTGACTCTGACCAATTTTCAGTTTCAAATTACGACTTTTTATACCGATAATATGTCAATTTCTGAAAACAACGATGGGTCATATTTTGCCCAAATCCCCCTGCAGTTCTCAAAATGTCTGAAATGTCGGAAATTTGACTCCTGAGCGTGATTTTTGAGCCGAATTCTGACTCTCTGTACCTACTTTCAGTTTCAAATTACGACGTTTCATACCTAAAATATGCCAATTAATGAAAACGGCGATGGGTCATATTTTGCCCAAACCCACCTGCAGTTTTTAAAATGTCTGAAATGTCAGAAATTTGACTCCTGAGCGTGATTTTTGAGCCGAATCCTGACTTTCTGCGCCTATTTTCAGTTTCAAATTACGACGTTTCATACCGAAAATATGCAAATTACTGTAAACGGCGATGTGTCATATTTTGCCCAAACCCCCCCCCCCCCCTGCAGTTTTCAAAATGTCTGAAATGTCTGAAATTTGACTCCTGAGCGTGATTTTTCAGCCGAATTCTGACTCTACCTATTTTCAGTTTCAAATTACGACTTTTTATACCGAAAATATGCCAATTACTGAAAACGGCCATGGGTCATGTTTTGCCCAAACCCCCTGCAGTTTTCAAAATGTCTGAAATGTCGGAAATTTGACTACTGTGCGTGATTTTTGAGCCGAATTCTGACTCTCTCCACCTATTTTCAGTTTCAAATTACGACGTTTCATACCGAAAATATGCCAATTACTGTAAACGGCGATGGGTCATATTTTGCCCAAACCCCCCTGCAGTTTTCAAAATGTCTGAAATGTCGGAAATTTGACTCCTGAGCGTGATTTTTGAGCCGAATTCTGACTCTCTGCACCTTTTTTTCAGTTTCAAATTACGAAGATTCATACCTAAAATATGCCAATTACTGAAAACGGCGATGGGTCATATTATGCCAAAACCCCCCCTGCATTTTTAAAATGTCTGAAATGTTGGAAATTTGACTCCTGAGCGTGATTTTTGAGCCGAATCTGACTCTCTGCACCTATTTTCAGTTTCAAATTACGACTTTTTATACCGAAAATATGCCAATTACTGAAAACGGCGATGGGTCATATTTTGCCCAAACCCCCCTGCAATTTTCAAAATGTCAGAAATGTCGGAAATTTGACTCCTGAGCGTGATTTTTGATCTAAATCCTGACTCTCTGCACCTATTTTCAGTTTCAAATTACGACGTTTCATACCGAAAATGTGCCAATTACTGTAAACAGCGATGGGTCATATTTTGCCCAAACCCCCCCTGCTGTTTTCAAAATGTCCGAAATGTCGGAAATTTGGCTCCTGAGCGTGATTTTTTATCTGAATTCTGACTCTCTGCACCTAATTTCAGTTTCAAATTACGACTTTTTATACTGAAAATATGCCAATTACTGAAAACGGCGATGGGTCATATTTTGCACAAACCCCCCTGCAGTTTTCAAAATGTCTGAAATGTCGGAAATTTGACTCCTGAGCGTGATTTTTGAGCCGAATTCTGACTCTCTGCACCTATTTTAAGTTTCAAATTACGACGTTTCATATCGAAAATATGCCAATTACTGAAAACGGCGATGGGTCATGTTTTGCCCAAACCCCCTTGCAGTTTTCAAAATGTCTGAAATTTCGGAAATTTGACTCCTGAGCGTGATTTTTGAGCCGAATTCTGACTCTCTGCACCTATTTTCAGTTTCAAATTACGACTTTTTATACGGAAAATATGCCAATTTCTGAAAACGACCATAGGGCATGTTTTGCCCAAACCCCCCTGCAGTTTTCAAAATGTCTGAAATGTCGGAAATTTGACTACTGTGCGTGATTTTTGAGCCGAATTCTGACTCTCTCCACCTATTTTCAGTTTCAAATTACGACGTTTCATACCGAAAATATGCCAATTACTGTAAACGGCGATGGGTCATATTTTGCCCAAACCCCCCCCTGCAGTTTTCAAAATGTCTCAAATGTCGGATATTTGACTCATGAGCGTGATTTTTTATCCTAATTCTGACTCTCTGCGCCTATTTTCAATTTCAAATTACGACTTTTTATACCGAAAATATGCCAATTTCTGAAAACGGCGATGGGTCATATTTTGCCCAAACCCCCCTGCATTTTTAAAATGTCTGAAATGTTGGAAATTTGACTCCTGAGCGTGATTTTTGAGCCGAATTCTGACTCTCTGCACCTATTTTCAGTTTCAAATTACGACTTTTTATACCGAAAATATGCCAATTACTGAAAACGGCGATGGGTCATATTTTGCCCAAACCCCCCTGCAGTTTTCAAAATGTCTGAAATGTCGGAAATTTGACTCGTGAGCGTGATTTTTTATCTAAATCCTGACTCTCTGCACCTATTTTCAGTTTCAAATTACGAAGTTTCATACCGAAAATATGCCAATTACTGTAAACAGCGATGGGTCATATTTTGCCCAAACCCACCCTGCTGTTTTCAATATGTCTGAAATGTCGGAAATTTGACTCCTGAGCGTGATTTTTATCTGAATTCTGACTCTCTGCACCTATTTTAAGTTTCAAATTACGACGTTTCATACCGAAAATATGCCAATTACTGAAAACGGCGATGGGTCATGTTTTACTCAAACCCCCCTGCAGTTTTAAAATTTCTGAAATGTCGGAAATTTGACTCCTGAGCGTGATTTTTGAGCCGAGTTCTGACTCTCTGCACCTATTTTCAGTTTCAAATTACGACGTTTCATACCGAAAATATGCCAATTACTGTACACGGCGATGGGTCATATTTTGCCCAAACCCCCCTGCAGTTTTCAAACTGTCTGAAATGTCGGATATTTGAGTCCTGAGCGTGATTTTTTATCCGAATTCTGACTCTCTGCACCTATTTTCAGTTTCAAATTACGACTTTTCATACCAAAAAATATGCCAATTACTGAAAACGGCGATGGGTCATATTTTGGTCAAACCCCCCTGCAGTTTTCAAAATGTCTGAAATGTCGGAAACTTGACTCCTGAGCGTAATTTTTTATCCGAATTCTGACTCTCTGCACCTATTTTCAGTTTCAAATTACGACTTTTTATACCGAAAATATGCCAATTACTGAAAACGGCGATGGGTCATATTTTGCGCAAACCCCCCTGCAGTTTTCAAAATGTCAGAAATGTCGGAAATTTGATTCCTGAGCGTGATGTTTGAGCTGAATCCTGACTCTCTGCACCTGTTTTCAGTTTCAAATTACGTTTCATACTGAAAATATGCCAATTACTGTAAACGGCGATGGGTCATATTTTGCCCAAACCCCCCTGCAGTTTTCAAAATGTCTGAAATGTCGGAAATTTGACTCCTGAGCGTGATTTTTGAGCCGATTTCTGACTCTCTGCACCTACTTTCAGTTTCAAATTACGACGTTTCATACCTAAAATATGCCAATTACTGAAAACGGCGATGGGTCATATTTTGCCCAAACCCACCTGCAGTTTTTAAAATGTCTGAAATGTCTGAAATTTGACTCCTGAGCGTGATTTTTGAGCCGAATCCTGACTCTCTGCGCCTATTTTCAGTTTCAAATTACGACGTTTCATACCTAAAATATGCCAATTACTGTAAACGGCGATGGATCATATTTTGCCCAAACCCCCCTGCAGTTTTCAAAATGTCTGAAATGTCGGAAATTTGACTCCTGAGCGTGATTTTTGAGCCGAATTCTGACTCTCTGCACCTTTTTTTCAGTTTCAAATTACGAAGTTTCATACCTAAAATATGCCAATTACTGAAAACGGCGATGGGTCATATTATGCCAAAACCCCCCCTGCATTTTTAAAATGTCTGAAATGTTGGAAATTTGACTCCTGAGCGTGATTTTTGAGCCGAATCTGACTCTCTGCACCTATTTTCAGTTTCAAATTATGACTTTTTATACCGAAAATATGCCAATTACTGAAAACAGCGATGGGTCATATTTTGGTCAAACCCCCCTGCAGTTTTCAAAATGTCTGAAATGTCGGAAACTTGACTCCTGAGCGTAATTTTTTATCCGAATTCTGACTCTCTGCACCTATTTTCAGTTTCAAATTACGACTTTTTATACCGAAAATGTGCCAATTACTGAAAACGGCGATGGGTCATATTTTGCGCAAACCCCCCTGCAGTTTTCAAAATGTCAGAAATGTCGGAAATTTGATTCCTGAGCGTGATGTTTGAGCTGAATCCTGACTCTCTGCACCTGTTTTCAGTTTCAAATTACGTTTCATACTGAAAATATGCCAATTACTGTAAACGGCGATGGGTCATATTTTGCCCAAACCCCCCTGCAGTTTTCAAAATGTCTGAAATGTCGGAAATTTGACTCCTGAGCGTGATTTTTGAGCCGATTTCTGACTCTCTGCACCTACTTTCAGTTTCAAATTACGACGTTTCATACCTAAAATATGCCAATTACTGAAAACGGCGATGGGTCATATTTTGCCCAAACCCACCTGCAGTTTTTAAAATGTCTGAAATGTCTGAAATTTGACTCCTGAGCGTGATTTTTGAGCCGAATCCTGACTCTCTGCGCCTATTTTCAGTTTCAAATTACGACGTTTCATACCTAAAATATGCCAATTACTGTAAACGGCGATGGATCATATTTTGCCCAAACCCCCCTGCAGTTTTCAAAATGTCTGAAATGTCGGAAATTTGACTCCTGAGCGTGATTTTTGAGCCGAATTCTGACTCTCTGCACCTTTTTTTCAGTTTCAAATTACGAAGTTTCATACCTAAAATATGCCAATTACTGAAAACGGCGATGGGTCATATTATGCCAAAACCCCCCCTGCATTTTTAAAATGTCTGAAATGTTGGAAATTTGACTCCTGAGCGTGATTTTTGAGCCGAATCTGACTCTCTGCACCTATTTTCAGTTTCAAATTATGACTTTTTATACCGAAAATATGCCAATTACTGAAAACAGCGATGGGTCATATTTTGCCCAAACCCCCCTGCAGTTTTCAAACTGTCTGAAATGTCGGATATTTGAGTCCTGAGCGTGATTTTTTATCCGAATTCTGACTCTCTGCACCTATTTTCAGTTTCAAATTACGACTTTTCATACCAAAAAATATGCCAATTACTGAAAACTGCGATGGGTCATATTTTGGCCAAACCCCCTGCAGTTTTCAAAATGTCTGAAATGTCGGAAATTTGACTCCTGAGCGTAATTTTTTATCCGAATTCTGACTCTCTGCACCTATTTTCAGTTTCAAATTACGACGTTTCATACCGAAAATATGCCAATTACTGTAAACGGCGATGGGTCATATTTTGCCCAAACCCCCCTGCAGTTTTCAAAATGTCTGAAATGTCGGAAATTTGACTCCTGAGCGTGGTTTTTTATCCGAATTCTGACTCTCTGCACCTATTTTCAGTTTCAAATTACGACTTTTTATACCGAAAATATGCCAATTACTAAAAACGGCGATGGGTCATATTTTGGCCAAACCCCCTGCAGTTTTCAAAATGTCTGAAATGTCGGAAATTTGACTCCTGAGCGTAATTTTTTATCCGAATTCTGACTCTCTGCACCTATTTTCAGTTTCAAATTACGACGTTTCATACCGAAAATATGCCAATTACTGTAAACGGCGATGGGTCATATTTTGCCCAAACCCCCCTGCAGTTTTCAAAATGTCTGAAATGTCGGAAATTTGACTCCTGAGCGTGGTTTTTTATCCGAATTCTGACTCTCTGCACCTATTTTCAGTTTCAAATTACGACTTTTTATACCGAAAATATGCCAATTACTAAAAACGGCGATGGGTCATATTTTGCGCAAACCCCCCTGCAGTTTTCAAAATGTCTGAAATGTCGGAAATTTGATTCCTGAGCGTGATTTTTGAGCTGAATCCTGACTCTCTGCACCTGTTTTCAGTTTCAAATTACGTTTCATACTGAAAATATGCCAATTACTGTAAACAGCGATGGGTCATATTTTGCCCAAACCCCCCCTGCAGTTTTCAAAATGTCTGAAATGTCGAAAATTTGACTCCTGAGCGTGATTTTTGAGCCGAATTCTGACTCTGACCAATTTTCAGTTTCAAATTACGACTTTTTATACCGATAATATGTCAATTACTGAAAACAGCGATGGGTCATATGTTGCCCAAATCCCCCTGCAGTTCTCAAAATGTCTGAAATGTCGGAAATTTGACTCCTGAGCGTGATTTTTGAGCCGAATTCTGACTCTCTGCACCTATTTTCAGTTTCAAATTACGACTTTTTATACAGAAAATATGCCAATTACTGAAAACGGCGATGGGTCATATTTTGCACAAACCCCCCTGCAGTTTTCAAAATGTCTGAAATGTCGAAAATATGACTCCTGAGCGTGATTTTTGAGCCGAATTCTGACTCTCTGCACCTATTTTCAGTTTCAAATTACGACGTTTCATACCGAAAATATGCCAATTACTGTAAACGGCGATGGGTCATATTTTGCCCAAACCCCCCTGCAGTTTTCAAAATATCTGAAATGTCGGAAATTTGACTCCTGAGCGTGATTTTTGAGCCGAATTCTGACTCTCTGCACCTATTTTCAGTTTCAAATTACGATGTTTCATACCGAAAATATGCCAATTACTGTAAACGGCGATTGGTCATATTTGGCCAAACCCCCCCTTGCAGTTTTCAATATGTCTGAAATGTCGGAAATTTGACTCCTGAGCGTGATTTTTGAGCCGAATTCTGACTCTCTGCACCTATTTTAAGTTTCAAATTACGACGTTTCATATCGAAAATATGCCAATTACTGTAAACGGCGATGGGTCATATTTGGCCAAACCCCCCCTGCAGTTTTTAAAATGTCTGAAATGTCGGAAATTTGACTCCTGAGCGTGATTTTTGAGCCGAATTCTGACTTTCTGCACCTATTTTCAGTTTCAAATTACGACGTTTCATACCGAAAATATGCCAATTACTGTAAACGGCGATTGGTCATATTTGGCCAAACCACCCCTGCAGTTTTCAATATGTCTGAAATGTCGGAAATTTGACTCCTGAGCGTAATTTTTGAGCCGAATTCTGACTCTCTGCACCTATTTTAAGTTTCAAATTACGACGTTTCAAATCGAAAATATGCCAATTACTGAAAACGGCGATGGGTCATGTTTTGCCCAAACCCCCTTGCAGTTTTCAAAATGTCTGAAATTTCGGAAATTTGACTCCTGAGCGTGATTTTTGAGCCGAATTCTGACTCTCTGCACCTATTTTCAGTTTCAAATTACGACGTTTCATACCGAAAATATGCCAATTACTGTACACGGCGATGGGTCATATTTTGCCCAAACCCCCTGCAGTTTTCAAACTGTCTGAAATGTCGGATATTTGAGTCCTGAGCGTGATTTTTTATCCGAATTCTCACTCTCTGCACCTATTTTCAGTTTCAAATTACGACTTTTCATACCAAAAAATATGCCAATTACTGAAAACTGCGATGGGTCATATTTTGGCCAAACCCCCTGCAGTTTTCAAAATGTCTGAAATGTCGGAAATTTGACTCCTGAGCGTAATTTTTTATCCGAATTCTGACTCTCTGCACCTATTTTCAGTTTCAAATTACGACGTTTCATACCGAAAATATGCCAATTACTGTAAACGGCGATGGGTCATATTTTGCCCAAACCCCCCTGCAGTTTTCAAAATGTCTGAAATGTCGGAAATTTGACTCCTGAGCGTGGTTTTTTATCCGAATTCTGACTCTCTGCACCTATTTTCAGTTTCAAATTACGACTTTTTATACCGAAAATATGCCAATTACTAAAAACGGCGATGGGTCATATTTTTGGCCAAACCCCCTGCAGTTTTCAAAATGTCTGAAATGTCGGAAATTTGACTCCTGAGCGTAATTTTTTATCCGAATTCTGACTCTCTGCACCTATTTTCAGTTTCAAATTACGACGTTTCATACCGAAAATATGCCAATTACTGTAAACGGCGATGGGTCATATTTTGCCCAAACCCCCCTGCAGTTTTCAAAATGTCTGAAATGTCGGAAATTTGACTCCTGAGCGTGGTTTTTTATCCGAATTCTGACTCTCTGCACCTATTTTCAGTTTCAAATTACGACTTTTTATACCGAAAATATGCCAATTACTAAAAACGGCGATGGGTCATATTTTGCGCAAACCCCCCTGCAGTTTTCAAAATGTCTGAAATGTCGGAAATTTGATTCCTGAGCGTGATTTTTGAGCTGAATCCTGACTCTCTGCACCTGTTTTTCAGTTTCAAATTACGTTTCATACTGAAAATATGCCAATTACTGTAAACAGCGATGGGTCATATTTTGCCCAAACCCCCCCTGCAGTTTTCAAAATGTCTGAAATGTCGAAAATTTGACTCCTGAGCGTGATTTTTGAGCCGAATTCTGACTCTGACCAATTTTCAGTTTCAAATTACGACTTTTTATACCGATAATATGTCAATTACTGAAAACAGCGATGGGTCATATGTTGCCCAAATCCCCCTGCAGTTCTCAAAATGTCTGAAATGTCGGAAATTTGACTCCTGAGCGTGATTTTTGAGCCGAATTCTGACTCTCTGCACCTATTTTCAGTTTCAAATTACGACTTTTTATACAGAAAATATGCCAATTACTGAAAACGGCGATGGGTCATATTTTGCACAAACCCCCCTGCAGTTTTCAAAATGTCTGAAATGTCGAAAATATGACTCCTGAGCGTGATTTTTGAGCCGAATTCTGACTCTCTGCACCTATTTTCAGTTTCAAATTACGACGTTTCATACCGAAAATATGCCAATTACTGTAAACGGCGATGGGTCATATTTTGCCCAAACCCCCCTGCAGTTTTCAAAATATCTGAAATGTCGGAAATTTGACTCCTGAGCGTGATTTTTGAGCCGAATTCTGACTCTCTGCACCTATTTTCAGTTTCAAATTACGATGTTTCATACCGAAAATATGCCAATTACTGTAAACGGCGATTGGTCATATTTGGCCAAACCCCCCCCTTGCAGTTTTCAATATGTCTGAAATGTCGGAAATTTGACTCCTGAGCGTGATTTTTGAGCCGAATTCTGACTCTCTGCACCTATTTTAAGTTTCAAATTACGACGTTTCATATCGAAAATATGCCAATTACTGTAAACGGCGATGGGTCATATTTGGCCAAACCCCCCTGCAGTTTTTAAAATGTCTGAAATGTCGGAAATTTGACTCCTGAGCGTGATTTTTGAGCCGAATTCTGACTTTCTGCACCTATTTTCAGTTTCAAATTACGACGTTTCATACCGAAAATATGCCAATTACTGTAAACGGCGATTGGTCATATTTGGCCAAACCACCCCTGCAGTTTTCAATATGTCTGAAATGTCGGAAATTTGACTCCTGAGCGTAATTTTTGAGCCGAATTCTGACTCTCTGCACCTATTTTAAGTTTCAAATTACGACGTTTCAAATCGAAAATATGCCAATTACTGAAAACGGCGATGGGTCATGTTTTGCCCAAACCCCCTTGCAGTTTTCAAAATGTCTGAAATTTCGGAAATTTGACTCCTGAGCGTGATTTTTGAGCCGAATTCTGACTCTCTGCACCTATTTTCAGTTTCAAATTACGACGTTTCATACCGAAAATATGCCAATTACTGTACACGGCGATGGGTCATATTTTGCCCAAACCCCCCTGCAGTTTTCAAACTGTCTGAAATGTCGGATATTTGAGTCCTGAGCGTGATTTTTTATCCGAATTCTCACTCTCTGCACCTATTTTCAGTTTCAAATTACGACTTTTCATACCAAAAAATATGCCAATTACTGAAAACGGCGATGGGTCATATTTTGGCCAAACCCCCCTGCAGTTTTCAAAATGTCTGAAATGTCGGAAATTTGACTCCTGAGCGTAATTTTTTATCCGAATTCCGACTCTCTGCACCTATTTTCAGTTTCAAATTACGACGTTTCATACCGAAAATATGCCAATTACTGTAAACGGCGATGGGTCATATTTTGCCCAAACCCCCCTGCAGTTTTCAAAATGTCTGAAATGTCGGAAATTTGACTCCTGAGCGTGATTTTTTATCCGAATTCTGACTCTCTGCACCTATTTTCAGTTTCAAATTACGACTTTTTATACCGAAAATATGCCAATTACTGAAAACGGCGATGGGTCATATTTTGCGCAAACCCCCCTGCAGTTTTCAAAATGTCTGAAATGTCGGAAATTTGATTCCTGAGCGTGATTTTTGAGCTGAATCCTGACTCTCTGCACCTGTTTTCAGTTTCAAATTACGTTTCATACTGAAAATATGCCAATTACTGTAAACGGCGATGGGTCATATTTTGCCCAAACCCCCCTGCAGTTTTCAAAATGTCTGAAATGTCGAAAATTTGACTCCTGAGCGTGATTTTTGAGCCGAATTCTGACTCTGACCAATTTTCAGTTTCAAATTACGACTTTTTATACCGATAATATGTCAATTACTGAAAACAACGATGGGTCATATTTTGCCCAAATCCCCCTGCAGTTCTCAAAATGTCTGAAATGTCGGAAATTTGACTCCTGAGCGTGATTTTTGAGCCGAATTCTGACTCTCTGTACCTACTTTCAGTTTCAAATTACGACGTTTCATACCTAAAATATGCCAATTAATGAAAACGGCGATGGGTCATATTTTGCCCAAACCCACCTGTAGTTTTTAAAAATGTCTGAAATGTCAGAAATTTGACTCCTGAGCGTGATTTTTGAGCCGAATCCTGACTTTCTGCGCCTATTTTCAGTTTCAAATTACGACGTTTCATACCGAAAATATGCAAATTACTGTAAACGGCGATGTGTCATATTTTGCCCAAACCCCCCCCCCCCTGCAGTTTTCAAAATGTCTGAAATGTCTGAAATTTGACTCCTGAGCGTGATTTTTCAGCCGAATTCTGACTCTACCTATTTTCAGTTTCAAATTACGACTTTTTATACCGAAAATATGCCAATTACTGAAAACGGCCATGGGTCATGTTTTGCCCAAACCCCCTGCAGTTTTCAAAATGTCTGAAATGTCGGAAATTTGACTACTGTGCGTGATTTTTGAGCCGAATTCTGACTCTCTCCACCTATTTTCAGTTTCAAATTACGACGTTTCATACCGAAAATATGCCAATTACTGTAAACGGCGATGGGTCATATTTTGCCCAAACCCCCCTGCAGTTTTCAAAATGTCTGAAATGTCGGAAATTTGACTCCTGAGCGTGATTTTTGAGCCGAATTCTGACTCTCTGCACCTTTTTTTTCAGTTTCAAATTACGAAGATTCATACCTAAAATATGCCAATTACTGAAAACGGCGATGGGTCATATTATGCCAAAACCCCCCCTGCATTTTTAAAATGTCCTGAAATGTTGGAAATTTGACTCCTGAGCGTGATTTTTGAGCCGAATCTGACTCTCTGCACCTATTTTCAGTTTCAAATTACGACTTTTTATACCGAAAAATATGCCAATTACTGAAAACGGCGATGGGTCATATTTTGCCCAAACCCCCTGCAATTTTCAAAATGTCAGAAATGTCGGAAAATTTGACTCCTGAGCGTGATTTTGATCTAAATCCTGACTCTCTGCACCTATTTTCAGTTTCAAATTACGACGTTTCATACCGAAAATGTGCCAATTACTGTAAACAGCGATGGGTCATATTTTGCCCAAACCCCCCTGCTGTTTTCAAAATGTCCGAAATGTCGGAAATTTGGCTCCTGAGCGTGATTTTTTATCTGAATTCTGACTCTCTGCACCTAATTTCAGTTTCAAATTACGACTTTTTATACTGAAAATATGCCAATTACTGAAAACGGCGATGGGTCATATTTTGCACAAACCCCCTGCAGTTTTCAAAATTTCTGAAATGTCGGAAATATGACTCCTGAGCGTGATTTTTGAGCCGAATTCTGACACTCTGCACCTATTTTCAGTTTCAAATTACGACGTTTCATACCGAAAATATGCCAATTACTGTAAACGGCGATGGGTCATATTTTGCCCAAACCCCCCTGCAGTTTTCAAAATGTCTGAAATGTCGGAAATTTGACTCCTGAGCGTGATTTTTGAGCCGAATTCTGACTCTCTGCACCTATTTTAAGTTTCAAATTACGACGTTTCATATCGAAAATATGCCAATTACTGAAAACGGCGATGGGTCATGTTTGCCCAAACCCCCTTGCAGTTTTCAAAATGTCTGAAATTTCGGAAATTTGACTCCTGAGCGTGATTTTTGAGCCGAATTCTGACTCTCTGCACCTATTTTCAGTTTCAAATTACGACGTTTCATACCGAAAATATGCCAATTACTGTACACGGCGATGGGTCATATTTTGCCCAAACCCCCCTGCAGTTTTCAAACTGTCTGAAATGTCGGATATTTGAGTCCTGAGCGTGATTTTTTATCCGAATTCTCACTCTCTGCACCTATTTTCAGTTTCAAATTACGACTTTTCATACCAAAAAATATGCCAATTACTGAAAACAGCGATGGGTCATATTTTGGCCAAACCCCCCTGCAGTTTTCAAAATGTCTGAATTGTCGGAAATTTGACTCCTGAGCGTAATTTTTTATCCGAATTCTGACTCTCTGCACCTATTTTCAGTTTCAAATTACGACGTTTCATACCGAAAATATGCCAATTACTGTAAACGGCGATGGGTCATATTTTGCCCAAACCCCCCTGCAGTTTTCAAAATGTCTGAAATGTCGGAAATTTGACTCCTGAGCGTGGTTTTTTATCCGAATTCTGACTCTCTGCACCTATTTTCAGTTTCAAATTACGACTTTTTATACCGAAAATATGCCAATTACTGAAAACGGCGATGGGTCATATTTTGCGCAAACCCCCCTGCAGTTTTCAAAATGTCTGAAATGTCAGAAATTTGATTCCTGAGCGTGATTTTTGAGCTGAATCCTGACTCTCTGCACCTGTTTTCAGTTTCAAATTACGTTTCATACTGAAAATATGCCAATTACTGAAAACGACGATGGGTCATATTTTGCCCAAACACCCCTGCAGTTTTCAAAATGTCTGAAATGTCGGAAATTTGACTCCCGAGCGTGATTTTTGAGCCGAATTCTGACTCTCTGCACCTACTTTCAGTTTCAAATTACGACGTTTCATACCTAAAATATGCCAATTACTGAAAACGGCGATGGGTCATATTTTGCCCAAACCCACCTGCAGTTTTTAAAATGTCTGAAATGTCAGAAATTTGACTCCTGAGCGTGATTTTTGAGCCGAATCCTGACTCTCTGCGCCTATTTTCAGTTTCAAATTACGACGTTTCATACCGAAAATATGCAAATTACTGTAAACGGCGATTGTGTCATATTATGCCCAAACCCCCCCTGCAGTTTTCAAAATGTCTGAAATGTCTGAAATTTGACTCCTGAGCGTGATTTTCGAGCCGAATTCTGACTCTGCACCTATTTTCAGTTTCAAATTACGACTTTTTATACCGAAAATATGCCAATTACTGAAAACGGCCATGGGTCATGTTTTGCCCAAACCCCCTGCAGTTTTCAAAATGTCTGAAATGTCGGAAATTTGACTACTGTGCGTGATTTTTGAGCCAAATTCTGACTCTCTGCACCTATTTTCAGTTTCATATTACGACTTTTTATACCGAAAATATGTCAATTACTGTAAACGGCGATGGGTCATATTTTGCCCAAACTCCCCTGCAGTTTTCAAAATGTCTGAAATGTCGGAAATTTGACTCCTGAGCGTGATTTTTGAGCCGAATTCTGACTCTCTGCACCTATTTTCAGCTTCAAATTACGACGTTTCATACCGAAAATATAAAATTACTGTAAACGGCGATGTGTCATATTTTGCCCAAACCCCCCCTGCAGTTTTCAAAATGTCTGAAATGTCGGAAATTTGACTCCTGAGCGTGATTTTCGAGCCGAATTCTGACTCTGCACCTATTTTCAGTTTCAAATTACGACTTTTTATACCGAAAATATGCCAATTACTGAAAACGGCCATGAATCATGTTTTGCCCAAACCCCCCTGCAGTTTTCAAAATGTCTGAAATGTCGGAAATTTGACTACTGTGCGTGATTTTTGAGCCGAATTCTGACTCTCTCCACCTATTTTCAGTTTCAAATTACGACGTTTCATACCGAAAATATGCCAATTACTGTAAATGGCGATGGGTCATATTTTGCCCAAACCCCCCTGCAGTTTTCAAAATGTCTGAAATGTCGGAAATTTGACTCCTGAGCGTGATTTTTGAGCCGAATTCTGACTCTGTGCACCTCTTTTCAGTTTCAAATTACAACGTTTCATACCTAAAATATGCCAATTACTGAAAACGGCGATGGGTCATATTATGCCAAAACCTCCCCTGCATTTTTAAAATGTCTGAAATGTTGGAAATTTGACTCCTGAGCGTGATTTTTGAGCTGAATTCTGACTCCCTGCACCTATTTTCAGTTTCAAATTACGAAGTTTCATACCGAAAATATGCCAATTACTGAAAACGGCGATAGGTCATATTTTGCCCAAACACTCCTGCAGTTTTTAAAATGTCTAAAATGTCGGAAATTTGACTCCTGAACGTGATTTTGTATCCGAATTATGACTCTCTGCACCTATTTTCAGTTTCAAATTACGACGTTTCATACCGAAAATATGCCAATTACTGTAAACGGCGATGGGTCATATTTTGCCCAAACCCCCCTGCAGTTTTCAAAATGTCTGAAATGTTGGAAATATGACTCCTGAGCGTGATTTTTGAGCCGAATTCTGACTCTCTGCACTTATTTTCAGTTTCAAATTACGACTTTTTATACCGAAAATATGCCAATTACTGAAAACGGCGATGGGTCATATTTTGCGCAAACCCCCCTGCAGTTTCAAAATGTCTGAAATGTCAGAAATTTGATTCCTGAGCGAGATTTTTGAGCTGAATCCTGACTCTCTGCACCTGTTTTCAGTTTCAAATTACGTTTCATACTGAAAAAAATGCCAATTACTGTAAACGGCGATGGATCATATTTTGCCCAAACCCCCCTGCAGTTTTCAAAATGTCTGAAATGTCGGAAATTTGACTCCTGAGCGTGATTTTTGAGCCGAATTCTGACTCTCAGCACCTATTTTCAGTTTCAAATTACGACGTTTCATACCGAAAATATAAAAATTACTGTAAACGGCGATGTGTCATATTTTGCCCAAACCCCCCCCTGCAGTTTTCAAAATGTCTGAAATGTCGGAAATTTGACTCCTGAGCGTGATTTTCGAGCCGAATTCTGACTCTGCACCTATTTTCAGTTCAAATTACGACTTTTTATACCGAAAATATGCCAATTACTGAAAACGGCCATGGTCATGTTTTGCCCAAACCCCCCTGCAGTTTTCAAAATGTCTGAAATGTCGGAAATTTGACTACTGTGCGTGATTTTTGAGCCAAATTCTGACTCTCTCCACCTATTTTCAGTTTCAAATTACGAAGTTTCATACCGAAAATATGCCAATTACTGTAAACGGCGATGGGTCATATTTTGCCCAAACCCCCCTGCAGTTTTCAAAATGTCTGAAATGTCGGAAAATTGACTCCTGAGCGTAATTTTTTATCCGAATTCTGACTCTCTGCACCTATTTTCAGTTTCAAATTACGACGTTTCATACCGAAAATATGCCAATTACTGTAAACGGCGATGGGTCATATTTTGCCCAAACCCCCCTGCAGTTTTCAAAATGTCTGAAATGTCGGAAATTTGACTCCTGAGCGTGATTTTTGAGCCGAATTCTGACTCTCTGCACCTATTTTCAGTTTCAAATTACGACGTTTCATACCGAAAATATAAAAATTACTGTAAACGGCGATGTGTCATATTTTGCCCAAACCCCCCCTGCAGTTTTCAAAATGTCTGAAATGTCGGAAATTTGACTCCTGAGCGTGATTTTCGAGCCGAATTCTGACTCTGCACCTATTTTCAGTTTCAAATTACGACTTTTTATACCGAAAATATGCCAATTACTGAAAACGGCCATGGGTCAGGTTTTGCCCAAACCCCCCTGCAGTTTTCAAAATGTCTGAAATGTCGGAAATTTGACTACTGTGCGTGATTTTTTAGCCGAATTCTGACTCTCTCCACCTATTTTCAGTTTCAAATTACGACGTTTCATACCGAAAATATGCCAATTACTGTAAACGGCGATGGGTCATATTTTGCCCAAACCCCCCTGCAGTTTTCAAAATGTCTCAAATGTCGAATATTTGACTCATGAGCGTGATTTTTTATCCTAATTCTGACTCTCTGCACCTATTTTCAATTTCAAATTACGACTTTTTATACCGAAAATATGCCAATTACTAAAAACGGCGATGGGTCATATTTTGCCCAAACCCTCCCTGCAGTTTTCAAAATATCTGAAATGTCGGAAATTTGACTCCTGAGCGAGATTTTTGAGCCGAATTCTGACTCTCTGCACCAATTTTCAGTTTCAAATTACGAAGTTTCATACCGAAAATATGCCAATTAATGTAAACGGCGAGGGTCATATTTTGCCCAAACCCCCCTGCAGTTTTCAAAATGTCTGAAATGTCGGAAATTTGACTCCTGAGCGTGATTTTTGAGCAGAATTCTGACTCTGTACACCTCTTTTCAGTTTCAAATTACAACGTTTCATACCTAAAATATGCCAATTACTGAAAACGGCGATGGGTCATATTATGCCAAAACCTCCCCTGCATTTTTAAAATGTCTGAAATGTTGGAAATTTGACTCCTGAGCGTGATTTTTGAGCCGAATTCTGACTCCCTGCACCTATTTTCAGTTTCAAATTACGAAGTTTCATACCGAAAATATGCCAATTACTGAAAACGGCGATAGGTCATATTTTGCCCAAACACTCCTGCAGTTTTTAAAATGTCTGAAATGTCGGAAATTTGACTCCTGAGCGTGATTTTTGAGCCGAATTCTGACTCTCTGCACCTATTTTCAGTTTCAAATTACGACGTTTCATACCGAAAATATAAAAATTACTGTAAACGGCGATGTGTCATATATTGCCCAAACCCCCCTGCAGTTTTCAAAAATGTCTGAAATGTCGGAAATTTGACTCCTGAGCGTGATTTTCGAGCCGAATTCTGACTCTGCACCTATTTTCAGTTTCAAATTACGACTTTTTATACCGAAAATATGCCAATTGCTGAAAACGGCCATGGTCATGTTTTGCCCAAAAACCCTGCAGTTTTCAAAATGTCAGAAATGTCGGAAATTTGACTACTGTGCGTGATTTTTGAGCCGAATTCTGACTCTCTCCACCTATTTTCAGTTTCAAATTACGACGTTTCATATCGAAAATATGCCAATTACTGTAAACGGCGATGGGTCATATTTTGCCCAAACCCCCCTGCAGTTTTCAAAATGTCTGAAATGTCGGAAATTTGACTCCTGAGCGTGATTTTTGAGCCGAATTCTGACTCTCTGCACCTTTTTTTCAGTTTCAAATTACGAAGTTTCATACCTAAAATATGCCAATTACTGAAAACGGCGATGGGTCATATTATGCCAAAACCCCCCCTGCATTTTTAAAATGTCTGAAATGTTGGAAATGTGACTCCTGAGCGTGATTTTTGAGCCGAATCTGACTCTCTGCACCTATTTTCAGTTTCAAATTACGACTTTTTATACCGAAAATATGCCAATTACTGAAAACGGCGATGGGTCATAATTTGCCCAAACTCCCCTGCAATTTTCAAAATGTCTGAAATGTCGGAAATTTGACTCCTGAGCGTGATTTTTTATCTAAATCCTGACTCTCTGCACCTTATTTCAGTTTCAAATTACGACGTTTCATACCGAAAATGTGCCAATTACTGTAAACAGCGATGGGTCATATTTTGCCCAAACCCCCCCTGCTGTTTTCAAAATGTCTGAAATGTCGGAAATTTGGCTCCTGAGCGTGATTTTTTATCTGAATTCTGACTCTCTGCATCTAATTTCAGTTTCAAATTACGACTTTTTATACAGAAAATATGCCAATTACTGAAAACGGCGATGGGTCATATTTTGCACAAACCCCCCTGCAGTTTTCAAAATGTCTGAAATGTCGGAAATATGACTCCTGAGCGTGATTTTTGAGCCAAATTCTGACTCTCTGCACCTATTTTCAGTTTCAAATTACGACGTTTCATACCGAAAATATGCCAATTACTGTAAACGGCGATGGGTCATATTTTGCCCAAACCCCCCTGCAGTTTTCAAAATGTCTGAAATGTCGGAAATTTGACACCTGAGCGTGATTTTTGAGCCGAATTCTGACTCTCTGCACCTATTTTCAGTTTCAAATTACGATGTTTCATACCGAAAATATGCCAATTACTGTAAACGGCGATTGGTCATATTTGGCCAAACCACCCCTGCAGTTTTCAATATGTCTGAAATGTCGGAAATTTGACTCCTGAGCGTGATTTTTGAGCCAAATTCTGACTCTCTGCACCTATTTTCAGTTTCAAATTACGACGTTTCATACCGAAAATATGCCAATTACTGTACACGGCGATGGGTCATATTTTGCCCAAACCCCCCTGCAGTTTTCAAACTGTCTGAAATGTCGGATATTTGAGTCCTGAGCGTGATTTTTTATCCGAATTCTCACTCTCTGCACCTATTTTCAGTTTCAAATTACGACTTTTCATACCAAAAAATATGCCAATTACTGAAAACGGCGATGGGTCATATTTTGGGCCAAACCCCCTGCAGTTTTCAAAATGTCTGAAATGTCGGAAATTTGACTCCTGAGCGTAATTTTTTATCCGAATTCTGACTCTCTGCACCTATTTTCAGTTTTAAATTACGACGTTTCATACCGAAAATATGCCAATTACTGTAAACGGCGATGGGTCATATTTTGCCCAAACCCCCCTGCAGTTTTCAAAATGTCTGAAATGTCGCAAATTTGACTCCTGAGCGTGATTTTTTATCCGAATTCTGACTCTCTGCACCTATTTTCAGTTTCAAATTACGACTTTTTATACCGAAAATATGCCAATTACTGAAAACGGCGATGGGTCATATTTGCGCAAACCCCCCTGCAGTTTTCAAAATGTCTGAAATGTCAGAAATTTGATTCCTGAGGGTGATTTTTGAGCTGAATCCTGACTCTCTGCACCTGTTTTCAGTTTCAAATTACGTTTCATACTGAAAAATATGCCAATTACTGTAAACGGCGATGGGGTCATATTTTGCCCAAACCCCCCTGCAGTTTTCAAAATGTCTGAAATGTCGGAAATTTGACTCCTGAGCGTGATTTTTTATCCGAATTCTGACTCTCTGCACCTATTTTCAGTTTCAAATTACGACTTTTTATACCGAAAATATGCCAATTACTGAAAACGGCGATGGGTCATATTTTGCGCAAACCCCCCTGCAGTTTTCAAAATGTCTGAAATGTCGGAAATTTGATTGCTGAGCGTGATTTTTGAGCTGAATCCTGACTCTCTGCACCTGTTTTCAGTTTCAAATTACGTTTCATACTGAAAATATGCCAATTACTGTAAACGGCGATGGGTCATATTTTGCCCAAACCCCCCTGCAGTTTTCAAAATGTCTGAAATGTCGAAAATTTGACTCCTGAGCGTGATTTTTGAGCCGAATTCTGACTCTGACCAATTTTCAGTTTCAAATTACGACTTTTTATACCGATAATATGTCAATTACTGAAAACAGCGATGGGTCATATTTTGCCCAAATCCCCCTGCAGTTCTCAAAATGTCTGAAATGTCGGAAATTTGACTCCTGAGCGTGATTTTTGAGCCGAATTCTGACTCTCTGCACCTACTTTCAGTTTCAAATTACGACGTTTCATACCTAAAATATGCCAATTACTGAAAACGGCGATGGGTCATATTTTGCCCAAACCCACCTGCAGTTTTTAAAATGTCTGAAATGTCAGAAATTTGACTCCTGAGCGTGATTTTTGAGCCGATTCCTGACTCTCTGCGCCTATTTTCAGTTTCAAATTACGACGTTTCATACCGAAAATATGCAAATTACTGTAAACGGGATGTGTCATATTTTGCCCAAACCCCACCTGCAGCTTTCAAAATGTCTGAAATGTCTGAAATTTGACTCATGAGCGTGATTTTTGAGCCGAATTCTGACTCTCTGCACCTATTTTCAGTTTCAAATTACGATGTTTCATACCGAAAATATGCCAATTACTGTAAACGGCGATTGGTCATATTTGGCCAAAACCACCCCTGCAGTTTTCAATATGTCTGAAATGTCGGAAATTTGACTCCTGAGCGTGATTTTTGAGCCAAATTCTGACTCTCTGCACCTATTTTCAGTTTCAAATTACGACGATTCATACCGAAAATATGCCAATTACTGTACACGGCGATGGGTCATATTTTGCCCAAACCCCCCTGCAGTTTTCAAACTGTCTGAAATGTCGGATATTTGAGTCCTCAGCGTGATTTTTTATCCGAATTCTCACTCTCTGCACCTATTTTCAGTTTCAAATTACGACTTTTCATACCAAAAAATATGCCAATTACTGAAAACGGCGATGGGTCATATTTTGGCCAAACCCCCCTGCAGTTTTCAAAATGTCTGAAATGTCGGAAATTTGACTCCTGAGCGTAATTTTTTATCCGAATTCTGACTCTCTGCACCTATTTTCAGTTTCAAATTACGACGTTTCATACCGAAAATATGCCAATTACTGTAAACGGCGATGGGTCATATTTTGCCCAAACCCCCTGCAGTTTTCAAAATGTCTGAAATGTCGGAAATTTGACTCCTGAGCGTGATTTTTTATCCGAATTCTGACTCTCTGCACCTATTTTCAGTTTCAAATTACGACTTTTTATACCGAAAATATGCCAATTACTGAAAACGGCGATGGGTCATATTTTGCGCAAACCCCCCTGCAGTTTTCAAAATGTCTGAAATGTCGGAAATTTGATTCCTGAGCGTGATTTTTGAGCTGAATCCTGACTCTCTGCACCTGTTTTCAGTTTCAAATTACGTTTCATACTGAAAATATGCCAATTACTGTAAACGGCGATGGGTCATATTTTGCCCAAACCCCCCTGCAGTTTCAAAATGTCTGAAATGTCGAAAATTGACTCCTGAGCGTGATTTTTGAGCCGAATTCTGACTCTGACCAATTTTCAGTTTCAAATTACGACTTTTATACCGATAATATGTCAATTACTGAAAACAACGATGGGTCATATTTTGCCCAAATCCCCCTGCAGTTCTCAAAATGTCTGAAATGTCGGAAATTTGACTCCTGAGCGTGATTTTTGAGCCGAATTCTGACTCTCTGTACCTACTTTCAGTTTCAAATTACGACGTTTCATACCTAAAATATGCCAATTAATGAAAACGGCGATGGGTCATATTTTGCCCAAACCCACCTGTAGTTTTTAAAATGTCTGAAATGTCAGAAATTTGACTCCTGAGCGTGATTTTTGAGCCGAATCCTGACTTTCTGCGCCTATTTTCAGTTTCAAATTACGACGTTTCATACCGAAAATATGCAAATTACTGTAAACGGCGATGTGTCATATTTTGCCCAAACCCCCCCCCCCCCTGCAGTTTTCAAAATGTCTGAAATGTCTGAAATTTGACTCCTGAGCGTGATTTTTCAGCCGAATTCTGACTCTACCTATTTTCAGTTTCAAATTACGACTTTTTTATACCGAAAATATGCCAATTACTGAAAACGGCCATGGGTCATGTTTTGCCCAAACCCCCTGCAGTTTCAAAATGTCTGAAATGTCGGAAATTTGACTACTGTGCGTGATTTTTGAGCCGAATTCTGACTCTCTCCACCTATTTTCAGTTTCAAATTACGACGTTTCATACCGAAAATATGCCAATTACTGTAAACGGCGATGGGTCATATTTTGCCCAAACCCCCCTGCAGTTTTCAAAATGTCTGAAATGTCGGAAATTTGACTCCTGAGCGTGATTTTTGAGCCGAATTCTGACTCTCTGCACCTTTTTTCAGTTTCAAATTACGAAGATTCATACCTAAAATATGCCAATTACTGAAAACGGCGATGGGTCATATTATGCCAAAACCCCCCTGCATTTTAAAATGTCTGAAATGTTGGAAATTTGACTCCTGAGCGTGATTTTTGAGCCGAATCTGACTCTCTGCACCTATTTTCAGTTTCAAATTACGACTTTTTATACCGAAAATATGCCAATTACTGAAAACGGCGATGGGTCATATTTTGCCCAAACCCCCCTGCAATTTTCAAAATGTCAGAAATGTCGGAAATTTGACTCCTGAGCGTGATTTTTGATCTAAATCCTGACTCTCTGCACCTATTTTCAGTTTCAAATTACGACGTTTCATACCGAAAATGTGCCAATTACTGTAAACAGCGATGGGTCATATTTTGCCCAAACCCCCCCTGCTGTTTTCAAAATGTCCGAAATGTCGGAAATTTGGCTCCTGAGCGTGATTTTTTATCTGAATTCTGACTCTCTGCACCTAATTTCAGTTTCAAATTACGACTTTTATACTGAAAATATGCCAATTACTGAAAACGGCGATGGGTCATATTTTGCACAAACCCCCCTGCAGTTTTCAAAATTTCTGAAATGTCGGAAATATGACTCCTGAGCGTGATTTTTGAGCCGAATTCTGACACTCTGCACCTATTTTCAGTTTCAAATTACGACGTTTCATACCGAAAAATATGCCAATTACTGTAAACGGCGATGGGTCATATTTTGCCCAAACCCCCCTGCAGTTTTCAAAATGTCTGAAATGTCGGAAATTTGACTCCTGAGCGTGATTTTTGAGCCGAATTCTGACTCTCTGCACCTATTTTAAGTTTCAAATTACGACGTTTCATATCGAAAATATGCCAATTACTGAAAACGGGCGATGGGTCATGTTTTGCCCAAACCCCCTTGCAGTTTTCAAAATGTCTGAAATTTCGGAAATTTGACTCCTGAGCGTGATTTTTGAGCCGAATTCTGACTCTCTGCACCTATTTTCAGTTTCAAATTACGACGTTTCATACCGAAAATATGCCAATTACTGTACACGGCGATGGGTCATATTTTGCCCAAACCCCCCTGCAGTTTTCAAACTGTCTGAAATGTCGGATATTTGAGTCCTGAGCGTGATTTTTTGAGCCGAATTCTGACTCTCTGCACCTATTTTCAGTTTCAAATTACGACTTTTATACCGAAAATATGCCAATTACTGAAAACGGCGAAGGGTCATATTTTGCCCAAACCCCCCTGCAGTTTTCAAAATGTCTGAAATGTCGGAAATTTGACTCCTGAGAGTGATTTTTTATCCGAATTCTGACTCTCTGCACCTATTTTCAGTTTCAAATTACGACGTTTCATACCGAAAATATGCCAATTACTGAAAACGGCGATGGGTCATATTTTGCCCAAACCCCCCTGCAGTTTTTAAAATGTCTGAAATGTCGGAATTTTGACTCCTGAGCGTGATTTTTGTACCGAATTCTGACTCTCTGCACCTATTTTCAGTTTCAAATTACGACGTTTCATACCGAAAATATGCCAATTACTGAAAACGGCGATGGGTCATATTTTGCCCAAACGCCCCTGCAGTTTTCGAAATGTCTCAAATGTCGAAAATTTGACTCTTGAGCGTGACTTTTTCCGAATTCTGACTCTCTGCACCTATTTTCAAAATCAAATTACGACTTTTTATACCGAAAATATGCCAATTACTGAAAACGGCGATGGGGTCATATTTTGCCCAAACCCCCCTGCAGTTTTCGAAATGTCTGAAATGTCGGAAATTTGACTCTTGAGCGTGACTTTTTATCCGAATTCTGACTCTCTGCACCTATTTTCAAATTCAAATTACGACTTTTATACGAAAATATGCCAATTACTGAAAACGGCGATGGGTCATATTTTGCCCAAACCCCCCTGCAGTTCTCAAAATGTCTGAAATGTCGGAAATTTGACTCCTTAGCGTGATTTTTAAGCCGAATTCTGACTCTCTGCACCTATTTTCTGTTTCAAATTACGACTTTTCATACCGAAAATATGCCAATTACTGAAAACGGCGAAGGGTCATATTTTGCCCACACCCCCCTGCAGTTTTCAAAATGTCCGAAATGTCGGAAATTTGAATCCTGAGCGTGATTTTTGAGCCGAATTCTGACTCTCTGCACCTATTTTCTGTTTCAAATTACGACTTTTCATACCGAAATATGCCAATTACTGAAAACGGCGATGGTCATATTTTGCCAAAACCCCCTTTTTAAAGTGTCTGAAATGTCGAAAATTTGACTCCCGAGCGTGATTTTTGAGCCGAATTCTGACTCTCTGCACCTATTTTCAGTTTCAAATTACGACGTTTCATACCGAAAATATGCCAATTACTGTAAACGGCGATGGGTCATATTTTGCCCAAACCCCCCCTGCAGTTTTCGAAATGTCTGAAATGTCGGAAATTTGACTCCTGAGCGTGATTTTTGAGCCGAATTCTGACTCTCTGCACCTTTTTTCAGTTTCAAATTACGACTTTTTATACCGAAAATATGCCAATTGCTGGAAACGGCGATGGGTCATATTTTGCCCAAACCCCCCTGCAGTTTTCAAAATGTCCGAAATGTCGGAAATTTGACTCCTGAGCGTGATTTTTGAGCCGAATTCTGACTCTCTGCACCTATTTTCAGTTTCAAATTACGAACTTTCATACTGAAAATATGCCAATTACTGTAAACGGCGATGGGTCATATTTTGCGCAAACCCCCCTGCAGTTTTTAAAATGTCTGAAATGTCGGAAATTTTACTCCTGAGCGTGATTTTTTATCCGAATTTTGACTCTCTGCACCTATTTTCAGTTTCAAATTACGACTTTTTGTACCGAAAATATGCAAATACTGAAAACGGCGATGGGTCATATTTGCCCAAACCCCCCTGCAGTTTTCAAAATGTCTGAAATGTCGGAATTTTGACTCCTGAGCGTGATTTTTCTACCGAATTCTGACTCTCTGCACCTATTTTCAGTTTCAAATTACGACGTTTCATACCGAAAATATGCCAATTACTGATAACGGCGATGGGTCATATTTTGACCAAACCGCCCTGCAGTTTTCAAAATGTCTGAAATGTCGGAAATTTGACTCCTGAGCGTGATTTATGAGCCGAATTCTGGCTCTTTGCACCTATTTTCAGTTTCCAATTACGACATTTTATACCGAAAATATGCCAATTACTGAAAACAGCGATGGGTCATATTTTGCCCAAACCCCCCTGCAGTTTTCAAAATGTCTGAAATGTCGGAAATTTGACTCCTGAGCGTGATTTTGTATCCGAATTCTGACTCTCTGCACCAATTTTCAGTTTCAATTACGCTCTTTTGGACCGAAAATATGCCAATTACTGAAAACGGCGATGGGTCATATTTTGCCCAAACCCCCCTCCAGTTTTCAAAATGTCTGAAATGTCGGTAATTTGACTCCTGAGCGTGATTTTTGAGCCGAATTCTGACTCTCTGCACCTATTTTCAGTTTCAAACTACGACGTTTCATACCGAAAATATGCCAATTACTGAAAACGGCGATGGGTCATATTTTGCCCAAACCCCCCTGCAGTTTTTTAAATGTCTGAAATGTCGGAAATTTGACACCTGAGCGTGATTTTTGATCCGAATTCTGACTCTCTGCACCTATTTTCAGTTTCAAATTACGACGTTTCATACCGAAAATATGCAAATTACTGTAAATGGCGATGGGTCATATTTTGCCCAAACCCCCCTGCAGTTTTTGAAATGTCTGAAATGTCGGAAATTTGACTCTTGAGCGTGACTTTTTATCCGAATTCTGACTCTCTGCACCTATTTTCAGTTTCAAATTACGACTTTTTATACCGAAAATATGCCAATTACTGAAAACAGCGATGGGTCATATTTTGCCCAAACCCCCCTGCAGTTCTCAAAATGTCTGATATGTCGGAAATTTGACTCCTGAGCGTGATTTTTTATCCGAATTCTGACTCTCTGCACCTATTTTCAGTTTCAAATTACGACTTTTTATACCGAAAATATGCCAATTACTGAAAACGGCGATGGGTCATATTTTGCCCAAACCCCCCCTGCAGTTTTCGAAATGTCTGAAATGTCGGAAATTTGACTCCTGAGCGTGATTTTTTATCCGAATTCTGACTCTCTGCACCTATTTTCAGTTTCAAATTACGACCTTTTTATACCGAAAATATGCCAATTACTGAAAACGGCGATGGGTCATATTTTGCCCAAACCCGCCTGCAGTTTTCAAATGTCCGAAATGTCGGAAATTTCACTCCTTAGCGTGATTTTTGAGCCGAATTCTGACTCTTTGCACCTATTTTCAGTTTCAAATTACGACTTTTTATACCGAAAATATGCCAATTACTGAAAACATCGATGGGTCATATTTTGCCCAAACTCCCCTGCAGTTTTCAAAATGTCTGAAATGTCGGAAATTTGACTCCTGAGCGTGATTTTGTATCCGAATTCTGACTCTCTGCACCAATTTTCAGTTTCAAATTACGCTCTTTTGGACCGAAAATATGCCAATTACTGAAAACGGCGATGGGTCATATTTTGCCCAAACCCCCCTCCAGTTTTCAAAATGTCTGAAATGTCGGAAATTTGACTCCTGAGCGTGATTTTTGAGCCGAGTTCTGACTCTCTGCACCTATTTTCAGTTTCAAATTACGAAGTTTCATACCGAAAATATGCCAATTACTGAAAACGGCGATGGGTCATATTTGCCCAAACCACCCTGCAGTTTTTAAAATGTCTGAAATGTCGGAAATTTGACACCTGAGCGTGATTTTTGATCCGAATTCTGACTCTCTGCACCTATTTTCAGTTTCAAATTACGACGTTTCATACCGAAAATATGCCAATTACTGTAAATGGCGATGGGTCATATTTTGCCCAAACCCCCCTGCAGTTTTCAAAATGTCTGATATGTCGGAAATTTGACTCCTGAGCGTGATTTTTGAGCCGAATTCTGACTCTCTGCACCTTTTTTCAGTTTCAAATTACGACTTTTTATACCGAAAATATGCCAATTGCTGGAAACGGCGATGGGTCATATTTTGCCCAAACCCCCCTGCAGTTTTCAAAATGTCCGAAATGTCGGAAATTTGACTCCTGAGCGTGATTTTTGAGCCGAATTCTGACTCTCTGCACCTATTTTCAGTTTCAAATTACGAACTTTCATACTGAAAATATGCCAATTACTGTAAACGGCGATGGGTCATATTTTGCGCAAACCCCCCTGCACTTTTTAAAATGTCTGAAATGTCGGAAATTTTACTCCTGAGCGTGATTTTTTATCCGAATTTTGACTCTCTGCACCTATTTTCAGTTTCAAATTACGACTTTTTGTACCGAAAATATGCCAATTACTGAAAACGGCGATGGGTCATATTTTGCCCAAACCCCCCTGCAGTTTTCAAAATGTCTGAAATGTCGGAATTTTGACTCCTGAGCGTGATTTTTCTACCGAATTCTGACTCTCTGCACCTATTTTCAGTTTCAAATTACGACGTTTCATACCGAAAATATGCCAATTACTGAGAACGGCGATGGGTCATATTTTGCCCAAACCGCCCTGCACTTTTCAAAATGTCTGAAATGTCGGAAATTTGACTCCTGAGCGTGATTTATGAGCCGAATTCTGGCTCTTTGCACCTATTTTCAGTTTCCAATTACGACATTTTATACCGAAAATATGCCAATTACTGAAAACGGCGATGGGTCATATTTTTCCCTAAACCCCCCTGCAGTTTTCAAAATGTCTGAAATGTCGGAAATTTGACTCCTGAGCGTGATTTTGTATCCGAATTCTGACTCTCTGCACCAATTTTCAGTTTCAAATTACGCTCTTTTGGACCGAAAATATGCCAATTACTGAAAACGGCGATGGGTCATATTTTGCCCAAACCCCCCTCCAGTTTTCAAAATGTCTGAAATGTCGGTAATTTGACTCCTGAGCGTGATTTTTGAGCCGAATTCTGACTCTCTGCACCTATTTTCAGTTTCAAACTACGACGTTTCATACCGAAAATATGCCAATTACTGAAAACGGCGATGGGTCATATTTTGCCCAAACCCCCCTGCAGTTTTTTAAATGTCTGAAATGTCGGAAATTTGACACCTGAGCGTGATTTTTGATCCGAATTCTGACTCTCTGCACCTATTTTCAGTTTCAAATTACGACGTTTCATACCGAAAATATGCCAATTACTGTAAATGGCGATGGGTCATATTTTGCCCAAACCCCCCTGCAGTTTTCGAAATGTCTGAAATGTCGGAAATTTGACTCTTGAGCGTGACTTTTTATCCGAATTCTGACTCTCTGCACCTATTTTCAGTTTCAAATTACGACTTTTTATACCGAAAAATATGCCAATTACTGAAAACAGCGATGGGTCATATTTTGCCCAAACCCCCTGCAGTTCTCAAAATGTCTGATATGTCGGAAATTTGACTCCTGAGCGTGATTTTTTATCCGAATTCTGACTCTCTGCACCTATTTTCAGTTTCAAATTACGACTTTTTATACCGAAAATATGCCAATTACTGAAAACGGCGATAGGTCATATTTTGCCCAAACCCCCCTGCAGTTTTCGAAATGTCCTGAAATGTCGGAAATTTGACTCCTGAGCGTGATTTTTTATCCGAATTCTGACTCTCTGCACCTATTTTCAGTTTCAAATTACGACTTTTTATACCGAAAATATGCCAATTACTGAAAACGGCGATGGGTCATATTTTGCCCAAACCCGCCTGCAGTTTTCAAAATGTCCGAAATGTCGGAAATTTCACTCCTTAGCGTGATTTTTGAGCCGAATTCTGACTCTTTGCACCTATTTTCAGTTTCAAATTACGACTTTTTATACCGAAAATATGCCAATTACTGAAAACATCGATGGGTCATATTTTGCCCAAACCCCCCTGCAGTTTTCAAAATGTCTGAAATGTCGGAAATTTGACTCCTGAGCGTGATTTTGTATCCGAATTCTGACTCTCTGCGCCAATTTTCAGTTTCAAATTACGCTCTTTTGGACCGAAAATATGCCAATTACTGAAAACGGCGATGGATCATATTTTGCCCAAACCCCCCTCCAGTTTTCAAAATGTCTGAAATGTCGTAAATTTGACTCCTGAGCGTGATTTTTTATCCGAATTCTGACTCTCTGCACCTATTTTCAGTTTCAAATTACGACTTTTTATACCGAAAATATGGCAATTACTGAAAACGGCAATGGGTCATATTTTGCCCAAACCCCCCTGCAGTTTTTAAAATGTCTGAAATGTCGGAAATTTGACTCTTGAGCGTGAATTTTTAGCCGAATTCTGACTCTCTGCACCTATTTTCAGTTTCAAATTACGACGTTTCATACCGAAAATATGCCAATTACTGTAAACGACGATGGGTCATGTTTTGCCCAAACCCCCCTGCAGTTTTCAAAATGTCTGAAATGTCGGAAATTTGACTCCTGAGCGTGATTTTTTATCCAAATTCTGACTCTCTGCACCTATTTTCAGTTTCAAATTACGACTTTTTATACCGAAAATATGCCAATTACTGAAAACGGCGATGGGTCATATTTTGCACAAACCCCCCTGCAGTTTTCAAAATGTCCGAAATGTCGGAAATTTGACTCCTCAGCGTGATTTTTGAGCCGAATTCTGACTCTCTGCACCTATTTTCAGTTTCAAGTTTCGACTTTTCATACCGAAAATATGCAAATTACTGAAAACGGCGATGTGTCATGTCATATTTTGCCCAAACCCCCCTGCAGTTTTTAAAATGTCTGAAATGTCGGAAATTTGACTCCTGTCGGAAAATCCGACACCATTTAATATATCATACAGATAATAGCTGTGTTGTATAAACAAGTTACACATAGAAAACGTAACTTGTAGTGGAATTACCGTCTATAGAAAACGGGATATCATCACCACACACTATTATAATTCACCACCTATTATGGTGGGAATTATTCTTAAATACATTAGTCTTTGGACTTTACCATCATAAAACATTTTATATAAATTAACTTAATTATCAATATTAAAGTAGAGTAAATGTGACCCTTCTATCACTTTCTGACGAGTGGACAATGTAAGCCAGGCGTCAGAGGGAGGAAGGAGGGCAGCCATTGTTTATTGAGACCAGAGGCTCACACGGGAGCAAATTCGGCTCCTGTTAAATTTACTTGGACGTAGTGTTATGGAAACCAAAGGTGTACCATTATCAACACGCTGTCTACAAATTCAAGTTAAGTGTTCTTTCCGAAACCCATTATCTATCATTAGTGGCCATTAATGTCATTGGGTAGGGTTAGCCGGTTAGAACGCGAAATCGCCTCAAACTAAAGGTAATTAAGCCAGGTCTTCAATGTTCCATGTACAGTATTTTCTCTGATATAACTTGTCATATATAGGTATCTGGCTTTACAGCTAGCGCCCTTTTGACAGGTCAAGACGAGGAGGAAGATTTTGTGCACCAGTTACTGGGGGATGGAAGCTACCTCAAAGAGGATAATTTGGTGTCTACACCCTAGTTATACCTGGTGGACTAACCTGCTGTACTATAAGATAAGGAACCTCATCAATGTATGTAGCTATTACTGTAGTTTGATTGGCTGCATATATATTAATTTAATAAACCCCCCCTAATGTGTAGAGGATCGATTTGTGAGATTGAGATTATTGCAGAAATACAGTCCACTTATCATTATACAAATTGCTATCGAAGTATATAAATTAACGTAAATATAAATTCATATAAATTAAATAAATATAAATCTCACAGGTCGGTTCCCACAACTCCTGAGCGTGATTTTTGAGCCGAATTCTGACTCTCTGCACCTATTTTCAGTTTCAAATTACGACTTTTTATACCGAAAATATGCCAATTACTGAAAACGGCGAAGGGTCATATTTTGCCCAAACCCCCCTGCAGTTTTCAAAATGTCTGAAATGTCGGAAATTTGACTCCTGAGAGTGATTTTTTATCCGAATTCTGACTCTCTGCACCTATTTTCAGTTTCAAATTACGACGTTTCATACCGAAAATATGCCAATTACTGAAAACGGCGATGGGTCATATTTTGCCCAAACCCCCCTGCAGTTTTTAAAATGTCTGAAATGTCGGAATTTTGACTCCTGAGCGTGATTTTTGTACCGAATTCTGACTCTCTGCACCTATTTTCAGTTTCAAATTACGACGTTTCATACCGAAAATATGCCAATTACTGAAAACGGCGATGGGTCATATTTTGCCCAAACCCCCCTGCAGTTTTCAAAATGTCTGAAATGTCGGAAATTTGACTCCTGAGCGTGATTTTTGAGCCGAATTCTGACTCTTTGCACCTAATTTCAGTTTCAAATTACGACTTTTTATACCGAAAATATGCAAATTACTGAAAACGGCGATGGGTCATATTTTGCCCAAACGCCCCTGCAGTTTTCGAAATGTCTCAAATGTCGAAAATTTGACTCTTGAGCGTGACTTTTTCCGAATTCTGACTCTCTGCACCTATTTTCAAATTCAAATTACGACTTTTTATACCGAAAATATGCCAATTACTGAAAACGGCGATGGGTCATATTTTGCCCAAACCCCCCTGCAGTTTTCGAAATGTCGGAAATTTGACTCTTGAGCGTGACTTTTTATCCGAATTCTGACTCTCTGCACCTATTTTCAAATTCAAATTACGACTTTTTATACCGAAAATATGCCAATTACTGAAAACGGCGATGGGTCATATTTTGCCCAAACCCCCCTGCAGTTCTCAAAATGTCTGAAATGTCGGAAATTTGACTCCTTAGCGTGATTTTTAAGCCGAATTCTGACTCTCTGCACCTATTTTCTGTTTCAAATTACGACTTTTCATACCGAAAATATGCCAATTACTGAAAACGGCGAAGGGTCATATTTTGCCCACACCCCCCTGCAGTTTTCAAAATGTCCGAAATGTCGGAAATTTGAATCCTGAGCGTGATTTTTGAGCCGAATTCTGACTCTCTGCACCTATTTTCTGTTTCAAATTACGACTTTTCATACCGAAAATATGCCAATTACTGAAAACGGCGATGGGTCATATTTTGCCAAAACCCCCTTTTTAAAATGTCTGAAATGTCGAAAATTTGACTCCTGAGCGTGATTTTTGAGCCGAATTCTGACTCTCTGCACCTATTTTCAGTTTCAAATTACGACGTTTCATACCGAAAATATGCCAATTACTGTAAACGGCGATGGGTCATATTTTGCCCAAACCCCCCCTGCAGTTTTCGAAATGTCTGAAATGTCGGAAATTTGACTCCTGAGCGTGATTTTTGAGCCGAATTCTGACTCTCTGCACCTTTTTTCAGTTTCAAATTACGACTTTTTATACCGAAAATATGCCAATTGCTGGAAACGGCGATGGGTCATATTTTGCCCAAACCCCCCTGCAGTTTTCAAAATGTCCGAAATGTCGGAAATTTGACTCCTGAGCGTGATTTTTGAGCCGAATTCTGACTCTCTGCACCTATTTTCAGTTTCAAATTACGAACTTTCATACTGAAAATATGCCAATTACTGTAAACGGCGATGGGTCATATTTTGCGCAAACCCCCCTGCAGTTTTTAAAATGTCTGAAATGTCGGAAATTTTACTCCTGAGCGTGATTTTTTATCCGAATTTTGACTCTCTGCACCTATTTTCAGTTTCAAATTACGACTTTTTGTACCGAAAATATGCCAATTACTGAAAACGGCGATGGGTCATATTTTGCCCAAACCCCCCTGCAGTTTTCAAAATGTCTGAAATGTCGGAATTTTGACTCCTGAGCGTGATTTTTCTACCGAATTCTGACTCTCTGCACCTATTTTCAGTTTCAAATTACGACGTTTCATACCGAAAATATGCCAATTACTGATAACGGCGATGGGTCATATTTTGACCAAACCGCCCTGCAGTTTTCAAAATGTCTGAAATGTCGGAAATTTGACTCCTGAGCGTGATTTATGAGCCGAATTCTGGCTCTTTGCACCTATTTTCAGTTTCCAATTACGACATTTTATACCGAAAATATGCCAATTACTGAAAACAGCGATGGGTCATATTTTGCCCAAACCCCCCTGCAGTTTTCAAAATGTCTGAAATGTCGGAAATTTGACTCCTGAGCGTGATTTTGTATCCGAATTCTGACTCTCTGCACCAATTTTCAGTTTCAAATTACGCTCTTTTGGACCGAAAATATGCCAATTACTGAAAACGGCGATGGGTCATATTTTGCCCAAACCCCCCTCCAGTTTTCAAAATGTCTGAAATGTCGGTAATTTGACTCCTGAGCGTGATTTTTGAGCCGAATTCTGACTCTCTGCACCTATTTTCAGTTTCAAACTACGACGTTTCATACCGAAAATATGCCAATTACTGAAAACGGCGATGGGTCATATTTTGCCCAAACCCCCCTGCAGTTTTTTAAATGTCTGAAATGTCGGAAATTTGACACCTGAGCGTGATTTTTGATCCGAATTCTGACTCTCTGCACCTATTTTCAGTTTCAAATTACGACGTTTCATACCGAAAATATGCAAATTACTGTAAATGGCGATGGGTCATATTTTGCCCAAACCCCCCTGCAGTTTTTGAAATGTCTGAAATGTCGGAAATTTGACTCTTGAGCGTGACTTTTTATCCGAATTCTGACTCTCTGCACCTATTTTCAGTTTCAAATTACGACTTTTTATACCGAAAATATGCCAATTACTGAAAACAGCGATGGGTCATATTTTGCCCAAACGCCCCTGCAGTTCTCAAAATGTCTGATATGTCGGAAATTTGACTCCTGAGCGTGATTTTTTATCCGAATTCTGACTCTCTGCACCTATTTTCAGTTTCAAATTACGACTTTTTATACCGAAAATATGCCAATTACTGAAAACGGCGATGGGTCATATTTTGCCCAAACCCCCCCTGCAGTTTTCGAAATGTCTGAAATGTCGGAAATTTGACTCCTGAGCGTGATTTTTTTATCCGAATTCTGACTCTCTGCACCTATTTTCAGTTTCAAATTACGACTTTTTATACCGAAAATATGCCAATTACTGAAAACGGCGATGGGTCATATTTTGCCCAAACCCGCCTGCAGTTTTCAAAATGTCCGAAATGTCGGAAATTTCACTCCTTAGCGTGATTTTTGAGCCGAATTCTGACTCTTTGCACCTATTTTCAGTTTCAAATTACGACTTTTTATACCGAAAATATGCCAATTACTGAAAACATCGATGGGTCATATTTTGCCCAAACTCCCCTGCAGTTTTCAAAATGTCTGAAATGTCGGAAATTTGACTCCTGAGCGTGATTTTGTATCCGAATTCTGACTCTCTGCACCAATTTTCAGTTTCAAATTACGCTCTTTTGGACCGAAAATATGCCAATTACTGAAAACGGCGATGGGTCATATTTTGCCCAAACCCCCCTCCAGTTTTCAAAATGTCTGAAATGTCGGAAATTTGACTCCTGAGCGTAATTTTTGAGCCGAATTCTGACTCTCTGCACCTATTTTCAGTTTCAAATTACGAAGTTTCATACCGAAAATATGCCAATTACTGAAAACGGCGATGGGTCATATTTTGCCCAAACCACCCTGCAGTTTTTAAAATGTCTGAAATGTCGGAAATTTGACACCTGAGCGTGATTTTTGATCCGAATTCTGACTCTCTGCACCTATTTTCAGTTTCAAATTACGACGTTTCATACCGAAAATATGCCAATTACTGTAAATGGCGATGGGTCATATTTTGCCCAAACCCCCCTGCAGTTTTCAAAATGTCTGATATGTCGGAAATTTGACTCCTGAGCGTGATTTTTGAGCCGAATTCTGACTCTCTGCACCTTTTTTCAGTTTCAAATTACGACTTTTTATACCGAAAATATGCCAATTGCTGGAAACGGCGATGGGTCATATTTTGCCCAAACCCCCCTGCAGTTTTCAAAATGTCCGAAATGTCGGAAATTTGACTCCTGAGCGTGATTTTTGAGCCGAATTCTGACTCTCTGCACCTATTTTCAGTTTCAAATTACGAACTTTCATACTGAAAATATGCCAATTACTGTAAACGGCGATGGGTCATATTTTGCCCAAACCCCCCTGCAGTTTTTAAAATGTCTGAAATGTCGGAAATTTGACTCTTGAGCCGGATTTTTGAGCCGAATTCTGACTCTTTGCACCTATTTTCAGTTTTAAATTACGACTTTTTATACCGAAAATATGCCAATTACTGAAAACGGCGATGGGTCATATTTTGCCCACACCCCCCTGCAGTTTTCAAAATGTCTGAAATGTCGGAAATTTGACTCCTGAGCGTGATTTTTCTACCGAATTCTGACTCTCTGCACCTATTTTCAGTTTCAAATTACGACGTTTCATACCGAAAATATGCCAATTACTGTAAACGGCGATGGGTCATATTTTGCGCAAACCCCCCTGCAGTTTTTAAAATGTCTGAAATGTCGGAAATTTTACTCCTGAGCGTGATTTTTTATCCGAATTTTGACTCTCTGCACCTATTTTCAGTTTCAAATTACGACTTTTTGTACCGAAAATATGCCAATTACTGAAAACAGCGATGGGTCATATTTTGCCCAAACCCCCCTGCAGTTTTCAAAATGTCTGAAATGTCGGAATTTTGACTCCTGAGCGTGATTTTTCTACCGAATTCTGACTCTCTGCACCTATTTTCAGTTTCAAATTACGACGTTTCATACCGAAAATATGCCAATTACTGAGAACGGCGATGGGTTATATTTTGACCAAACCGCCCTGCAGTTTTCAAAATGTCTGAAATGTCGGAAATTTGACTCCTGAGCGTGATTTATGAGCCGAATTCTGGCTCTTTGCACCTATTTTCAGTTTCCAATTACGACATTTTATACCGAAAATATGCCAATTACTGAAAACAGCGATGGGTCATATTTTGCCCAAACCCCCTGCAGTTTTCAAAATGTCTGAAATGTCGGAAATTTGACTCCTGAGCGTGATTTTGTATCCGAATTCTGACTCTCTACACCAATTTTCAGTTTCAAATTACGCTCTTTTGGACCGAAAATATGCCAATTACTGAAAACGGCGATGGGTCATATTTTGCCCAAACCCCCCTCCAGTTTTCAAAATGTCTGAAATGTCGGTAATTTGACTCCTGAGCGTGATTTTTGAGCCGAATTCTGACTCTCTGCACCTATTTTCAGTTTCAAACTACGACGTTTCATACCGAAAATATGCCAATTACTGAAAACGGCGATGGGTCATATTTTGCCCAAACCCCCCTGCAGTTTTTTAAATGTCTGAAATGTCGGAAATTTGACACCTGAGCGTGATTTTTGATCCGAATTCTGACTCTCTGCACCTATTTTCAGTTTCAAATTACGACGTTTCATACCGAAAATATGCCAATTACTGTAAATGGCGATGGGTCATATTTTGCCCAAACCCCCCTGCAGTTTTTGAAATGTCTGAAATGTCGGAAATTTGACTCTTGAGCGTGACTTTTTATCCGAATTCTGACTCTCTGCACCTATTTTCAGTTTCAAATTACGACTTTTTATACCGAAAATATGCCAATTACTGAAAACAGCGATGGGTTATATTTTGCCCAAACCCCCCTGCAGTTCTCAAAATGTCTGATATGTCGGAAATTTGACTCCTGAGCGTGATTTTTTATTCGAATTCTGACTCTCTGCACCTATTTTCAGTTTCAAATTACGACTTTTTATACCGAAAATATGCCAATTACTGAAAACGGCGATGGGTCATATTTTGCACAAACCCCCCCTGCAGTTTTCGAAATGTCTGAAATGTCGGAAATTTGACTCCTGAGCGTGATTTTTTATCCGAATTCTGACTCTCTGCACCTATTTTCAGTTTCAAATTACGACTTTTTATACCGAAAATATGCCAATTACTGAAAACGGCGATGGGTCATATTTTGCCCAAACCCGCCTGCAGTTTTCAAAATGTCCGAAATGTCGGAAATTTCACTCCTTAGCGTGATTTTTGAGCCGAATTCTGACTCTTTGCACCTATTTTCAGTTTCAAATTACGACTTTTTATACCGAAAATATGCCAATTACTGAAAACATCGATGGGTCATATTTTGCCCAAACCCCCCTGCAGTTTTCAAAATGTCTGAAATGTCGGAAATTTGACTCCTGAGCGTGATTTTGTATCCGAATTCTGACTCTCTGCACCAATTTTCAGTTTCAAATTACGCTCTTTTGGACCGAAAATATGCCAATTACTGAAAACGGCGATGGGTCATATTTTGCCCAAACCCCCCTCCAGTTTTCAAAATGTCTGAAATGTCGGAAATTTGACTCCTGAGCGTGATTTTTGAGCCGAATTCTGACTCTCTGCACCTATTTTCAGTTTCAAATTACGAAGTTTCATACCGAAAATATGCCAATTACTGAAAACGGCGATGGGTCATATTTTGCCCAAACCACCCTGCAGTTTTTAAAATGTCTGAAATGTCGGAAATTTGACACCTGAGCGTGATTTTTGATCCGAATTCTGACTCTCTGCACCTATTTTCAGTTTCAAATTACGACGTTTCATACCGAAAATATGCCAATTACTGTAAATGGCGATGGGTCATATTTTGCCCAAACCCCCCTGCAGTTTTCAAAATGTCTGATATGTCGGAAATTTGACTCCTGAGCGTGATTTTTGAAAGTAGCGAATTTTTGCGCTAAAAAGTAGCGAAAGTAGCGAAATTTTGGGCTAAAAAGTAGCGAAATTTTGGGCTAAAAAGTAGCAAAAGTAGCGAAAAAATAGCGAAAGTAGCGAAATTTTGGGCTAAAAAGTAGCGAAATTTTGGGCTAAAAAGTTGCAAAAGTAGCGAAATTTTGGGCTAAAAAGTAGCGAAGTAGCGAAATTTTGGGCTAAAAAGTAGCGAAAGTAGCGAAAAAGTAGCGAAATTTTGGGCTAAAAAGTAGCGAAAGTAGCTAAAAAAGTAGCGAAATTTTGGGCTAAAAAGTAGCAAAAAATGTAGCGAAAGTAGCGAAATTTTGGGCTAAAAAGTAGCGAAATTTTGGGCTAAAAAGTACTGAAAGTAGCAAAAAAAGTAGCGAGAGTAAAGAAATTTTGGGCTAAAAAGTAGAAAAAGTAGCGAAAGTAGCAAAATTTTGGGCTAAAAAGTAGCAAAAGTAGCGAAATTTTGGGCTAAAAAGTAGCGAAAGTAGCAAAATTTTGGGCTAAAAAGTAGCGAAATTTTAAGCTAAAAAGTAGCAAAAAAAGCGAAAAAGTAGCGAATTTTTGGGCTAAAAGGTAGTGAAAGTAGCAAAATTTTGGGCTAAAAAGTAGCGAAATTTTGGGATAAAAAGTAGCAAAAGTAGCGAAATTTTGGGCTAAAAAGTAGCGAAAAAAGTAGCAAAAGTAGCGAAAAAGTAGCAAAAGTAGCGAAATTTTCGGCTAAAAAGTAGCGGAATTTTGGGCTAAAAAGTAGCGAAATTTTGGGCTAAAAAGTAGCAAAAGTAGCAAAATTTTGGGCTAAAAAATAGCAAAAGTAGCGAAAGTAGCGAAATTTTGGGCTAAAAAGTATCGAAAAAGTATCGAAAGTTGCGAAAAAAGTAGCGAAATTTTGGGCTTAAAAGTAGCGAAAAAGTAGCGAAAGTAGCGAAATTTTGGGCTAGCGAAAGTACCGAAAAAAGTAGCGAAATTTTTGGCTAAAAAGTAGCGAAAGTAGCGAAATTTTGGGCTAAAAAGTAGCGAAAAAAGTAGCGAAATTTTGAGCTAAAAAGTAGCGAAAGTAGCGAAAAAGTAGCAAAAGTAACGAAAAAGTAGCGAAATTTTGGGCTAAAAGTAGCAAAAGTAGCGAAATTTTGGGCTAAAAAGTAGTGAAAAAAGTAGCAAAAGTAGCGACATTTTGGGCTAAAAAGTAGCAAAAGTAGCCAAATTTTCGGCTAAAAAGTAGCGAAAGTAGCAAAATTTTGGGCTAAAAAGTAGCGATAGCTAAATTTTGGGGTAAAAACTAGCGAAAGTAGCGAAATTTTGGGCTAAAAAATAGCGAAAGTAGCGAAAAAGTAGCGAAATTTTGGGCTAAAAAGTAGCGAAATTTTGGGCTAAAAAGTATCGAAAGTAGCGAAATTTTGGGCTAAAAGTAGCAAAAGTAGCGAAATTTTGGGCTAAAAAGTAGCGAAATTTTGGGCTAAAAAGTAGCAAAAGTAGCGAAAAAGTAGCGAAATTTTGGGCTAAAAAATAGCGAAAGTAGCGAAATTTTGGGCTAAAAAGTAGCGAAATTTTGGGCTAAAAAGTAGCGAGAAAGTAGCGAAATTTTGGGCTAAAAAGTAGCGAAATTTGGGGCTAAAAAGTAGCGAAAGTAGCAAAATTTTGGGCTAAAAAGTAGCAAAAGTAGCGAAAAAGTAGAAAAAGTAGCAAAAGTAGCGAAATTTTGGGATAAAAAGTAGCAAAAGTAGCGAAAAAGTAGCGAAAGTAGCGAAATTTTGATTCAATAAATTTATATCACAAACTTCTATGAGTAAAAAAAAAAATACACAAAGTATGTTTGGGGGTGTGGCGAGCATGTGGCAGTGGGTTCCCTTTAGCCGTTGATATATCCAACACGTGGGAAATATTTGTATGTGTTATGTATATGTCTGTGTAGGGAATTTTACTGCGATCACTGTCATACAAATTATAAAATGTTTCAACAAGTATAAACATGACAAACATCAAACGAACGAAAACAATGCGTTCGTTTCTGCCGCGAACGCATACTGAGCGACGTGGTTCTATATTTGGCGCTTCTCTTACACATGCTTTGTACCAATGTTATACAGTTCATCTTATAGAAAATTTTATTGCGAACACATTGGTATAAAAAAGAAATACGTACATAGAAAAGTAGGGTCAGGAAACGTATAAACTTTCCAAGCATGATTTCCCCCCGTGTTTTCGCCAGTGCGCTCGCGGCTAACTACTCTCCACTTCACACACTCTTGCGGGTGGGTAATTACCTATATTAAACATTCATATGCATATGTCCGTGTAGAGAATTTATTGCGATTCCAATGATACCAAAATTAGCGATGTAGGACAACTGTAGGCTTCGCAACCATTAAGAAAGTGGAAACATTTTGTTGCTGTTTGGCGCTCTCGGCGAGTGATCTGCATAGTTTTTTATTTGGTGTTGATACTCCTTATGCTTGGGCAGCATTTTATAGGTATGCTCTTATAGACAATTTCATTGCGAACACAGTGATACCAAATTTAAATACGTGCGCCTTCAATTATTGTCAGGACAGTCAAAAGAGTGTACACTTTTTCGGTCTTACCGCGTAGGCGCGCGAAGCGCCGAAAGCATCTGGGGTATTGTTTTTTTTTAGCGCCGAGAGCGCGAAAGTGTTAAGTTAAAGTGCCGTTTGTGGGGCGTATACTCACGACGCACCCCTGGGGGGGCCCCGGCAAGATCGGCAACATCTCTCTTGTTGGGTGTCCTGCCTCTAATTATGGCTCCATGGTGGGTATGGGGGCACATTCGTGAATGAAAGTATTACCTCTCATTTCCATGTCACTGAATATTGTTCTTATGACTTCAGGCTCGTGGGGTGGGCGACCAAGCCCCCGAGTCGGACTGTGTTGGAAGACCAGGCTCTGTAGCCCCCTGCTACATTGGGCCCAGACCTAGCACCTCCTTTAACCCTCTTGACTACTCCCCCTGGCTCCCCTCCCTCCTCTCTGGTTGGGTCAAGCCATACGCCCCCAACGGTGACCACCTCGTCCCCTGGCGAGGCTCAGTCTCACATTGTGACTACTGCACATACAGACTCCTTATACAATGGAATGCAAGTACTGTACTGTAATTATCAAAAGCCACCAAAGCCACAAAGACTATGTAGCACCATCAGTGTCCCTGGATATTGAAAAAGTGGTAATCACTAGGATGCAAATACTCAAAAGCACATTAGGGCAAGCAATAAGAGTACACAGTTTCTTACCTTTAACACAGACAGCTAAAGGTCTCATCGAAGATTGATCGAGTAAGATTTGGAGTAATGAATGGCATTTCAAGAAATAGGACAATTGAAGAAGCTTCATTGGCAGTGTCTGGGCTCATTTAAAGGTAATTACCAATATGGCTGGGAAACCTGCAAAACTCAACTGTCTTAATGTACTAGAAATTGGAAAACACCAATTTGGATTAAATGACTGCAGAGCACAGTCAACCCACATTGAGAAAGAGCACCGACAGAAAAGCACTTGATGAATAGCATTCAAATTTGCATACAATTATTGCATACAATTGCAATACATACAGCAGTAAAAATGCTAGTCTCCTGAGGAGTTACACAGCACATATACGTTAGGCTCACAAACACTAGAATTGATCAAACCACACACTAGAAAGTGAAGGGACGACATTTCACTCCGTTGTGGACCATTCTCGAGTCGATTGTTGACTTGAGAATGGCCCAGGACGGACCGAAACGTCATCATCTCTTCACCTTCTAGTGTGTGGTTTGGTCAACATATTTCAGCCACGTTATTGTGACTCCTCGTCTGCAACACTACAGAGTATTCAAACGCTGATTACAGACTAGACCCATCTGTGAAAAATCCAACAGAATTAGAATGCAAAACCAACTTTTAAAGAAAAGATTTCATAATAGGAAAGGTAGAAACGTTTCTAAGTTGAAAAGAACGGCAACCACAAAGATCTTTGCAACAGAGGCTCCCCGGAGCTATCCAGGCTCGGATATATTAGACTTTGGCATCAATGTGAATGGAGTTCTAGGCCTACTGGGGATCACAAGCCAGAACCTGGCCCCCTCAAAGAGGCACGAGGAGCAATGGCCTATAGAAACCCCCGTGTGGTTGGAAGAATTCTGTCTGCCATCGACCAGGTCAGGCACCCAGAAAGGTAACCGCTCCAAAACAAACCCCTATTCTGGTTAAGAAATTGCTACTGAAAGACAAACTAGTGGACAGAACTCCCCAAACAAAAATGAGTAAACGAGCACGATGTCACCATGTTGCCGTACTGCTTGTCTGCAGCCCCAGACCCCTCACGCCGATCCATCCTTCAGTTCTGAGGCTGGATATCAAAAACCGCGAAAAAGAAAAACCATCAACTGGAGGGAGGGAGGGTTGCCGAGGAGCCTTCAGGTCTCACCCAGAAAATGATGTTTCATTACATTCAACGCTGGTTTTCTTGGGGGAGCCTCTTCGGCTTCCTGGAGCTTCTTAACCTAAGACAAAACCAAGAGGGATTCACCCGGGAGGCGGTCAGCATTCGCCTCTCAACGTGAAGTCAAGACAACGGAATGCAACTGCCAACCCAATGCAACACCGGCCCAACCAGGACCTGGAACACTGACTAGGTAACGTGCGGCCAAGACCCTGTTCGACCTCCAAAAACCCCATGCCCGAATGTCAGCCCAAGACGTGTTACTGAAGACGGCAGCCAGCGCAGCAAACTTACGAACATTGTGGGCACAAGGATAGACTGCAGGCTGGCTGGACCTAATAACCCTGCGGGTGACCTGGGAGACCCTAGAACAGGGATGAAGGGAAACCGGGTCAACCCAAAGTGTGTCCACAGTCACAGAAGCCGTGGTGCGCAAAAACCAACGAAGAGCCACAACCGCACACAACACATGATGCACCCCCGGCCTGACCAACCAGGCATCAACAACCCAAGCCCCTCCAGAATCGTAAACAGCAACAAACCTCGCAAGACTCTGGCTCGAAGGTGTCACTGACCCAGCAGGCAGCATGACAGGCATGAACGGTGAAGGTCACCCGGAGACAAGGGGACCAAGCAATCCTCAAACTCGCACAAGGCGAGGGGAAACCCAGGGGTCACATCCATCGTGCCCCCATGGGGATTCCCAGGGTCCTGAGACGGAACTCACGCTAAGGGAAGGCCCAGGCAGGGTACTGCTAACCAGCGCCCAAGAGTACCAACTGCTAAAGCTGCACCCTTGGGCCTCGAATGAAGACGGATCTTCACATGGGGGTACACTCACAGGGGCCAAGCGAGGGACCACCAAGAAACAGCATGACACCCCCAAGGCACAGAGATTGAGGATAAAAACAGGAGCTAGAGTCACATGACCGTTGCCAAGCACATCAGCCTAAGAACTGATGGGTGGATAGCCAGCGTGAGGGGTCTGGGGCTCTCCTTTTCCCCTCCCAGGGGAGGGGGGAGCTGCGCTGACAAGTGGCGTGGCAACATTGTGACATCATGCTCGTTTACTCGTCTTTGTTTGGAGAATTCTGTCTACTAGTTCGGCTCTCAGTAGCAATTTCTTAACTAGAATAGGGGTTTGTTTTGCAGTGCTTACCTTTCTGGGTGCCTGATCAGGTCAATGGCAGACAGAATGCTTCCAACCACATGGGGGTTTCTATAGGCCATTGCTCCTCGTGCCTCTCTGAAGGCACGGCCAGGTTCTGGCTCGTGGTCCCTGGTAGGCCTAGAACTCCATTCACATTGACTGATGCCTAAGTCTAATGTATCCATATGTGCCTGGATAGCTCCAGAGACCCGAAGAGGCTCCCCCCAGAAAATATATTAATGTTAAATATATCAAAATAAATTTAAATTAAAAAACACCTGTGCAAATATTGATTTGTAAATACAGTTATTGAAATATTGAATAAATACCAGGCACTGTAACATTTGATATGAGAAACCCCACACACATCATAAAGTAAATGATAATGGTCCAGGCCAGACCTTAAACATCATTAAGTTACACAACATGTTCTGTCCAATACCATTATTGTCACTTCCTTTATTTTCAGATGTGTTGTTGTTGGCCCTTTAATTTATCAGCCACATTATTGTGACAGGGGAAAAAAGAAAGACATGAAAATGCTGATTTGTTTCATGCAAATGTCAGACATATATAATTGAGTTCGATCAAGAGAAGCCGCCTCAAATTGGTATACAGCAGAACCTGTTTCCTTTCTTCTTATTTCTTATATTCCAGTGAAAATTATTCTAACAATAAACAATAAAATTTATTCCAATGTTTGAATGATAAAAATATATTAAATATGAAACATATACAGTAGTATGTTTTTAACAAACTTATCAATGAAGCTAATATCTACAAGGGCCGGCCGTAGGAGGTTGCAGCTCTACACACAAATAATAAAACATATCCTTTATCCAGCTCCATGACATTGTCAACAATACATACTGAATATCGTAAATTATGACGTCCTTGAACAGTTCTTCAACATAAGTGTGTAAGTAAAATCTAAAAGTTTCACAAAATCCAAAGATTCATTAGTAAACAAGAAAGACTTAACAAATATAACAACAAAATAAATGAAAGCAACTTTTAGTAATTTACTTTACTACATAAAATGTACATATGTGTAACTTTCATCCTTAGGACCAATGAGGCGCCACAAAACCCAAAACGTTTTGCAAACATAAATTACAAACTTTGTCAAGCACATAAAATCTCCTAAATAATTAAATTTGTACAACATAACCTATGACTTTCCAAAACACCTTAGAGTACAAGTAGAACAAGTCGTAACACAACTGGACGAAATGTTTGTTGAGCAGTATACCTATAGGATATGCGTAGCACTGCACTCCTTTAGCTTTGTCAAGGGGGTAATAGCGTGCCCCAGATTCGTAAAAATGTATTAGCCCTAAGTAGGTCATGGCAGGCAGTGTTGTTGTGAACCATTTTCATCATGCATCATTTGACATCATTATACAATGCTTATTCGATGTTTTCAAAGAAACATACCTGTACTGTACAAATTGTATTCAATCCCGGTGTTTTACATCAATTACAAAAATTTGTGTCTATATATATGCATATATATAATATAATTACCACGTATTTTTTATATTATATTATATTATATTATATTATATATATATATATATATATATATATATATATATATATATATATATATATATATATATATATATATGTGTTATATTGTGAGTTTTCAGTTGCATATAGTCCTGGGAACCATTCAGGCTTGTTCGCATTTGTGTTCCTCACGTGTGCCCCAAAGAATGAGGTGATTTGATAAAATACTATGCCCAAGATTACCATCCGAGTGCCGGCTGGGGAGGTGCTTCAAATAGCTTCGGCTATCACTTCCTTATTGTCCAGTCATGATGGTCGAGTAGATTAAGGTGTCCTGTACATACCAGTTGCGTTGCTCCTGGCAATATGGGTTCGAGTCACTTCTGGGGTGTGAGTTTTCAGTTGCATATAGTCCTGGGGACCATTCAGGCTTGTTCGCAAATTATTTATTTATTTATATATATTTATATATTTTTGTATTTATATATGTATGCTTTCCAGATGCCTTGGGACTAAGACTTGACAAATAGCGTATACAAATAAGTAGTTCATTCAGAAAATCTAGGTGGAAAACCTTGACAATTTTATGACAAAAATTGTATTTTCTTTTTACTAATAGGAAATATGCAGGGTTTGGTCTGCTTGGTGACTTGATTATTGTTGATGGAGCATTGTTATTTAGATAGAAGAGGTGGTGAATGATGGTGGTATTGTGTTTGCTGAGGTGGAGATTAATGGTGATGAGGTAACCTCAGATTTGGGTCATCATCTGATGAGTCTGGTGCAGGTGGTTAACTGCAGATTTTCTTACAAGTCCTTATCTAGTGTTTCATCCACCAGTTCTGCTTTCAGTTCTGGGAACTTTATCCCGCTGACTAGGAGCACCTCTCTTAATTTTTTCTTAAAACTTTCTTGGCCCCAAATCCTTCAAAATCTACCTCGTTATCTTCCTCGAGAAACAAACTTGATGCAGGCCAAATTTCCTTTGACCCTTTTCTTAGTGTTGTTACCTTTACATCATGCACTAATAGTCCAGATAGTTGACTTTATTACTATAACTTTAAAAAGTCATTAACTGTTCCTGGCTGATTATTGAGATGTCTAGCAAGCATCCTTTTATAGTAGTGTTAAGGTTCGTATTTTTCTCTTGATCCATGGGTTGTATCAGTAAGGTTGTATTAGGTGGTAAGAATGTACCAATGATATTGCCATTTATTAGCTCGCCTCGTGGACTCATGGATGCATATGCATCACTTGCGTAGAAGCAGCACAGCTTTGCAGTTTTGTAGGAGGCCAACACTTATAGTGTCCCATCCCCTCTGGTATAAAGTTTTTACACCAATTGACAAATATTACTAGACACATCTATCCTCTTGACAGATATTTATATATCACAGAGAGGCACCAACCTGTCTTTAACCCTCAACATGCAGCTACAGTAAAATGGTTATACCTGCCTGCGTGTAAAAAATGAAACAATTCCCAAAAATATTTCTTTCATTATAGAATTATTAAATTGTATGACAAATATAAGAAATAACATACAAATATATTAATAAGTACCTTTTTTTACTGGGTGGAGAAGCTGTCAAAGGTTGTGCGATGGTCATGTTATCTGCCGTCAACACACAATGCCAACTTTGCTGACACCGAGGTATGCGAGACGACTCCTGTCTTCACCTTGGATGTTCCATTGTTCGCCACTTTTTTCCTATTTACAAGTTTGTGTGCCAAATACCTTTTTAATTCACAGATTTCACATAATCTACAACTAAAATAAAATATAATTGGTATAACCTGGGCGAGGGAGTAGTGTAAACTTTATAAACAAAAAATACATGGGTGTTGGGCTGGGTGATGACACAGGGCCTAACTGGCACTATATGGATGACAATACAGATGGCAACAAAGGTGTAAGACAAACCACAAGTAATTTTCAATTTATGAGTGCCAGCTGCATTAGCACAGCACAACGCACATTCTCCGTTCAGCTTACAACCACCTGAAGGATCATCTTCATCACTAGGAGCCATTGTGTCTGTGGGTAACATGCCTGCACAAAACTGTCTCGTCCCCATTATAAAACTGATCTAACGATAAATTTTGTTCCCGCACCATCTCCTCAAATGTAACTGTTGTTCTGAACCAGTAACGTCACCAGATAAATCTTTCACCGAGTACTCTAAAAGTACTAATGCCATGGCAGAGTTTCAAGCTTCTGAACCAAGCTTTCAAGCTTCAAGCTTTTCAAGCTTTCAAGCTTCTGAACTGAAATCAGTGTATGCTCACTTCTCAGGAATTTTCATAGGTTAGTGAAACTCGTGTGCTTTTTCCACGAGCAGCCAGCCTGCCACTGCCTTTTTGGTCTCACTTCTGCTTGTACCACTGCCACACTGCATTATCAACACTCTGCACCATACTTTGCTTACTGCTTTTCTATTATGAATGGCTTTATCACTTTCACTTCTAGAAGAATAGTCAAAGATGGAACCTTTAGCTTTATTAATATATGAAAGCTTGCTAACACCATATTCTTTGCATACAACACTTTGAAAGATTGCACTCTCCACCTTAATTACAGTAGTTTAACTTCTGAAATGTCATCACTGACTTCTTTCCTTTCTGTATCCCGCTTGTTGAAGCTTTCACCGACACAATGGATGCATTTTGAGCTGACATGGTGCATGGATATTCCTAGATTTTTATTATATCCAACAAAAAACACAGAATGAACATGGCAGTCTTGTGACAATTCAAAACAATGGGCCATGAATCTGTGACATCACATGGTTTAGAAGCCACTAGAGTGGTGGCTAACACTGTAATTAGGCAATCAAGAAGCCATCTCCTACCACACATTCCCCATCACTTCAATCCAACGAGGCCTGGCAGGCACTCGCCTCAACTTTACTGCACAATTTTATTCAGACGACCTGCCTCGCTAGTTTTTCATACTTATTTCGACAAACTCAAAACAGGAAAACAGGCATACGTGGATAAGTGGCATCCAGAAAGCATGTGGTCCTGAATGTACTCGCCTATTTGTGCATTCATTCAGGATCGAGCAATGACTCTTGTATCCCACCTTTTAGCTGCCGGTTGTTTATAGCAGAAAATTTGTGTGTGTGTTTGTGTATGTACTCCCCTAGTTGTGCTTGCGGAGGTTGAGCTTTGGCTCTTTGATCCCGCCTTTGGTCCTGTGTGTGTGTGTGTATGCGTGTGTGTGTGTCAAAATTATATAATAATTGTATTCAATCATATATTATATATATAATATGACAAAGGGTGACATTAATGAATCTAGCATGATTCTTTATTGTTCATATGTATTTTCCTTCAGTTGAGAAGAAAGTTGAAAATTTTACTCTCCCAAGTTCACGTCACAGATGAAGTGCTTCACCTTCGCCTCATCTCTGGCTCCATACCCGGCAGCACAAAACTTATAACCATTCAAACTCTGCCTCTGATAATGTTGACAAGGGTCAATGACATGCTTCTCTTAGCATCAAGCCATAATAAAATTGTAACGTGAACTTTGGACAGTCAATTTTTTAACTTCCCTTTTAAGTGAAGAAAAACATATGAAAAATAGAGAAGATTCGTGCTAGAATCATTGATCTCATTCTTTGTCATATTCATTATATATGTATACATACATATATATATATATATATATATATATATATATATATATATATATATATATATATATATATATATATATATATATGTCGTACCTAGTAGCCAGAACTCACTTATCAGCCTACTATTCAAGGCCCGATTTGCCTAGTAAGCCAAGTTTTCCTGAATTAATATATTTACTATAATTATTTTCTTATGAAATGATAAAGCAACCCTTTTCTCTATGTATGAAGTCAATTTTATTTTATTGGAGTTAAAATTAACGTAGATATATGACCGAACCTAACCAACCCTACCTAACCTAACCTAACCTATATTTATAGGTAAGGTTAGGTTAGGTAGCCAGAAAAAGCTAGGTTAGGTTAGGTTAGGTAGGTTAGGTAGACGAAAAAACATTAATTCATGAAAACTTGGCTTATTAGGCAAATCGGGCCTTGAATAGTAGGCTGAGAAGTGCGTTCTGGCTATTAGGTACGACATATATATATATATATATATATATATATATATATATATTAATTATATATATTGTATATATATATATATATACACACACATATATACATACATACATATATATACATACATACATACATATATACACATACATACATATATATAAACACTGTATATACAAATCAAAATATGTTGACGTGTATAAAACAATGTTAACCATGACATCAACTTCTATAAACAACTATCCCAATAAAAGTTTTGTAAAATCTAATGTAAGTAGCTTCTTCATCTGAATTAAAATTTTCAAATGGTCAGCAATTTTCTAAACATTATTTTGTTATGCCTGTAGCCCCTTGCTGCGGAGGAAAGCATCATGAGTGGGATCGCGACCCAAGAAGTCTCTCAGTAAATCCGCAGCATCTTTCGAGCCACCAGGTTGTAGGATACGGATGCGATAGTCACTTCCTACTGCAGGATTCATTATGCCTTCTTTCTTGAACCGACTCTCATACATGTCCATCGAGAACACTTCGCTCCACTGTAGGTACAACAACAAATTTAATGGATGTAAACATTGAAACCACTAATAAAGTAAATAGATGCACATATACAAAATGAACTATCAAAACTATCAAAAGAACCTTCAATGTAAATGCAAGACGATTTTTCACTGCTGGGACAGCATCATACTAGAATTACAAGAACTGGTAGATGAATAATATATAAACAGCACAAGTTTCAATGATTCACAAATGTTGTGGGAAACTGAAAATGGAGAATCACTGATGCCAACGGCATTAATCAAACCAGGATAGAAAATGAAACCCTGGCGTCAGTCACAGAGTCCAAGCACACACAAACCACTTGCATCATGGCATAAGACTATTATGCAATGAAATATAATTTCTAAGGATAATCACAAATTATTTAACTGAAATGTAGTCTTTCACCTTTCCACAAATAACATGTATAAGTACCCAGTAGGCAAGCAGACAGTTAATGAGAGAACTATTTGACAAGTCTCTGTGATGCAAAATTACACTTGCAAAGATTCTAAGTTTACATGAATGTACCCTTAACAAATAATTCCAGGCAAGATTTAATACTCTTGAACCACCACCTCCATTTCCCCCCTCCACCACCAGGATGATCCAAGACAGACATTTGAAGAAATCCATGCAATGGCCAGTGCAAAATGTTGACCTGCAATAACCGAGCAAGATCCTTCTCGTAGGATCTGTAGGATCTTGCCTTAGGCAGCAACTGAGTGGGACAACTAGGGGAATTGTCAAAATCATACTGTATCTGTACCATGGATACTTGGTCAATACATTTCTGCCTACAAAACAAATATGAAAGGATATATAAACATACTTATATACTAACCAGATAACCATAATATTGAGCATCATATCCACCCGCAAGATGTCCAAAGTTCGCAGGCATATTAGTATTGGGAATGGGCTCAATGCCCATGATGTCACGGTAGGTTTGAGCAAACAGAGACTTCGTATCCGCCTGTCCTCTGGTGTGAATAGTTTGGTCAAAAGTTCCTAAAATGATCTGTCTTAAATTGAACCCTCCAGCATTTGCTTTGCGAGACTTGGCTAGTTTCTCAACTATTTCATCAGGAAGTGGAGAACCGGTCTGTAAATAAATGAAAAATAAACTGTAAAATTCAAGAAATTTGCCATTTTATGTATTAAAATTTTCAACATAACATGCAGTTATGCATGGATATATCCACTACTATTCCATCAAAGATAGTCACTATCAATTTCCATATCGACAATTTGGCAATACAATATCTTATAATGTCCATGATCATCATCTGTGTTTTGAGCAGCTACTTAAGGTTCCCAGTAGGAAACTCTCAACCTTTATCAACATCAATAATGCTAAATGCTTAACGTCATTAGATCAATTTCAATATGCAGCTTTATGCAGAAGGAAGTAGCTTCCGACAATGATCCAACTGCCATGTTGTGGAATAGTGAAGCCCATGTATTTAGCATGATACATGGGTAATGGAAAAGTACTCCAATTCCCTGGATTTTATGAGCAAATATTAGTCATGTTTCTAACTGAGGTGACACAGTCACATCAGTGCTATACATAACCTCTCTCTCAGTATTGCAAAATGCACTCATTTTCTTCTTTAGTTACAAAGATTGTGGAAGCCTTAATATATAAATCCACATTACTGTATAATGGAATTGGGTACAAGTTATAGTTTCCATGAAATTACCATTTTTTATGAGTATCTGCAGATTTTTAACACCGTACAGAATATTATATTTATTTGCACAAAACACACTTGAAAATAGTAAATTAATATTAATTTTTATTTTACCTGATAATGTTCAGACATAAGAGATAGAGGCTCCTTCTCCCACACCCAGTTCTCCAACATCTGTGAAGGAGCCTCAAGGAAATCTCTCTCTACACGCGTTCCAGCAAACATAGAGAAGGTGGCGTGTGCACAGATATGGTGCATCACATGACCAAACTCATGGAAGTAGGTCTCTACCTGAGAAAGAATAAAATAATAATAATAATGACACGTACATCAATATCTTTAACCCGAGACACTAAGTAATATTAACGATATGTCAAGAGCAATGTACAGATCATTTTAAGGACAGTCAAGCGTTACCTCCGAGTGATCCAACAGAGCTGGTTTATCTTTAGTGGGTTTAGTGAAGTTACACATCATTGCACACACTGCAACCTGAAAAAAAAGCCTTTATGAAAAATTTTCAAATGTATAATATTCTCTGTAATATGCAGTGCTTTCCAAGTGTTCGATGAGCTCAATTTTCCTGATACCATCTGCAATTTTGATTTTCCTAATACAGTACTGCCTAAGATTTAGATTTTCTTGCCAAAATTTTAATTAGGTTATATTTAGTCATATTCTTTTACAATTGGCTACATTTCAAGTATTTACAAAACTAATATAGGGCAGACTCACTCTCATTACTCAAACACATAATATCTTACCTGTCGCTCATCATTAGCAGCAACACACGAAGGCTGAAGAGGAAAGATGGCAGCATGCCCAAACTTGCCATCCCGAGGGTACAGGTCCAGGAAGAAATAGCCCATGTGCTCTCCAGTCTTCAAGTCATTCACACGATACTACAACATACAATAAACTTTTCAAAAATTATACATTTCAAAAAATAATAATAAATAATAATAATTCTAATTCTTTCATATGGAAAAGTTGTCCAAAATAAAACTACTGTTGTCTTTGTTTTTATTTTGTATAGACAAAACCATAATAAAGTTTTGATTAAAAATTTTGAAACATTTTAGCTCATTTATCTGAGCTGATCAAGGTTGTGCTTAGTGCTGTAACAGGATAAAGCACTAAGACAATATATCTTTTATAGCACTTGGAAGGGATATATGACAATCAGTAGTTGATATGTGATAAAGGAGCAAAGAATCAATGCCCAATCACATGGACCGTCGGGGACTGAATGTCGACCCTGCCAGCAGTGGGACCCGATACCTTCTGCTCAGCATAACCGAGCAGAGTGTATCGGATACTATCACTAAACAGGGATTTATGTACAGTCAGGCAAGACAACATTCTGGCACCGGTACCACAGGAATTTTGTCTAACATCTCTGTCGAGTCAAAGTCTTAGGCACCAGGAGCTGAGGCTGTCGACAGGTATGAAACTGAAGTAGAAGTTCAGGAAGTTGGAAATTATGATTCAGTAAGCCTGGATAAAGATTACAGTAGACAGAAAAGTTTAACCGACAGCACTGACAGTTTGATAGGTACAGACACTGCAACAGTCTTCAATATATTCAGACCAGGAAAACAAACATTTGCAAATTCTATGTAAAAGGGCATTTGCAGACATAGATATTCTGGAAAGAGAAAGGGATTAGAATACAGCTACTACTATCTCAGAAAATGTCTAAATATACTCAGGATAGGGAAAATATCATTTTACAAAAAACATGCAGATACCTGAATTTCCATCCAGACATGTGTCAAAACCTGACTTGAGGAAAGAAAATTCTATGACCTCAGCTGCCCAGACTTTCCCTTGAAAGGCACAGAATGTTATACAATGAGTACCAAACAGGAAAATACAATTACACTCCACAACAGAGCTACAATTATGAGAGGCAATAAGACTGCAACAACCAGTACTGGTCAGAACAAATCCAATATACCCATGTATAATGGACCGGCCTGAAAACTCCCCCCAGCCAATATACACCAAATAGGGGTGTATTTTGACTGGGAGACGGAGCAACTGAACACAAAATCTCAGGCAAACCATATCAAACTTACAGAATAAGTAACTATGATGAACCACTTCCTAAGAATTAAGATTAAAATGAAAATAGTCCTTACTAGTGATAAGATTTGAATTAGAAACTACTGTATACAAAAATCTCTCTAGTTCAGTACTATATATTCTTACTAATTTGACATCCTCATGCCACGTGTCTGCATCTGGCTCTTGAGTGAACTGAAGTCCAAGAAGAGTTTGATAGATATGTAGCAAACCGGATGTAACTTTTTCTAGAGGGAAATATTGCCGTACCTGTTGAAATAAACAAGGAATTACTGCTCCGTTCATTGAACAGTCAAGGCAGACCGAGAGTAAGTCACAATAACATAGCAGAAACAAATAACCCAATCTACTCATATGAAATTAGAAGAAAGTGACGACATTTTCGTCTATCCTAGACTCTTACCAAGTCTTTAAAATACTGAAGTTTGTTTTTTTGTCATTTGCATACTGAATTACAGTGGAAAAGTACTGTATTTCATAACCACAGTACACAACAAGTTTAATAAGAACTCTAATTTTAAACCCAAGATTTTTGTATCAAAATTAATTATCGTAGTTTTCCTTGGTCCCCCTATGCCATGCATATCTCAAAATATAATCTTAAAAATACAAACTCTTCCAGTTGATAGACAATATACAGCATTCATTAAAGTACAAATACTCTCGCCCTTCTCTCTATATATACCTAAGAGTGGTTCCTGGGAGTTTTTCTACTTCACAAGCCTGGGTTGAGACCAGGCTTGTCTTGTGACAACCTGGTCCAAAAGGCTGTTGTTTGGAGCCACTCACAGGGATATAGTCGCTACAATACCTGATATATACAATATATATATATAGTGTATGTATGTATATACTGTATATGTATTTATTATTGGATTTATTTATTTTACAATATGGATATATTGTACAATGAGAGAGGGGCAGAAAGAATTGTTGAAAGTTGTATTTGTGTTCCTCTCAACATTTTAGTTATCTTTTATATTTGCACTTGAAATTATGGACGGAAGTAGAATCCACAACTTTTTCTCCTAATGTATTTAATTTACAGTACTGTATATACTTATCACTGCATATCAGTATTGTCTTACATCTAACTCGTTTGTATTTTTATCTTCTGTCATTTAGACAAAAGACTGTTCCTGTTCCCCCTTATCTTTTGGTCCTCTCTTCTAGGGCTGCCGGGTTGAGCAACCTTAATCTGTCGTCATAGATTAATTATCTTATCTCGGGACTCATGGTGGTTCTGCACACTCCAGGACTAGTGTAACACAAGATTAGATTGGCTTATCAGATTTGGGCACTAGCAAGAACTATGTTAAGGTTCTGAAGAGCTGTTTCTATGTCTGCTAATGCTGCATACACTGCTGATGGTATTCTGTTAAATCTATGTAATCCATCACTCACCTCATTTTGATCAACAGCATACATCTTCTCTTCTATCTGGTTCATATAATATCGAAAGTCCCAGAAGTCCAGTTTACCCGAATATTCATACCCATACTTTTCACACTGAAGAAAAAAGAAAAATATTAACTAAAAACTGGATATATATATATATTTTACAAAAGATAAATGTTGTTTAATAGGGGGTAGTACCTAAATGATTATTAAGCTGTATCTTTATAGAATCCTTAAAGTTGTATTATATTCTTCACTTTACAACACCAGACTAGCAAGTTCTCATATCTGAAGTTGTGTACCATGTAGAATATAAGCCACTCTATTCCCACTCATTGCATTACATCAATCTATGTTTCAGTTTCTTTAGCAATATCTCACTGTATTATAGTTAATAAGCATTGTCATTATTTAGGGACATTACCTAAAAAATCTCCATTTGCTTAAAAAATAATAGTCACCTATTTTTACACAATTTCAATTTCTTCCACACTTCTGCAATACTCTTACTATAATTTTACTAAATCATAACAAAAATAATAAGTCAATAATACCTCATCTTTCTTCAGCTTGAGCATATCAGACCTCTCTTGCTGCCACAAGGGCTGGAGCCTTTCAGAGAGTCCCGAAAGAAATTGAGCCACGTTGTCGGGGGTTTTAGCCATGCGCTCCTCTAATACATATGCAGCATGATTGCTATAATTCAACAAATTAGCTTGTTTTTGCCGTAGAGTAATCAGCTCTTCAAGAATAGGAGTATTCTCTTCCATGCACCTGAAATTATAATACTGTATCAACATTATCACCACTATAATTATTTATGCTATTTCCGATAATCAGAAAGAGATACTGCAGCACACACAGCATATTTCCCAAAACATTGTGCACTACTGTAGTAAACTGAGGGCAAGCCTCTCAGCAAGCCGTCACCTGCCAGCAAGATGTTAATACAAAGCCCCAATGAGAAAAGGAAATGACCAAACAAGGAAGAATGGAAGGAGAAGGGACATGTTGAAGTCAGTAACGCACATCAGAGAGATGGAAGAAAGAACGTACATGCAGTGTGGGTTGCAGGAAGTGCCATGTACTGGGAGTAAATGTGATATAATCCAGGTCCATACACACTTATCAAAGCACAAGAATTTCAGGGGAAAACATCAAATGCACTAGGTACTAATTGCTAGGAGACAGGTCCTCAAGAGCCAGATCACATGGAAAAAGCAAATACTAACAAAATTGCAAACACTCGACAAACAAAAAAAAGCATTATCTTGACTGAGCCTCATTGTCAAACCATATAATACCAGAAAAGTTAGTTTTAAAGGATTGTTGATCGATACAATACTGCAGTTACCACATAAAACAATTACTGTACAACAATGAGACTTAGCATTATTATTTCTTTAATTTTGATTGTAGTATTTTCTCCAACATTTATATTAATGTTAAATGTCCTATAATGGCATATACAGTATATAGCATTTAATCTATGTTTTGAAGATTAAATATGACAATTTTCAACTGTGTTATCTCTCTCTTTGTCTTGCAGGGAAGAGGTTGGGGGGACTAATAATGATGATTTAAGAAAATTCGTAGGAGCAGTGATGAGGGTTCGAACCCATGTGGTGGATGTTCCCACGCACACGTGGTCTAGCGACTAGACCACAACATGGTATATGGATTGCAACCTTATACAACCTTATGCTAAAGAGTGAAAGAGAAGCATCAGAGGTAGAACAAGTCCTAGATGACAAAGCCAGAGTGCATGGAAGGATTGTGTGAAAATCCTGTTCCGGCTTCCGTAGAAGCCCCAGGAAACCCTTGTGGGTTCAGTAGAACTCCAGGTTGTAATCCTTATACCATGTCATGGCTAGTCACTACAAGCCTGTGCATGGGACCATCCACTCCAATGGATGGAGTGGATGGATGGTCCAAATATCATGTCTGAATGGCACAACAAGACATGATTAATTACTATACTAAATACTTTTCTTTCTGATAAAATACTGTTGTTACCAACTCTTAAGGTGTTTGGTTGCCCATTACTTTTTCAGAATCCCACTTACTCCTTTCATTCACATTCATTTCCAATCCAATCTCCTTTACCTTGTGTTGATTTTGGGGCTAAAGGTCCCCCACAGCCCAGTCCCTGACCAGGCCTCCTGACAATCTTGGTTCTCTTTCCTCCCACTTTCAGATACCAACACATGTATGATGTGAACAACACAGCAATACTCACTTGGATTGACTGGCAGTGATCATTAGTCTTCTAGTGTCTGGCACACGGCACTTTTTAGTAATAGGGAACAAGTGTGGGTATTTCATCGTTACTTCTAATTTGCCATCTTCACCCTAGAACACAAAACATGGTATATATCATCAATGAAGAACCTGCAAAATAAATAAATAAAACATTATCAAAGTCAGCCAACCATTCAAAGCAAAGGTTTGAATGATTACAAGTTCTTGTGCTGCAGGATACATATTCCTCCAAAGAAATGTGTTGACTTATTGCAGGGGGTCGAACATCAGGAGTAAGTATCACTCTTGATGTTGAGATGCTTTTCATGTGTTTGCCTGTGGATCAGACTATTGGGATGATGATGGACAGAGTTTATTGGGATCCAGATTATACTCCCCTTGACTTCCCAGAAGGCACACTTTGGAAGCTACTCAAAGCATGTACCAAGGAGGCACCCTTCTTGAGTCAGGACATGTGCATGTATGAACAAGTAGATGGCATTGGTATGGGTTACCCCCTTGGTGTCCTACTTGATAATTTTTACGCAGGTACCATCGAACAGAAAGTCCTTGTTGAATTAGGCTTAAAGCTGAGTGTATACTAGATAAGTAGATGACATATTCCTGCATGTCCCAGATATTGAGCACAACCTGTGGCAAGTGTTCACAATATCTGGCTCGTGAAAAACTCTCCTGACACCAAACAAAACCCCTTGAAAGAGACAAATGTAGTCTATGTCTCCACATGCCCACGTGGGGACCGACAGCCCCAATGAACACAATATATAAGCAAGACAGCAACATCCCATTTAAGGTGTCTAACAATGCATAAACAGCAAGGTCCTATCAAGGAACATATAGTCTCCACACATAACCCGATCATCATCAGAGACGTCATGAAAAAAAAATAAAATAAGACAAATACAATGACATTAGAAGACTGGACATTAGCAAGGTATTATATATCAAGCAAACCAAACCATCAATCAACACCAAGCACCAAATTACATTCTGCCATCTTCGAGAACACGACGAAACACAAAATACTGTACTGCCCCAGCTACTGTGGAAACATTGATTGATAAAGATGAAGCCTCCCAAGAGGTGGCACGGGCATGCATAGTCTGTAAATGGAAATACTGGAGATTGCTTAGTTGCAATGGACCTATTGCTGTAAGTGAGGTGCTTCACCCTCACCTAACGTTCATGTTCACCTCATCCCAACTATATACCCTGCAGCACAAGAACTTGTAACCATCTGAACTCTGCCTTTGATAACGTTAACAAAGGTTAACCAAATGCACGTCAGGTCAAATCAAATTGGAAAATAAACTTTGGAGTGTTAATTTTTCATCTTTCTTCTCAAGTGAAGAAAAAATAGCAGATTCGGGCTAGAATCATTGAGCTCACCCTTTCTTGATTTCTTTTATTTTCATTTCATTTGTATAGGGTGGGTTATTTGTTTTCAACCATGTTACTGTGACTAATTTTCTGCAATCCTAAATTTGTTAGTTACGGGTAAAGAAAAGAATGACTACAATAATGCAAGAGATATTGATGAATGCTGAAGAACCTTCTCTAATTCTCTAAGACTGTTGGGTATCAGATAGAGGCAGGTATTTAATGAACAACAAAATCTGCATAAACAAGTTTATATTGCCTACTTCATAAACTTTATAAAAACTTGTGGTTAACTTTATATTTTGTATTTCCTCAAGCTCATCTGACAGCTTTAGCCCAACTTAAAATGTTTGCTCAATTCCATTCTTAGTGTATAAAAATCAATGATTTAGGAAAAGATTATTCAGCATTTATTGTTTGCTTCAAAGCATTGTATACACCTTTGATAAACAGAGTAAAGAACCAAGTCATTAACAAGTTCACAAATAAAGATGGTCTGTTGGCAACCCGTTCTCGCAAATTTAATAAGTCAATATTGACTTATTAAATATGTGCATAGGTGACATACTTAACATAATAGATACCCTTAAAAAGATTCATAGAAAACATCAACCTTACCTAACCTACTTAGTATGTTAAGATAAACATCTTATTGCTTCGTAATTACAATTATTACCTAACCTATAATAGGTATAGGTTAAGTAATAATTGTAATTACAAAGCAATAAGATGCTTATCTTAAGATACTAACAAGGTTAGGTAAGGTCGGTGTTTTCTATGAATCTTTTTAAGGGTATCTATTATGTTTAGTATATCATTTATGCACGTAGTTAATAAGTCAATATTGACTTTACGAATTTGCGAGAACGGGTTGCTGTTGGAAGGAACACATAATTAACATGGATCATTTTAGATAAAAATATACTGTACATATTCACCTTAAAATGAACAGTTTTCTTACACAACACAAATACAACATTAGAATAATTGAGGCATTAGAGAGATAGCAGAATTAAACAATTAACACAGTATATTTCTATTTTGAATAAAATGTTCAAAATAAGCATAACTCAATATACAATCACCACTGTCAGTAAACAAGTCTCATTTTCTTTTCTTTCAGTTTGGTGCAAGTATGTATGGACCATGAGCCAAACTAAGGAGGCTTTTTGAATGTCACACACAAGCTTTCACATGAGCAATACTTACCTATCTTAATTACAGCGCTTACAAAGGAATATGAATGTGTACCTGAGTAAGTTCATTAACAAAGTCATCAGGCATGCCGGCTAGTTCTTCTTTGGTGAAGAAGAGCTTCGTATTGTCTTCGTTTAGATTACGTTGGAACTTGATGCTCAGTTCTGACATGCGCATCTTTATTTTCTTGACCTCCGATTGTATTTCTTCCGACAGGTGAAGACCTAAAGAAGAAAAATTATAGACCAGTAGTGCTATACCGTATTTAGATTTTGCCCACCACGCTTAGATTACTAAATGCATCCTACTCTCATACATACTGTAGTCAACATAATTTACATTTAAAATTAAGAGGCTTTTACACAAGAACTATCATTTAACAACCCACATATGTTCAAGTATTTCTAGATATAGTAGTCCGAGCAGTCAAGTCCAAAAGAAGAACTCCTCCAAACTTTTTAAGTAATATAAATAACACAATAGAGGCTGGATCCAAGCCCTTATTGTCAATATACGGCACTCCTTAATCCAATGGGTTGCAAATTGCCTCATTTACAGTGTCAGTTGTGTGGGAGAATGTAAGGAAGGTCACAAAGTATGAAAACATGTACAGGGTGTATACTATTCTTAGATAAACTTTAAGATATGGAGGAATACCGAGTACCGACATAACAATGACTTCCATAAGATCTCCATAATGGATCGAGTGCCTAACAAAAACATAGCTATGAAAGGGACTCCAAGCTCTTGAAAGGAAAGTGTGAAAGTGTGTCAATACATATACTGTATTGACTGAATTGCAGTTCACTATTTCCTCATTAAATATTCATACCTTGCATAATATGACTAAGGAGCCTAACAAAACAAAATTATAATTTTCAGTTAGATTAACTGAAAATTTCATGGAAAAATGTGACTGAAGATTGCTAATAGATCACGAGAGACATGGCAAGTGTGAAAGAAAGTACTGTATGGAAGTACTTTTAATAGCGTACAAGAAGTGAAACAATCAAGCTAAACATAATCGGTTTGTCTATTAAGCACATTTTTAATAAACAAAACTCACAGGAAACACTTTCTAAATACAGTACTGTACTATAATTGTATGAAATGTTGAGGTGCTTATCTTGAGGTTATCTTGAGATGATTTCGGGGCTTTTTAGTGTCCCCGCGGCCCGGTCCTCGACCAGGCCTCCACCCCCAGGAAGCAGCCCGTGACAGCTGACTAACACCCAGGTACCTATTTTACTGCTAGGTAACAGGGGCATAGGGTGAAAGAAACTCTGCCACAGTGAATGCTTTGCTCGAGTGTGGTGTTATCAATTCAATGCGATCTTACCATATACAGTATAAGAGAAATGGTGAATGGATCTCTCTTTGAATATCTAAAATTATTTTTGGATATGGCTTCCCCATTTCTCTTGGAATAATACCTCCAAGTCTTATTCAAGAAGGAAACAAGGTAATGGTCAAAATAATGGTGGTGGTGGTGATAGCTTACCATTACGTCTGCCATGAAGGATAAGCTTGGCAACGAGCCTCTTTTGCTCATCGCTGAAGCCCTCCAAACCATTATTATCTCTAAAGGCCACAACACGGTCGAAGATATCCTTCCGCATGCTGAAACATTTCAAAGTAGACTCAGTATAAACACTTGTCTTGTACAGTATTTCTAATACAATAACCTTTGTTTTTCTAAATGCTGTCAAAACTTCATTGCTAAGCAACTTTGAAACTTTATATCAATTAGAAAATAAAAAAATTACATGAACAAAACAAAGACCTAAAAATGTAATACTTTACTATCAAACTTATATAATCAAATTTTCAGAAAGACGATACAGTACAGTAATACAATTTGTATTACCCTAAAAGAATTAATTCAATGCATAACTTTTATGCCATAACCTAAGCATTTAACAATTTAAAATACTGTACACTATAGATATATATATATAACAAAAGTTCAGTATTATCATAGTCGATCAAGAAAAAGATGCTCACACTAGTGATCTCAGGATATGAACAGAGTGGTGGAGTACAGGGAGTGCACAATGATTACAGGAGGCTGTAATGAGTTTCTGGACTATAACAATACTCCTGATTATATGTGGAATGATTAGAATTGTATGTTTTTTGATCTAATATTCTTTAATTGCTACTTACGAAGCCAACTCTTTCTACATGTACTATATAACCATTATTTCTGAATATAACCCTCAGTCATACATATTTATATATTACCCAATAGTGAATATTAATATCTATACAGTATTAATATATTAAACATACATATTAACATATTTAGGGAGCAGGTTTTCTCTAATACACATGTCATTAAACACAACAGCACTGTGACTACTGTTAATTTTCTTTTGGATATTATCCTTTCTACATAAATTCCTTCTATCATCTAGAGGGTGAAGAAACACCAAATCACTTAATCTTTCCATTTAATTTCTTCAATGTTATGTCAAAAATGAGTCTCTTCTGGAAAATAATGTACTCACCTAACTGTGCTTGTGGGAGTTGAGCTCTGGCTCTTTGGTCCTGTCTCTCAACTGGTGTACAGATTCCAGAGGGTTGTGTATGTGTAATATTGTACTTGCCTAGTTGTGTGTATATGTGTGTGTGGTCAAGCAATCATCTACCTTCACAACCTTACAAACTAAAATCACGTGTCTTTAACCATTACCACACACCTCATCTCTACATCAAATTCTTCAAGCTTCTGCTCCGCCGTACTGGACGCCTCCCGCACAGCTTTGTCCGTTGCTGCATGTTGGGGGAAATCCAACGGAGACCCCAGTGTCGTTCTCTCTGCCATTAAATCTGCAAGTTGCTACAGTAAAGAGAGAGAGTTTTAACATAATGAAATCACAAGAATTTGACATATCTATGAGAAAATATTCACGCAGTACGACGGGATCATACCTGCATCCTTCAAGAGTTCTGGAATACAGATTTGATCCCATCTTATGGCTTCAATATTTTCTTACAGATTCTTAGATTACCCAGTTTCCATCATAAAATATTTGGCATTATATGGTAACCAACTAGTCATAAGAGTTCAATGTTTCACACATTGGTATTTATTTAAAAACAAATTAAATTTGTTTCATGCATTTAAAGAATTAGTATTATTATTATTAAAATGTGTGCTGTTAGGGAAGGTGTAATAGTTGAAATAAAAATTATTTAACTATATTAATACAACGAAACCTAACTTGACTAAACCTCACCTAACAGGGAGTACTGTATTAACCCCAAAATTTAAACCAAAATGAAAGTTTCCTGTTAACAGAGCATTTAGTGTTAAGATGATCAGGCAGTTTTCTTATACACTTCAAGAATATTAACCAACATTATTACATAAAAAATGAAGTGTTGCACCAAAGGAATGGTGGAAAAATGAGCATTTCGTTCCCGAGAAAACAAATAACCCAAATTCTTAAAACATGTGGTTGCACAAAATTTATAAAATGTCTGTAACCATTACTTAACTTACTAAGCCATTCCCATTCACTTGCCCCCTCCGATAAGATAATTTTGCAATTTCCCCCGAGCAAGGATTGTGACAAGTCTGGTAGGTTACACTCTTGACACTAGTGCCACATGAAGATGTCTCTAAGGGTACATAAAAGATGCTAATGGAATACTAGAGGTAAGTTCAAGCCTGCCCAGAATGACTGAAGATAAATTTCATGTGAACTGAAAGAATGCAATGTTCTTCCCTGGTATCAAACGAGGCTGCCACACGAGAGCTTTACCTAACTGCACATTGTCTTGGCAACCTATAGTACTATTACCCACAAACATACGAGTCTCACCCACAACTTGGTTCTCAGGCCCCAAAAGAACTGTATCAGATCTTCAACCACAAGAGCTGTATTAAGTCACAGGCAAAACATCTACAAATAAAGTACACTTACCTTGATAACATTTTCATATGTAACTTTGTCCAGCGGCAGTGACGCAATGTTATCATAAGCTGTTCGTTGCCTGAGAATAAGTTTCTCAGTGTCTTTTTCAATATCTTCTGGAGTCACCCTCTGAAAGTCATACAACCCATTGATTCCCTGAGGTGTTGGCATGGTGCTGGTGATCTGTATTAAAACATCAACCATATAGTATTATTTTTGAAAATGCTTAAATATTCACAATAATAAATTTAAAAATACAGTAAACAAAAATATTAGAGAGAAGGTTACTTCACTACAATACCACAAAATTATCATCATACACTGGCAACCTTCAAGTGCAGTCATATAAAAAAATTATCTTAGAATGTTGCAATATTGCAGAAGAGAGTTTTTTATACAAGTTTCCAACTACAATTCAGTTACAGTGACACCTAGGGCTACGAATTCCTCTATTTACGAACTTTTTGGGTTATGAGCTCGATTTCTTCGTAAAATGTCAATCGGCTTATGAGCTTTGCCTCAGGTAACGTAGTTTGTTGATACGCGAGTGGGCGACCTAGCGCGTGGTTCCTGGTGGCACAGTCACTCGCCCTTCAGTTTACCAGTGCCTCCCGCTTAGTGATGATTGTGCATGAATTCTTTGTAAAGAATTTAATTGTTTTTCGGCTTTTTTGGGGTTTTGAACATAAGAGTAATTATTATATATCATGCCATGGGTCCCAAGAAAGTCAGTGGTAAGGTTCATCCTAAGAAACCACATGTGAGGATGACCATAGAGCAAAAACAAGAGATCATTTGTAAACATGAAAATGGTACACGGGTTGTTGAACTAGCTAGGCAACACAACAAATCTATGTCAACGATATGCACTGTAATTGCTAAGAAAAAGGACATAAATGCTAAAGTGGCAAAAGGCTTATCAACAATCACGAAACAAAGAATACAAACATTTGAGGATGTCGAAAAGTTGTTATTAATTTGGATACACAACAAGGGGTTTGAAGGTGATAGCATTTCAGAGGGAATCAATTGTGAGAAAGCAAGGCTATTGCATGAAGAGCTTTTAAAGAAAACCCCTGGAACAAGTGATGCAGATACGAAAAAGTTTAAGGTGAGCAGGGGATGGTTTGAGAAATTTAGAAAAAGAGGTGGCATTCACAGTGTTGTGAGAGTTGCGAATGTTGTGAGTTGGAGGAGGAACACAGCAAAGAACTGAAGAAATCCTAGTCCTTCACAAGGGGTAGCAACAAGAGGCAGCTGAGGAAATTTCTTCAGGGGAGGAGGAGGCAGTACAGAATATCTCTTCCTCAACAATTAAGAAGTGGTGTAGACTATGGGAAGAAATGCAAACATTTGTTGAAATGACTCACGCAGAACAAGCTGCAGTAGGCCATTGCCTTAACCTTTTTAAGGACACTGATGCCTCGCTACAAACAAGTGTTACAACATAGGGGAAAAACAAGTCTTTATGGATAGGTTTTTAGTGAGAAAAACAAGCAGTGAGCCACAAGCAGGTCCTAGTGGTATGCAGGCAAACTTGCCAGAGAGAGTATTCCAGAGAAGTCATAACTGCCTGATGTTATAATGGAAGGGAACTCTCCTTCCAAACACTAACACCTCTCCTCCTCCCTCACCCCCTCTCCTCACCGTCTTCCATCCATACGACAAAGAGAGTCATCAATAAAGGTAAGCAATAACTTGTACTGTACATACTATAGTATTAAGTATTTGTGTGAATTAGGTATGAAATATATTTTAAAATTAATATTTTAGGAAGTGTAGAACAAATTAATTCAATTTACATTATTTCTTATGGGGAAAATTCTTTCGGGTTGGGAATTTTTGGCTTACGAAACATCTCTGGGAACGGATTAAATTCGTAAAGGAGGGGCCACTGCACATGGAAGTAACCACACGGAGAAATAATAATTTGGAGAGCTTGCATGCATTTCACACAATCACAATCACAATTTCACTTCTTAATTCTGGATGTCGAGAACAGGTAGCCTGTACTTGGGCATATCATATTCACCCTTGACCCATATACTAACCTTCCCGAGAGGCAATTTTTTTCGTTGCATCAACTCCCAAGTACCTGTTTCAGTGCTAGGTGAATGGAGGCATCAGGAGAAAAGATATGTGCCTAACCATTTCTGTCCTTCCTTGGAACTATGTTAAAGCCATTAAAGTGATTGGAGTTATGCAGACAATAAATCACAATAAAATGGCTGAAAATTAAACATCCAACCCATAAATCTGAAAATGAAAGAATTGACTTCATTCCATTCCATCGTTGACCATTATCAAGTCATGTAATGGGGGGAAAAAGTGGACAAAGCCAGTACATAAGGTAAAAGTGAGATAAATGAAAGAAAGCGAGATGAAGTGAGAAAGAAGGAAGTGCACGAAGGTTGATGAATAGGAACTTTCTCCACCCCTTTATTTTTTCTTCCATTATATGACTTGATAACAGCCCAGCTGGCCCAAAACTGTCATCAATTCTTTTATTTTCAGATTTGTGGGTTGGGTGTCTTGATAGGAATTATCTTAACTATTTCAATGTAGTCTAAATTACTCTACCTATAAATATCTTTGCTGACTTATTTATCCCTGGAACTTCCCTCCTCCCCCCCCCCCCAAGGCACTCACAATATGCACTCAACACACTCACCCAGCCAAGTGCAAGAGTTACGGTATCACCTGCAGTGCATTCAATTGTTCTATAATTATATAATATATACTATATTCTATTATATAAACTATAATTCTTATTCCCTTTAGTTCCAGCCATCGCCCCTACACCACCGAACAATCTGGTCTAACATAGCTAACAAGATGGTAACTCACACTCAATAATCTACTAAAGATGCAGCGGTTTAAAGGTGTTGCGATGCTGTAGCGCGAGCTCGTGAAGACACCACCACCAGCAGCAGATGGACAGACTCTCACCGTCTTAGATAAGAGAGCCACGCTACGCAAGGCACCGCACAAGACAGCTCTCATCGGTAAACACAGCAGACGCCAGCAAGGAGAGAGAGAGAGCGAGCAACGTGTACGAACGCCTTGGTTAAGACTGTCACCAGTTTATTATCTCATTAGATACTAATCTATGTATAATGTATACAATTATTTTTGCATTGTTTAATATATAGCGATTTTTAGCGACAAAGAGATCAAAGACATAATATATATTGCATATTTAATGGAATAAATAAACTAAATCCAAGTTTGTAGACACAGATTCGAATACAATGTTGTTGCGGAGACAAGAGAGGTGAATGAAGCGCCTTGACTAATTGTTGTCTCATAATGACTAATAATAATACATCATTATGTTTGGGGACAGGCAGCCAGTGTGTGTGTATATATAACCTTTAAACACTCATTGTATTAACCAATGTATTTATTTATTTTTTATTTATATATATACAAGAGTTCTTCATTGTTGCACATCTTATAACATTTAAATATTTAATAAAGCACACAAAATGGAAGGGGGGTGGTAGGACTAAAGAACATTAGAACAGTGGTAGAACATTAAAGAACACGTTGAGTTATATCGAGGTCTCCCTAAGGTCGAATTACTGATCCTGAGGATTTTTTGAACCTGGATTTTAAAACAACAGAATTTTGGCAATTACATATCAGTTATGACACTAGCTCTCCATATATGTCATCCTCCTCCAAATTGTTCAGAACTTTAGAACAGAACTCCAAATTGTTCAGAGAAGTTTCGATATGATCAGCCCTGTCATGCCTGGTTTGTAGTGTTGTTAGTGTCCTCAATAAAAAAATTGAATTTATAGGTAGTGGTAGGCTTCTTCCAGTTCCTTCACTACTTTGGATTGAATTCTATCCACACCTGGAGCTTTGAGTCTTTTACTTTGTCAATGCTTTTTCTGATTATGTCGTATGTTATTATATCCCATTATATCCCTTAGTTCATGCATTAAACTCTTCACCTTCAAACATTTGTGTGGGTAATGTGATGTCATCTAATCTTTCTAGTGTCAACATTGATGTAAAGTACTCCTATTTACTGCTATTTACTTCTAGGTGAACAGGGGCATTAGGAAACAGGAAACGCGCCCAACCATTTCTGTCCCTCCCGGGATTCGAGCGCGGAATTCCCGATTATGAGTCGAGAACCAATCCGACTGCATTACCGGCAGCCTTTTTAATTACGACTTAACAGTTAACGCCCAAAATCTTCACATGGCACTAAGTCTTCATATAACACGCCAAAATTATCATATAACACAAAAAAAAAATGTTCATAAATATGCTATTAAACTTTCAAATGCGTGAAAAAAATCACATTCTTAATTTTTAAGAGTTTACCCTTAACTCTAATAATTCCCACCATCCAGCTAGATTCAAGTTAGTTTTCTATGATAACATTTATTAGGGTAACTAATACAATCCTTTTTTTTTTTTTTTTTTTTTTTTTTGCATTTTGAATGTCTCGGCATTTAATATTTCTCTCTCTCTCTCTCCCTCTAACCTATCCACCGCTGCCCACTGGATGGGGGGCGGTGTGCAGGACAAACATATAAATTTTGACACTAGCTCTCCACATATGTCAGTTGCTTAATTTAGAACCTGTACTTGAGGTCGATCTCGAACCCATTGTTGATGTGATGACTTATATTGAATTTTGTAACTAGCTCATCAAGATTGTAACTTGCTTAGCTAAATGAATTGTGGGGTTCAGTCCCTGAGCCCATTATGTGCCTCTGTAACCCTTTCCACTACCGCCCACAAGATGGGTATGGGGTGCATAATAAATGAACTAAACTAACTAAACTCTCTCCCTCACGCAAATATAAATCAATATTTTTAACAAATAGCAAATGAAGTTTTAGCATTAGACCAGGAACAGGTATATCATATCTATGAGTTGCATTAAAAATACATTAAGTTAAACATTTTACTAGTGGCTTTACAAGAATATAATTACTATGCTATGTATCCTCACAATCCCAATGTACCTTCTTGTATATATATAAATAACTAAATAAATAAATATCAAACATTAATTGACTACCTAGATAAAAAAATAAGAGTATTAGACTTAAATTATGGCGTTTCCGTTGTGATTGTATATGTGAGAAGAGCGAAACTTTGCTATTTATACTCGACAGGAAGTTGTTGTTCCCAATGTATTGACGAGAGGAAGTTGGCTGCATCGTCGGCTGAGCTGTACAGATAGATGTCAGTAGCCTTGCGTGATAGTAGTGGTGGTGGTAGCCTAGTGTGATGATGGTGGTGGTAGCCTAGGGTGGTGGTGATGGTGGTAGGCTAGTGTGGTGATGGTGGTAGGCTAGTGTGGTGGTGGTGGTAGGCTAGTGTGGTGGTGGTGATAGGCTAGTGTGGTGATGGTGGTGGTAGGCTAGTGTGGTGATGGTGGTGGTAGGCTAGTGTGGTGATGGTGGAAGCCTAGTGTGGTGGTGATGGTGGTGGAAGCCTAGTGTGGTGGTGATGGTGGTAGGCTAGTGTGGTGGTGGTGGTAGGCTAGTGTGGTGGTTGTAACACATGGCCCTGAAGAAGGACTTGGGGGAAGGGACTTAACACGTGACTTTCCTACACGTGCACCATTATGTAAATAAACTTAACACATCCAATAAAGTCCGGAAAGGCGTTTGTAAGGACTTATAGCCTCATATATATAAACTCTCTAGGATAGTACAGTTGGGTTCGTTCTAGACTCTCAATCGGAAATTCCGGGTTGGAATCCCGGTCGGGATATAAATGGTTGGGCGCATGTCTTATCACCCATCCACAGATCCCAAGTACCAGTTATTGGTACTGGTAATGGCCCCAAAGGGCCTCCACTTACGGGCTATTCATGCCCATGCCCCCCTTTTTAGCGGCTTAATCTTTATCAATCAATCAATCCTATCACCTAGCAGTAAATTTGTACCTAGGAGTTAGGTTGTTGCATCCTGAGGAGGGTCAGTAGTTCGACCTTGAAGGGGGGAGAGAGGGAGCACCTTGATACAAGCCTAACATGTATATATATTCACTGGCTGCCTGTCCCCCCATCACAATGAATTATTATTTAAATAGTAGAGAATCTTACCAATTATCGCTGCATTCGAATGAAAGAAAAACAAATTCAACCATTTTTTATAATATATGTAATTGATAAAATTGAAACATGCGGTGTGTATGTATGTGTAAAGCTTGTTTTGCTTCTTTGATTAAAAATACATTAACTGCAGCAATTAAAGTGACTAAATAGAGTTAAAAGTATGAGTGTTTCTTCCGTAGACTTTTACTTGAAACCAGCCTGACCCCGCCAGCCGGCATAAGCTATTAATAATTTGTTAAAAAAAAAAAAAAAATTCATTTCTATCTTATCTGACTTTAATGTGATCCAAACATTCAGGTCTGATAGGAGATAAATTAGACTCCTAAAGTCCTAAAATCATTTGTGTAAAAAGTTACTAATTTGTTTAGATCTGAAACGTGTATGTTTGGGCTGCCCAAAACGTTGACCAAACAATGCTACGTAGTGAGTGCCAGGTTGGACTGACGGATTTCTCAACCCGTGAGCAGGAATTGGGTCGTTATCTCTCACACACCACATTACTGACTGTCCCGTCATTAGACCCTAAACACCTGCCCGATATGAGGCCTCGTCGGCCCCTTAAATTAACAACAACAACCTGGAGTTTTGCCTTTGTGTCAATATTTCATTCAAAATGATCTGCTACCAGAAATTTTAGCCAAATATCCCCAGTTTGCTAATTTTAGGTAGTAACTGAGTGATTGTAACCTATCCACCGCTGCCCACTGGATGGGGGGCGGTGTGCAGGACAAACATATCAATTGTGACACTAGCTCTCCACATATGTCAGTTGCTTAATTTAGAAACTGTACTTGTGGTCGATCTTGAACCCATTGTTGATGTGACGACTTATACTGAATTTTGTAACTAGCTCATCAAGATTGTAACTTGCTTAGCTAAATGAACTGTGGGGTTCAGGCCCTGAGCCCATTATGTGCCTCTGTAACCCTTTCCACTACCGCCCACAAGATAGGTATGGGGTGCATAATAAATGAACTAAACTAACTTCGTTCCTCTCGTGTATTTGAAGACATCTTCCTAATTCATCCAAAATCTGCTAGTGTAGGCTACCGATCACAAGGCCCTGTGTTACTTAACCATTCTGCGAGATGGGGATTTTAGCCCCACAGAGCTCTTGATACACACTACGTAACTCCTTAATATGGTCTACGATAGCTGCAGAAATACACTAAAGTACGTCAACAATCAAAAATAATCTGATTTGACCTTACAAACCTCCTTCCCTTTAACTCCGCTGTTACTCATGTATAACTAACTAACCCAGCAATTCAGCATCGAACCCACACAGTAAAAGTATTTCATAAAAGGTCCTTGCAACGCGTTGAAAACGACAACGGTGTTTATATATATATTTAAGTAATTATACAAGGTGTATCTTAGCACACGATCGGAGAAAAACACCTTCCTTACCTTACAACCCCCCCCCCCCAAGTTAGCCTCTCACTTCTTTGCTGCGAAGTGCTTCACTCACACGGCGTTTGAAGTCGACTTTGCTTGGTCTGCCTTTGATGTAATCCTTTCATGTTGTCTGTGCTAGGATATATATCACCCGACACGCTACTCCCTCGCGAAAACAGGAAGAAAACAGTGGAGGGGGAAGAGAGAGACGCACACAAACACAGCACCACCGAGACCTTGGCGGCACGAGCCTAAAGTAACTAGAGAAACAAAAACAAAAAAGACTCGGGAAAATCATGTGCTCGTTATCCCTAAAACCTCCAATAATGTTTGCTAATATTTTCCAATACCTGGACACCTTTTATGGAAAGAACAAATAAATTTTAAATAAATGATCTGATTGTAAATTGTGTGTTATAGGATTTTATAAGGATATAAATCCTCGATATGTTCTGATCTGTGTGGTAAGATCACTACACTAAACAGGAAGAGACTATATAGTTAAAAAAATCATTATCTAGACAAACAAAATGCCAAGTCTGTAGCTAGACATTTCAGACTGGTCCGTGTGCCAAGTGGCTCCTGCTGGCCCTGTCGCTGTGTCGAGCCTCATGACCCGACAGTATATTTCATACTTAAACACGCATTTTTAGGCAGGTTTTATCCAACATTTCAGACAGGTTTTTCCCCATCATTTCAGACAGATTTTCTCCAATATTTCAGACAGGTTTTCCCCATCATTTCAGGCAGGTTTTCCTCATCATTTCAGGCAGATTTTCCCCAACATTTCAGGTAGGGTTTCCCCAACATTTCAGGCAGGTTTTTCCCCAATATTTCAGACAGGTTTTCCCCAATATTTCAGACAGGTTTTTCCCCATCATTTCAGGCAGATTTTCCCCATCATTTCAGGCAGGTTTTTCCCAACATTTCAGGCAGGTTTTCCCCAACATTTCAGGTAGGGGTTCCCCAACATTTCAGGCAGGTTTTCCCCCAACATTTCAGGTAAGGTTTCCCAACATTCCAGGCAGGTTTTCCCCAACATTTCAGGCAGGTTTTCCCCAACATTTCAGGAAGGTTTTCCCCGTCATTTCAGGCAGGTTTTCCCCCAACATTTCAGGCACGTTTTCCCCAATATTTCAGACAGGCTTTCCCCTTCATTTCAGGCACGTTTTCCCCAACATTTCAGGCCGGTTTTCCCCAACATTTCAGGCAGATTTTCCCCAACATTTCAGGCAGATTTTCCCCAACATTTCAGGCCGGTTTTCCCCAACATTTCAGGCAGATTTTCCCCAACATTTCAGGCAAGGTTTCCCAACATTTCAGGCAGATTTTCCCCATCATTTCAGGCAGGTTTTCCACAACATTTCAGGCAGGTTTTCCCCAACATTTCAGGCACGTTTTCCCAACATTTCAGGCAGGTTTCTAATATTTCGTCCATAAATTCCTCCGTCGATTTCGTAACTGTAATCTACGCGTGCCTGACTTTCCGGCCTGACTTTCACCTTAGCCAACTACACAGTTCCTCAGAGAGAGTCTACAGTCTACAAATGTTGGGTTATCCTGGGCCCATGATTCATCAAGCATTTACACAACCACTTACGAAATCTATATATCTTTCATTAATCATGGCAGCTTTGTTTACATTTGTTTAAAAGACTTTATGAGCTCCGTAGCGCTATGAGGCTCTGTATAACAATAATAATCTTGGGTTCCAAAGTTTACCAGCTCGTCAACTCTAATATAGAGAAAAGCCCCTATGATTAAGGAAAGATGTATAGGTTCCGTAAATGCTTACTTAAATCCTGGCCAAGCATTGCAAGTAATGTCACGACGATCTTGAAGTGTGATCTTATGAGGTTTGTTCATTATAGTGGTTTCCAGAGCTAAGCCTTTTGTTCAATATTTATAAAATTAGTCCGTCGGATTTAGGAGCTATAAACTGCACTCAGTAACTTGACACAGTAACCATTCTAGAGACAATTTTGGGCACTAATACGTCGCAACAGACGGTTTGGTGAAGAGTTTAAGGGAGATATTATATATATATTATATATATATATATATTATATATATATATATATATATTATATATATATATATATATATATATATATATATATATATATATATATATATATATATATATATATATATATATATATATATATATTATATATACACACACATATATATACATACACACAGCGTAAAATAGGGTACACCTCTGACAGAGTATATTCAAGTTTTGTTCTATATGATGGCATGAACATGGACCGTGCCTGGACCTGTGAAGCTAGTGAACGAGTGTACGAAGTGTACATGTGGGTGTGTACGTACCGTATCAGGCTTACACTCACTTAGAAATGCGAGTGGCAAATACATCTTCATTAAATGTATCATCTACTGGGTATTTGCAAGAGTTAAATTCGTAGCTCAACGGTGCCCTTGTCGCCCAAAACTAAGAAAAACGATTATGGACTTCAGTGGTAATTAAGACTGATAAAGATGCACTTCAGGGACTTATATACACAGGTCTGTCATTTCTGGAGTCATTGTTCATAATCCCTTCATATGGTGTACTTATAATTACATCTTATCATGGCGCCATGTTGCAATAGTTCTTGCTCTGGTACTACAATGTTCACTTATACAGTGTTTACTATTTTAAAGTAAATATTTGGATTGGTTTTGGACCTATCAATCTCTGGAGGGTTATTAAGGCCACCACAATAGCTTACTAATCAACCACCACATACTATACTTATACTTAGATTATACTTTACACTATCTACTATAGTCCAGGACTATACATACTGAGAGGCAGATAATACCTGTGAATATACCCCACTTCATCCAATACTTTTAAATTAACTCATCACATGTGTATAGTTAACAATTTCACTTTAAGTATATCATGTACACACTTGAGTAAATATAAACTGGGTTAAATTAAAACAATCACAATAAATTTTATAGAAAGAATTTACTGATATAAATAACATTCTTCTTACACAATATTTGGACATGTAGAAACATACAAAACGTAAAAATATACATCATACATCTATGTCATCTATACATTTAGGACAGTAAATTGAAGGAAATTGACTGAAATAGGAAACAATATGAAAACTTTAACATTTGCAAGACTTTATGAAAAATAGACTAGAAACAAAATGAACATAGCGAGAAAAAAAAATCCTCCACAAAGCCTAGAAATAGTCAAAGTTTCAAACAATATAAGGAATGGACTATGAATGCAAAAAAAGCCAACCTGACTAGCACGATCAGGGGCTCGTTGCCCCCCCAAGAGGCGGTGACAGCCTGTGTTCAGGTCAGTGGAATAGGCAAGGGAAAACGAGACGCCAGGGGATTCGATCCCTTTCCCCGCTCGGCTAGCCAGCGATGTTTTTTAAGAATGACTCGAGACTATTATAACCTTGGAAGGAAGCGGTAACTTCCTCTTCAATATATGCTTTCACCTCCCCCGGGAATTCCGAGACTAGAGCAGTGGCCGGACTCTAACATCAGCCGGCCGTAATAAGATTAGAGGTAGAGAAGAAAAAATCCTTTGGAAATGTTCGTTTGACTAGGTATAATATATATAAACAAGCTTGGAATATAATTAATGTAAAACTGTACAAGCAGATCTATGACACTAATAAATAACAATCTCTCTTGTTTTGTTTTTTTTCTCTCTGAGTTAAAAAGGTAGGCTCAGTACCTTTGATTTAAAGAGTCCTTACACTAAGTCAGTTTCACCAGTATGAGCGGACTAACTTTGGCTTGAGGCACAGCACCATAAATGGGGGTTAGCGGGGGTTGGAGCCCAACTTCACGTTTACGAACCTTCGAGACCTATAATACTTCAATATCTCCTTATCGGCGGAGATGTCGTAATAGCACAGCGGGTTCTGAAGAACGGCGTCCAACCCAGCACCCTCGGAACAGCTTCATCCTAGGACCACCACCTCACCCCTCGACGATCGCCTAGAGAATCTATCCTTAGGCGACGCCTACAGGCGCAGGCGCTGTGGGACGCTTACAGGAGCAGGAGGCCCTGAGGAACATCATACAGGAGCAAGTCCTGGGCTCCGCCTACAGGAGCAGGCCCTGGGCGACGCCTTCGTACGGGTAAGGGTGGAACAAGTTAAACAGCATGGCGAAGAGCGTACACGCCGCGTAGACCCCAAGGGCCACCCACCACAGGAGCTGCTCGTGGAGGCGCTGCTCGAAGTTCTTAAGTACTACTAAGCCTAGTGTAAGCCCCGCTAACGCTCCAGTAAGGTGAGCCACGTAGGATACAGGTAGCCCCACCGTCTCGTGGGCGTACCGGTCGTAGATAGCGAACCCCACATCAGCGCTCGCTGCGGGAGACAGACAGACAGTGGTTAGTCAAGGTCTCTCTAATTACACCATCTACCAATAGCAAAAAATGTCGATTCTCAATCATATACATGTATGTAGCTTTTGAGTGCAAGTCAGAGGGGGGGGGGTGTTCGTATTCTATGTAAGGAGGGAACGCAAAACCTTATGACTAACACTGTTTACACAATATTTAGACATTTAGAACATACACAAACGTAAAAATATATAACATGTATATATTTAACATATATACATAACATGTATATCATCTATACATTCATGACAGTTACTTGAAAGAAATTGACTGAAATAGGAAAGCAAATGAAAACTATTTGCAAGACTATACAAAAAATAGACTAGAAACCGTACAAGGGTTCTATGTAACTAACATGTTAATACGAGATCGCCGCCTCTCGCAAAAGTGTCACTTACCGACAAAGAAAACGCCGACGAGTCGTAGGATGCCAAACTGCATATTATTATAGTTTATTAACACATTGGCCAGGTGCGCGGCGAGGAGAGCGTACACGCCCCCGGACGCGCCCACCAGGTACACGTCGGCGTCGAAGACCGAGGTGCCCAGGGACCCGGCCAGCACCCCAGCAAGGTACACGGTGCCTATACGAGCCGACCCGTGTACCATCTCCAGTGGCAGGCCCACCAGCAGCTGCACCAACAGGTTGAACGCTAAGTGTACCCATCTGTACAGAAGAAAAAAAACAGCGTCATCATCTCAAATTTAACAAAATTCTAGGTAAATACTTGGGTTAAATTATTGATTAATATAACAGATTACCGGGTAACAATTTTTTGCCCATATACATATTAACCAAGACTAAATCACTATTTGTTACATTTAGTTAATACAAATTCACAAAATACTGCAAATTCAAAATATCTAAGGAGGGGAAAAAAACTTGGTGGCGGGGGCCGAGGTGTTGGAGGAGGAACTTACCCAGCGTGAAGGAAGGCGTAGAAGATGAATCTCCAGACGTGTTGGCGCTTGTCCGGTCTGTAGATGAAGATAGAGTCCACAGCCACGGGTCCCGCCACATTCATCTCTCCCGTCGTCACCGTATAGTACCCGAACACCCCCAACTGCAACAACAGAAAACGAAGGTTCAAGACCAACTCTTCGCGACTTCGAAGCGTATACAATATATTTGCAATTCAATAGAGTAGCTTAGGCTATTTCTACCCTCCTCTACTTCAGGTCCTTCAACGGGAGTACAAATCACAGTGCATAACTCTCATGTTTCTATTGCTCACATCTACTACATCTTTCTTACTTAAAGAACCAAAAGGTGACAATAAAGGAAACTAGGAAGAGGCCTATTGACCCATACGAAGCAGCTATTTATTTCCACCTCGAACTCGCTCACTTTTTACGTCTAATCTTCCTTGGAAACAGTCTAAGAAATAAATCATCCGTTGTTTATATCCGGAGCAAATATAAACGTTTATAAATCTACGTGCATTAGATTCCTGGCAGACACACCGGTTCGGGTTTGGACGCGGCTTGTCCACGTGCGCGGGGGAGACGGGGACACACACACACACACACACACACACACACACACACACACACACACACACACACACACACACACACACACACACACACCACAAACAATGCCAAACTGGCTAAGCCTCTCGCTAGCTCCACCTATCGACCACCTTTTCGCCACCTCCACCTTTTAAGAATAACTTGACGTTTTGCAATACTTTATCAAGACGATGGGTCACAATAACGTGGCTGAAGATATGAACACCAAACCACACACTAGAAGACGAGGAGACGACGACGACGTTTCGGTCCATCTTGGACCATTATCAAGTCGACTGTCTTGATTGTGACCCGTGGAGACCGGGTCAATACTTAATGGTCCAAGATGGACCGAAACGTCGTGGTCTCCTCATCTTCTGGTGTGTGGTTGGGTCTTGATCCTTTATCGAGATTATATCGTGCGCATTAAGACTGGCAGATGCAACTTAATGCTGACAAATGTAAGGATTTGAGGCAAGGTAATGATGATAGAGTTACATGATACGAGCAAGATAGTGTTGAGATTGCGGTCGGATTGCGAAAAGGATCCGGGAGTTATGATTAATAAGAATTTAAAGTAAAAAAAAATCAATGCATAAATGTTCGAAAGACGGATTTATTTCTCGAAGCGTTAATAATATAACATCTGTTTTTTTTTATCTCTTGATTGTTTCAAGCGTAGGTTAGACATGTATAGGAATGAGTTTGGGCGAATATGAATAGGAGCTGCTACGTATAGGCCAACAGGCATTCTTCAGATGTCTTGATTCTTATGTTCTTGAACTCCTCTCCTCCTCTAATACTCGAGACACGAAAGGCAGACCCTCCAGCTGCTCCATCAACGAAGACCACCTGGACGAGCGTTACCATCACACTAACGAACAAGACGCATACACGTTTTATACTAAATGGAGAACCGAACGCGTGCCGTGAGAGCACGGAGGGCGGCCGGCATACCTGCCTTACCCCCGATGGCGCCACCGAACCCGCTGATGTCATGCAGAAAGAGAAGCCCTTGCCAAGCCGCGCGCCGCGTCACCAACGCCACAATTTCAGCCCATTTTTACCAGTCTTTCCGTTAACCTGTGTCCCTGAGTTTCTGGCGGTGGCCAGAGAGGCAGGATCGCGGATGATGGTAAAAGCCATCAGAAGGAGCTGATGCAATGTTCACAGACGCTAGACTACAAAACACGCGTCACAGCCAGAAATAAACGCGAATGCAGTTAGTGGTCGAGAGTGGCCGGGTCACGAGGTGTAGCGAGGCGGGGCAAGACCTCCTTCAGCTAGCCCAACCCTGACCTGACCCTGAGCCTCCTCCATCTCTCATCTAATTCCTCGGGTGGGAAAACAGTAGTGCAAAACATGGGCGGAAGTGCCAGTGGATGGGTGGAGCTTGTGGCGGAGTACAGCTGGCAGCCTCCATGCCTGGCACCGTGGCCCCCCCTGCCACCACCTAGCGCGGGGGAGTCTGGGCACTATCGTGTGTGCTCGCTGCCTAAACTCTAAGAGGTGGGGCGGCCAAGTCTACTGGGACGCTCCGGAATGCCCCCAGGCACCACAATCCGACAAGTGCGACATCGTCGGGGCCTTTTTGTCGGTGGCGGCGCGTGCCTGGCCAGACGGACGAAGACGGCCCCACCCACCCTTCACCGCTGATACCTACGATCACGGCCCAGAACCTAAAGCGAGGTCTCTGCAAACACAAACAGGTGACCTCAAACAGGTAAGCGCGCGCACCACACACACATTGCCCATCGTCATTGCATTATTCTGCTTGTTCAATTCTGACAACCCTCCCTCCCCCCCCCCACACACACACAGACGAAACATTGCATTTTCACAAAAGTTTCGAGGCCAAAGCTCTCGAATTGGCAGCCCACGCACGAGCTTTCCCTACGTGATAGAACATAGCCAAACGAATATTTTTGGACGAGCGCTAACACACAGACCTCAGACATTGAGTTTCTCAGCTCGATAAGACGGCTGTAGGCGCTTCGACAAGCTGTCATTAGGCAAGATAAGTGATATTTCGCTATCCCTCTACTCACCTAATTGTGCTTGCGGGGGTTGAGCTCTGGCTCTTTGGTCCCGCCTCTCAACTGTCAATCAACTGGTGTACAGGTTCCTGAGCCTACTGGGCTCTATCATACCTACACTTGAAACTGTGTATGGAGTCAGCCTCCACCACATCACTTCCTAGATTCACTCCCTCTCCTTCAACCCTTCTCCAAACACTCCCCCCCCCTCCCCCACACACACTTTTCTCTCTGGGGTGCGCGACTCCTGGCACCTCCGTTTCCACCAACCAACAACAAAGAGCACACATAGGACCACACCCAAAGCAAGACTTGGTACTGAAAGCCTCTTGCGTTAAAATTAGTCGCCCGGGAAGGCTGAAACTGCACCCGAGCTGCTAATATGGCCGCCACACTTAGTTACTTCAGAACAACTTCATGAAAACCTGAAACACTCCTCCTATATAGAGGGGGGGCAAGGGTGACAAAGGCGACGGAGGGGGGGGGGGGAACTGGGGTGACTATGAGGCCGGGCCAACTAGGAAGACGGGATCGGCGTGACAAGGATGGGGGGGGGGGGAGGGAGGAGGGGGGGGGGGCGTGACAATGATAGAGGGAAGGGTGGAGATGAAAGGATGATGGGTAGAGGTATGATGCCAGGGTCAGGGAAAGCCAGGGAGATGTCATCACCACGATGGGCCCCGGGCAGGTGGGCCCAATGAGGGCCCAGAGGACCACAGTTCCCATTGACCGGGCCGTGCTCTCCCCCTCCCCCCTAACACCCCTTCCCACGAAGCGCGGTGTTGTATACAAAATACATCTCAAATCCCCCCCCCCGCCCCCCTCCTTCTCCTCTTAAAACCTCACACCGGGCCGTGTCGAAAAAGAAATGTTTAACTGGAGCAGAACGCCTGGAGTGATGTGGAGGAAGTTGATGTTGCCATTGATGTGGGGAGGAAGGGGGGGGAGGGGGGCTGGGGTCTTGGTGGCTGGCACAGGAATCGCCACACTATTAGTGCACCCCCCCCCTCCCACCTCTCCCCCAACCCGTGTTTCACTGCAAATGACACACACTAACCCAAAGCACATACACCAGCGAGGATTATTTTGCTCTATGTAAACTTGGGTCCTAAATTCGCGGCCCCCACGCCCCCCCCAAAAAAAACACCACGTGCAGCACAAACTACCCATAGAACACAATACTAATTAGCGATCGCGCGCTTTTCAGCGTTAAGGGAGCGCGGGCGAGCCTGTGTTGGTTGGTGGTGAGAACGTGACTAGGTCGGGCGTGCGGTGAGGGCGGAGGTGTGTGTAGGCCAGTGGTTACTCAGTACTCTCACTGCTCACCACCACCACGGCCTCACCTGCTCAACGGAGCCTCTCCCTCTGTGCCATAACGGACGCCACACTAGTAAGGAACAAGTTAACTGTAAGGTAACCGTGACTGTTTACTGGTTATCGACAGTCACGGTACAATTTTCTCCATTGTTGTTCAATGACTAACGGGCCCACACCAACAGATGGAACAACGACCCCCGTGGCAGACACGAGTAACTTAGCAATAAATGAAGCACACACACGGGCTAGCGTGGGTATCTTTAGTGTCGGGCACAGGGGCACCTTACCAAATCAGTACGGCTGGACATTATAGCCTAGCGTCGCTTACAATAATCGTAAGGCGACTGCCGTACCAGCTACACGTTGAAGCTATTACAAAGACATAAAAATGAGTGGTGACCGACAGACTGTACACCCGAGAGACAGATGGCGCGCACAGGATAATGAGTGGGGTGACTAGTAGGGCATCACGGGTTACCTTCAGACACGAGCACAGGGCGTCGAGGCAGGTAGGTCTGGCGTGTGTCTGGGGCGCCGACGCCCGCCATCTGACGAGCACACGTGTGGCGGCCGGTGGTCCTGCCCGGTGCTGGGCATGGGGTACGGTTGGAGGGGGTTGACGGGGTACTCTCTGATCACTTGGGGGAAGGGGGGAGACCGAGACGCCATGTGGATGTAATCAAACATGCAGACATACCCGCTCAGGTATCCTACATCAACCCAAGTGGACAAATGAGGGCCGTCGACAAACAAACCACCTTGCTATCTCTCACCTACTCACCCAACCTCTTAATTGCGTAATTATAAAACTTCCCTATCGACTTGAGAATGGTCCAGGACGGACCGAAACATCGTCGTCGTCCCTTCACCTTCTAATGTGTGGTCTGGTCAACCTTGCGTACCTTACCTACACCGCAGCCCGTATGTGTATGCATGACGACACTTGTACCAACCTACACATACTTCCAGCTAGCGAAAACATAACCCAGAACGCATCGCTAACGATTTTAAGAGGCAAGAAAATGCGGAACGCACGACTGAGCGACAGCTGGGTCCAGGCTCACTCCCTCCCCAACCGCCTGGTACCCCTGATGTACGCACGCTCGCATACCACCTGACGCACAGGTGGGCAAGGGTACCACGGGCCACCTCGGTATGCTGGATTAACCACGGCCCGGATCATTTTGGTTAAACCGCGATGGATTAGGGGGTGCATCCACTGCGCTTCTGTACACGTTTGGATTCCTGGGACGCCACGACAGTCACAGGTAAATCACAGGTACACGACGCGTTCCTAGCTGAATGGCAAGGTTAGTAATGTACGTAGGAATATACGAGCCCGAGATTCATGGGGGGAGAAACTGCATCCCATACCAATGGATTAATGTGTTTAAATGACGAGTTTAATTATTAGGCTATCCTTACTACAGCCTAATAATCCTTACAATCATTATTAGGCTATCCTTACTACAGCCTAATAATCCTCACAATCATTATTAGGCTATCCTTACTACAGCCTAATAATCCTCACAATCATTATTAGGCTATCCTTACTACAGCCTAATAATCCTCACAATCATTATTAGGCTATCCTTACTACAGCCTAATAATCCTTACAATCATTAAGCTATCTTTACTATAGCCTAATAATCCTTACAATCATTAGGCTATTTTTACTCTTATTATTCGGCTATCCTTACTATCATTGTTAGGCTATCCTTACTCCTATTATCGTATTGTCAATAACGTCATTACAAATATATCAACAATGCATATTTACGATATTCACAAGTACAAATACAAGGGACAGGTACAGAGGAGAGGAGACAGAGGAGAGGAGACAGGGGAGAGGAGACAGAGGAGAGGAGACAGGGGAGAGGAGACAGAGGAGAGGAGACAGGGGAGAGGAGACAGGGGAGAGGAGACTAAGAGCAGCAAGGAAGACGGAAGTTTCCTTAGCATTCGCCTAATTGTGCCTTAGCGTCTTGGTCCCGCCTCTCAGCCTAGTGAAGATTTCCAGGTAGCGTGGGTGTGTTTGCATCAGTCTGTTGAAGGGGTAGTAGAGCTGGGACTCAAGAGCTATGACTTGATTCTTAGCCCGTAGTGGACTTGCCTGGCACAGGAGCGGGGCTGTAACTGCCAGGATTGGGACGATGGGAGCGGATATACTACAGGAAGGCAGGCGTGCAGGAAACGGGAAGGCTAGTGATGAGGGCCAAGTTACCTTCCCTGACCTCCTTCCCAAAGCTTATTACGGACAAATAGGCAGCGGAGTGGGAAGGGGGAAGGGGAGGACGGAGTGGGAAGGATGTAGGGGGGACGGAGTGGGAAGGGGGAAGGGGAGGACGGAGTGGGACCACAGCAGGGGTAATGAGGTCGCTGATGGAGGAAGCTGAATTGACAAGAGAGAGAATGGGAGTGATGAAGTAAGGAGGAGGGAAGAGTCATATTTACGATGCAGGAAAACGAGATCAGACGAGAGTTGTGCTAGGGAGTACCAGCACAAACACCAACAGAGGGGATATGATCACAACTTACAAGATACTAAAGGGGGGAGGAATAGATCAAATGGATAAGGATAGCCTCTTCAGACAGAGAAGGCAGGACAAGAAAACAGCTGGAAGCACAAATGAGCCGAAGGGACATTATAAAGTACTCGTACCATGAACGGGTAGTTAACAAGTGGAATGCTCGACCAAATGAGGTTGTAGAAGCCACCTCCATCCAAGACTTAAGGCCCGATTGGGACAAAGAATTTGAAAGTCGAGTAATTAGGTTGAAAAGCAGCAGGTACAAGGCCAGTAAGCGGGCATAATGTTGCTACACCTCACTCCCATACACACTGATAAGTAAAGACTAGTCTTGGAGAGCCTTACGGGTTATTCATGCCCGTGCCACCTCTTGGGTGGCTTAATCTTCATCAATGTTGGAGAGCCATTATAAAACACGACTAAAACAGAAGCTAAAAAGAAACAGGGGAAAAAAAGGAAGGAAACCCCACCTCCATTTAAAACTTTGACCCAAATATCTGCGTAACAACGTTATCGCGAATAACCGAACTCAATTACGGGCTCACCATAGCCCGTGCTACATGGACATTTCGTTCTGAGTAGCTAAATCTAAAACAACGGGAGTCATTATCCAAGGCACACGAATTGGGCTGAACGTTAACGAGGGAGGGAGAGGGGGGGAGCAGGGAAATAGGGATAGCGTTATCACCCCCCCCCCCAAAAAAAAAAAAAAAAAAAAAGGATTGGGGGTGGCCGGGTACGGGGCTTAATGACCCCCCCCCCTCCAAATCCCTCCCATAATCACCCACTCCATTACTAATTCATTAATATACATCAGTTATATTATACATCTCTATATTATAGGCGACATTTGCTAAAGCTTAAACAACATGCGGGAAAAAAAAATGCTTGCGGTAAGCATGTTAGAACAGAGAGAGAAGACATGTTTATTAAGATAAAACTGGACACAAAACTGAAGCCTAAGCACCCCAGCGAGAGGGAGGGGGGGGGGGTGAGGGAGAACGAAGGGAGGGAAGGGGGGGAGGGGGTGCGAGAGAACGAAGGGACAGAGTGAGAGGGGAGGAGAGAGAGGATCAAGTCAGGTGAGGGAGACTTTTGCGAGGCTTCTACTCATATTGGGTAGCTACAGAACGCGCCATCACCCCCTCCCCCAACCCCCGCCCCTAAGCTGCTCCATTACTCCCCCCCTCCCCTCCCCCCCCACTAAACTACCCTTTGGAACCGTTGCTTTATGACTATTGTAACTACCCTTCCGTCTTGCCATCCCGTAGGTTACACTGTAACCGAAACAATCTTACTGCCCTCATTAAGTCAGATGTGACAAGTCAAATTACACTCATTGGGTTCAGGATGATTAACTGGTCTAACCTCCCTTGGCATCATTTGATAAAACAGGCGTCGTGTCTTCCGGTTAATCTAAACAACGAGTACGAGAGAATGAGCTTACGAGTATTATCAAAAACCCAAGTTTAATTTCAAGTGAATTGGTAAGTGTCAAGGATTTGCAGCTTGGAAGTGTCAACACGCTGGCCGAGGGTAAGTGCTTCCATCTCCACACCACCCGAACGAAAAGTTCCACCAGAGTGGCAACGGGTAGAACACTTACAGTCTTAAAGTGGTGTTCAATCCTTAGGATTTAATCCTGTTCACGAGATCAACCCTTCTTAAAACGGACAAGTGAGTGGATGTCCAGGAAACAACATGTACTATACGCCCCCGCATACCAGGGTATAGGGAAGCCAATTTCCAACACCCAAACCACCAAAGAACAGTTTCTAAGATTGACCAGACCACACACTAGAAGATGAAGGGACGACGACGTTTCGGTCCGACCTGGACCATTCTCAAGTCGATTGTCTTTAAATTACTTTAGCCACGTTATTGTGACTCATCGCCCGCAACAGTTTCCAAGTCTCCATTATGTTTATCGACCAGAATACGGTAAACCTAAGACGTAAACCAGCACAGGTAGGCAGGTGTGTGAGTGGGTAGTCCGCCACCTTGTTGGTGGTCGTGGTTCGCCAAGTGATGGGGGGGGCAGCACAAATGTAAATATTTGGATCCCCTCTATCACGACTAGGACGGGAAGGTGCGCCTACACGGAAAACAAACACAAACACACATACACAACACCTCAAGACTCGTGGCTACTAGAATCTAACCCAGCGTGCAAATTAATGGAACTGAATGGCCGTGAAAGAGAATGGGTACGAGCCCAACCCAAAAGTGAGGAATACATCAGAGAAATGCTTCACTTGAAGGTGAATCATCAGAGAAGGACTGCAGATGGGAGAGGAACTGTCAGAGAAGGACAAGCGTTAGCATCACACAAGGTCTACCTCCCGAAGCGTACAAACTGGATAACATCAAGAAGCATACACTAGGATAGCAAACAAGGATTGTCTTTGCGAAATTGACTAGTAACACGTCTCACACACACACACATCACTTGTGTTATTCCAACCATGTGACGTACAGCAAGAGCTTGGAAACAGTCTTACGGTCCCGCAAATCTCAAGAAAGCCAAGAGCTTTGCCAACGAGGACGTCGACTGAGATAGGTGGAGACTATAACTAGACTTATAGTGTCATGGAGCGATCAAAACAAAAATCCAGCGACTGAGAAGTCAGATCCAGGAGCTGCAACTTATCTCTCTTTAAACACTCCAAAGTAAGTGCACCCAGGCAGGTACTCGCGCAAATGCATTGGGAGCCAGAGTCTAATGGATCACAGAAAGGAGACTAACGTGAAGAAAAGGGGAATTACATGAAACTAATCGTACCACTAGAATGCTCTAACAGAAATAGAACGTGAAAGCCAGACAATCAAAGATATGATAAATCAGGTTCAACCGAGATGTAGTGGCTGATGTGAGATGCACACACAGTCACTAAGAGATAAAGGAATAGTGAATAAAACAAACTTAAGGCTTAACAATGTTAAGGGGCAAAAAGAACAGGTAAAATATAACGAACAGGGGAATATACGAGAACGAACACATGTCTCAGGTCTAGGAAAGAGAGAGAACAATGGAATCTGAACAAAAAACCACGAAAGTTACAAGTTATTCAAGGTTAATAAGCCACCCAAATTACTCTCTCTAGACACAGACGGACAATATGTATGTACATGTGTACAGCATTTACTCAAAAACGTTTTGAATCAATACTAACAAGAACAGGATAAGCACAATCAATTCCCAACGATTCCCTTTCAGAAATATAGGATCAGAACACACGTCCAATACAAGATACAATCACCCTGAACACACGTCCAATACAAGATACAATCACCCTGAACACGTCCAATACAAGATACAATCACCCTAACATAATACCCGAACACAGTGATTACTGAAACAATCTATCCCACATTGATAGTATAAAAACCCATTGTGATGGGCACGTGGTAATCGGATTCGAACCCCCCACCCGGGTTAATGAGGCTGCCAGTTTGTTGACATTCGGTATCCAGGCAACGGGGCCGCCTAGCCTGGTATTTGGCCGCCGTTACGATCAATAGGACTTCTCAGGCTCTTGAAGAAGGTTCAAGGGGGGGGGGGGGAGTAGAAATAGCCTAAGCTACTCTATCCCTTTGAGATGTATTTTTTATTGTCTCAGTAAACATACTTGAACTTGAAGAAGGTTCCTCCCTACTTCACATGTCCTAACATTCATAAGTTAAACACACACATTGTAAAAATGTGAAAGTTGCTATATCAATGTTGGTTTCTAGATTCGTGTTTTATAAATTATAATTTTTACAATGTTATCAACATTGTTACATGCTAGTCAAGAAATCTGACATGTCTACCAACATCAATTGCAGAGTGTGTGTATAAAATATTTTACTGTCAGCAAACTATTCTGAAATCTCGCAGCATTCATAAAAAAAATCCAGCGAACAGTACGGACTAAGTAAAGGTCAGGGTCACATTTCTACAATCACTGGCTCTCAAAATGTCGTCTCCCGTGTGGCAATGACCCTCAGGCACACACACACATACACACACGGATCAGAGGGATAGGGAAAGCTGGATAATGCAGGGATGAGCAAAGAACCTGATAGAGAACTGACAAAGCAATAGGGTATAGGTGAGCAAGGTAGGACAGAGGTATTAATAGCCATCACAAGACATCTCTGTCACACAGACGCCACAGGGCGGACCCAACAGTTCCACAGCAAGGTGACACCTCCACCACACACTCAGGGTGACATCACCTACCACCTGATATTGGCCGTGATTAATAGTGTTGTTAGCAGGGGCTCGACTGACCCCAAGATCTCCACGGCTCAAATAACCATGACCTGACAAGCGCAACATATAACCCGCTCCCAGAACAGACTGGCCCCTCTTGACCAGTGATACACGGCCCCCTAACCCAATGACCTATACGTTCATTACCTACCTAAACCCTATGGGGTCCCGTACAAATAACGTTGAATCACCCATTACAAACATAACCTTGCATGATCTCTCCGGAATAACACTATGAAGGAATACTGATGTACGTCTGCTGACACTCCAGCGAGGACCTTCAGGTGATCCGGCGAGACCTACCTGTACAAGGGTGACCTACCTGTACAAGGGTGACAGCGATAACGAAGAGAGGCGGCGGCCAGCACCTATAGTGGTCGGCATAGTATTTACGGTCCCGCTCCTCCGTCAAGAACTCGTCCGCTATGAGGCGAACCATTCTGGCAAAGAAACAAATTATGGGTCGGTCAACATATTAAGCATTACCACAAATCGTATATAAACACCAGATAGACCTACACAAACTATTACCATTTAACTATCAATTTAAACAGTGGGTGAGAAAGTACTAAATGTTTGGTATTTAATTGAATTAGTACTGTTCAAACTACAGTACTAATAAGCTGAGTACTAAATAATAGGAAACTTAAAATTATAGTCTGCCAAGTTTATTTACCAAGTTTACTAGGAAATAAAAATTTTAACAGCCACAACAAACTCGGTAATATATCTAATGATTAATAATAAAACTGGCACGCTATCAAGTTTTAAAATAATCAGCGGATGCTAGGCTACCGAGCGATGCTAGGCTACCTAGCAAACCCAGCCTGCCTAGCAAAGCCAGGCTAGCAAGCCAGCTAGGCTACCGAGCTAAGCTAGGCTACCTAGCAAACCCAGCCTGCCTAGCAAAGCCAGGGTAGCAAGCGAGCTAGGCTACCGAGCGATGCTAGGCTACCTAGCAAACCCAGCCTGCCTAGCAAACCCAGGCTACCAAGCCCAGCTAGGCTACCGAGCGAAGCTAGGCTATCAAGCGAGCTAGGCTACTAAGAGTGGCACCCACCGCAAGCATCTCTGACACCGTCTTAAGCTGGCAGTGGCACTCTTCTCGCACCTTCTCAAAAGGAAGCAGAGCAAGAGAAAGGGCATATCGGGCCCCAGCTAACACTAACAGTCACACATGTTTCTGCCTCGCCCCTGAGTCAACCACTAACAGTGCCAAACCTTACAAGGCAGCCCAGAGCCAGGCATTCCAGGAGTGCCAACGTGAAAGCACAAAGTGTCAAATGATTGTCGAGTTTGAAATTGGAATTTAGAGGCGCAAATTACGGGATAGCCAGCAACATGATTGACGAGGGACTGAGCAAGTCAACTGTCATGGAAGTAGAGGAGTAGATTGCATACACCGATAGCGAGTTTGACGGAGAATTGATCGACGTGGGTTGGCAGGCCTGAGGAAGACCTAGGTTGCATGTTCTAGTGCCAACGATAGATTGCGTGACACTTAGAATTGCTGTGGGATGGTAGCGATGCAGAATTAACGACCGAATGTAACTATCATAGCATCAGTATGTTTTAATATGCACACACGTACACCTAAACCTGACTTCTGCCGCACCATGCTACTAGCCTCTTCAGGCTAAATTAAGTAACAACATGTGACTTCCATGCATCTATTATTAATTCCAGTTCAACCAACATTGGTAAACAAAAATCAGCTGTTTTGAGCACACCGGTATCGTACTAGGGCTAGACCGAGCACCAAAGCCAACCTTAGTGGACAGATTAAGTTACTTACTTGTTAAAGATAGGAGGTTCGTGAAGGAGGAGATGGAAGTCGGTCTCAGAGGTGACCTGGCGATCCTTCTGGTGAACAGCACATTTGAACGACCGACTCCTCTTGCCACTCATCTGTCAAGGCCGTGGAGAAGAACCGAATAAATAACGCGAAAACCACACACAAACACACAAATACAGGCAGGTATCAACCTGACATTACCTATCAACAGGCACCATTTGACACCATTGTAATTAGCAATATCGACCTGGGAAAACGCTGCTCTAATTCACTAGAGTGCTCTAATTCACTAGAGTGCTCTAATTCACTAGAGTGCTCTAATTCACTAGAGTGCTCTAATTCACTAGAGTGCTCTAATTCACTAGAGTGCTCTAATTCACTAGAGTGCTCTAATTCACTAGAGTGCTCTAATTCACTAGAGTGCTCTAATTCACTAGAGTGCTCTAATTCACTAGAGTGCTCTAATTCACTAGAGTGCTCTAATTCACTAGAGTGCTCTAATTCACTAGAGTGCTCTAATTCCTCCAAAGGAAATAACCAGGCCCCGTGTAGGCGGTCAGAGGCTGGTTAAAAATATACAACACTGACAGATATTGGCATTTAGATTAGCTCTTTTTCTCAATATTAGCTCCCAAATGACGAGAGAGAGCAATATAGCTTACCCGTTGAAACCATCGCTAGCATTGTGTAAGTCGTTCGCATTTCCTCAATGGTCGATGTCTTAAACGTAACGTTTCGTCTAGTTAAAGTTAATTGATGTCCGGCACTCGTCCAATCCTCGCACAGCCAAACGGAACAACAATTAGGCGCAAGACAACAAGATAAACTAGGGCAAACTTAACAAACATGGCAAGAGGATGAGGGGAGAGGGTCGCGTCCACACCCCACCACCACCAGACACCAACTGAGACTATTTTAGCGACTGTGCATCGTCTGCAAGCCGGGTATTTTCACCGGGGTTTATACAAGACATCTTACATTCTTGTACAACTTCCTTCCACAGCCTCTATTGCTCTCCCATGTCCCTCCAGCTAATCAATATATATATGTACAAGATATATATATGTAATCAATATATATATATATGTACAAGAATGTATCAACTCTTGTATATATCTCCCCCCAAAAATATATATATAACCAACGTGATATAAACACGCTCTCTCTAAATATAAATTCATATATAACCAAGTTCACAGTTGAGTTTAGATACATCAACCTTATACATCGCCTGCTTAATGTATAAGAAATTTGACACATTTCTCTTCGACTCTTGAATATCATTCGAGAATGTATTTATAAGTTACAGAACTCTGAAGTCAGGATTTATGTTTCAGGTAAAACGGGATTATTTGAATGCGTAAGATATTGTAATTGTACAGGATTTAATCAACACACTTTTTGGTAATATGTCGTTTCTTTAGATATAATGTTTGAAATATGTTTGATTATTGAAAGATTTGTTTTAACAAAATTACTTATTTTGATGATTTTTATTTTAATTTGCTGGTGTATTTTGTATATATATATATATATATATATATATATATATATATATATATATATATATATATATATATATATATATATATATATAATGCACTGATTTACGTATAAAAGATACATAACAGTCTTCATTTAATTTTTAAACAAATCAGTCATGAAAAAAGTTAGTGAACCCTTTTTATTTTAAAATAAATTGGATCACATTACAATATATATATATATATATATATATATATATATATATATATATATATATATATATATATATATATATATATAATATATTGATAATGGTTTTCTTGAAGACGAATACTTATTACAGTCGCACCAATTTATATAAGTGTTCAATAGATTATATTTCATGTTCACAGACGTTTCATTTCCTTCAAAATCAATTTAAAAAAAAAAGAAGCTTGAGAGTTTTCGTGAACATTTTAACATGAACTTGAGAAACAATTGAACAAGTGAAGCAGAAGTGTTTTACACTGAAGTTATTTTTTTTAGTTTCCTTTGCTGTTATTCATCAATATAACTTTCATCACTTTATTTTTCCCTGATAGCACACAATACACGAAGAATTTATATATATATATATATATATATATATATATATATATATATATATATATATATATATATATATATATATCCTGCATGATATAAACAAAAATCACTGTATATACTTACATACTATTAGATGATATATGAAAATATTATCATGGGAGATTTATCCAGGCGACACAAGATTTTTCCAAGTCAAAAAATTCACACAAGTCACTTTTCCCACTAAAATTTCATATATATATAAACTCCACAAAAGCGAAGCACTAGTCGGGAGAACAAGTATATATATATATATATATTTCCAATGCACTGTGGTATTTCTCCAAAGCCTTGAGACGACTAGACACAAGAGAGAGAGAGAGTGAGAGAATATTGGGAGAGCGCAGCGAGCGAGAGGAGAGAGGAGGAGAGGAGAGAGAGAGCGGGGCACGTGTGTATGCACTCTCCTCCGACGCCCAGAGTCTACTGATCCAGGGAAGCACCCATGGCAGCCCCGCCGTCATTATGGCTGGTGACTCTCCCTCTCCCTCCCTCTGCCTCCCCCAGCACCCAGACGCCCCCCACTCCCTCCCTCTCCCCCATCCCAGACACGTGCGAATGAGGGGGGAGGAGGGGAAGACAGATACCTGGGGGGGATAGATAGATACCTGGGAGGGGGGATAGATAGATACCTGGGGGGGGAGTTAGATAGATACCTGAGGGGGGGAGTTAGATACCTGGGGGGGAGATGGATAGATGCCTGGGGGGGAGATAGATAGATACCTGGGGGGGAGATGGATAGATACCTGGGGGGGAGATAGATAGATACCTGGGGAGAGACAGACAGATACCTGGGGGAGGGAGTTAGATAGATACCTGGGGGGTTAGATAGATACCTGGGGGGATAGATACCTGGGGGGGAGTTAGATTGATACCTGGGGGATAGATAGATACCGGGGGGGGAGATAGATACCTGGAGGAAGATAGATAGATACCTGGGGGGGGGGGAGATAGATTGATACCTGAGGGGGAGGGGACGGGAGGGGACGGGAGGGGAGGGGACGCATAGATACCCAAGGAGGGGAAGAAGATACTTTAGGGGAAAAGATAGCTTAGAGGAGAGAGATATCTTAGAGAGGGGATAAATACCAAAGAGGGGGGAGAGAGAGAGAGAGAGAGAGAGAGAGAGAGAGAGAGAGAGAGAGAGAGAGAGAGAGAGAGAGAGAGAGAGAGAGAGAGAGAGAGAGAGAGAGAGAGAGAGAGAGAGATTCTCCATCACAGCCCACAACAACAGCCCCCCCCCCCAATACAACAACAACATTGGCTACACCACTGGTCTAACCTCTAGACACCACCCCCCATCACACCACACCCCCTCCACCCTCCCTCATTGCCACCCAAGCCATGTCTATCGCACTATCAAATGACAAATAGATCAAATTACTGAAATACTTAAACGAAGAGCTGAGCCGAGAGCAGGTCGGGTGGGTGGCCGATTGGGGAGTGGGGGTTGCTGGGGGGGGAGATTGGGGATTCCGTGTGGGTGGTCAGTGTTCTGTGGGTGGTGGTGGGTGGCAGGAGAGGTGGGTTGGGGTTGGGGGGGGGGAAGGAAGGAATTAGACTGCACATTATCTATCACAAACAACGTAGGAAAACAAACTCTTTTACAGACAGACAGACACAGAAGCCCATGGCGTCAGTTCTATCAAGCGAGTGATGTAAATCGTACATTAATTATGACAAAATAACTCAGTAAATAACATCATTAAACATCTCAGAGAGAGAGAGAGAAGGAACAAGACAAAATAAATATATACAAAACACTTCATAAACACAAAATTGACAACTTGGCAACCGTTGGTCAGCTGGGGGAGGGGAGGGGAGGAGGGGGAGGGAGGAGGAGGGAGGAGGGAAAAGGGAAGAGGAAGAGGCTCACTCCCACACCTCAGTCGCTGTCGCGTCCTCATGAAGGGTAGATGTACACTTTTGCTCCTGCTCTCTCTCTCCACACACACACACACACACACACACACGCATGTCTACTGGTTATTTGACACCACAGGTGCACTCTTGTGTGATAGCTTGATATATTATCACCAAGCACATACACAGAGGAAACACAGGTGTCGCCATGGGTACTCTCAGCCCATATACAACATGCTAAACTACCCAAACTCTTCATTTTCCACTCCGTCAAAAACCCAACCTAACCTAACCAGAGACATACCAACCCAACCAACCCACCAAACCCTTCGAGGGATTATAGGCATAGAAAACACCAACATTAGATTTTTTGTATTATTTTCTTTTTTTAGGTATTTATGAAATCATAAAACAGGGAAATTGCAAGGGGCTCTATGGTTACTTGAGACTGCAGAGCAACCAAACATTCCTGTGTTTATGTGAGGTCTGATGTCACACAGTGGAAGCAGCAGGCATCTTGTAAGAGTCCTTGGGTCTTACGGAGACCGAGCAAGCATGCAAGAGAAGAGTTTTTTTTTTCAAAGACCTTGGTGAAGGCTGACAGGTTCCGTTTGGAGGAGAGTCGGCCAGCCAAGTCACGGCTTAGAGTACGCATTCCGTAAGAAACAGGGCCGTCTCTGTTAGTTGGTCCCGTGGAGTGAGTTGGACCTGTGGAGTGAGCTGGCCCTGTGGAGTGAGTTGGACCTGTGGAGTGACCTGGACCTGTGGAGTGACCTGGACCTGTGGAGTGAGCTGGCCCTGTGGAGTGAGTTGGACCTGTGGAGTGACCTGGACCTGTGGAGTGAGCTGGCCCTGTGGAGTGAGTTGGACCTGTGGAGTGACCTGGACCTGTGGAGTGACCTGGACCTGTGGAGTGTGCTGGACCTGTGGAGTGACCTGGACCTGTGGAGTGACCTGGACCTGTGGAGTGACCTGGACCTGTGGAGTGACCTGGACCTGTGGAGTGACCTGGCCCTGTGAAGTGACCTGGCCGTGTGGAGTGACCTGGCCCTGTGGGGTGACCTGGATCTGTGGAGTGACCTGGCCCTGTGAAGTGACCTGGACCTGTGGAGTGACCGGGACCTGTGGAGTGACCTGGCCCTGTGGAGTGACCTGGACCTGTGGAGTGACCTGGCCCTGTAGAGTGACCTGGACCTGTGGAGTGACCTGGCCCTGTGAAGTGACCTGGACCTGTGGAGTGACCTGGACCTGTGGAGTGACCGGGACCTGCATCTTTCTTGTCATCACAGAGGAAAATTTACCCATATGTATTAACCATATGTATGTAACCATATTTAACCATATGTAACCATATTTACCCATATGTATGTGCAAACATCTCCATAGTGAGGGCAACTACAAACAGCGATTCAATACAACAAAGATATTCATCTAAACCCATGATCCTAACACCTAAGACCTTGTTACCTAGCAGTAAATAGGTACCTGGGTGTTAGCCAGCTGTCACGGGCTGCTTCCTGGGGGTGGAGGCCTGGTCGAGGACCGGGCCGCGGGGACACTAAAAAAAAAGGCCCGAAATCATCTCAAGAAGAAGACGTACATCGACCCCCCCCCTTCCTCCTCCCCATCACCCCCAAGGGGAAGACACACATGTCTACCAGGATTACGTTCACGTCAACACATTCACGTCTTGTTCTTACGTTCTCCGCCATGAACGTTGCTGTTTGCATGTTGACAGTAGGACTACTACTGCTTTCATGTGTAAACAAGAGCTTAGCCTAGGTCTAATTAGGAAGTTTGACCTATTATAGCCCATACAGACGACGAGTCACACTTCAAAGGGTTACCTTGAGGTTACCTTGAGGTGCTTCCGGGGCTTAGCGTCCCCGCGGCCCGGTCGTCGACCAGGCCTCCTAGTTAAGACATGCTTGCTCCAGGATCCCTACACAGTTTCAAGTGTATATATGATAGAGCCC